>NC_092337.1:296075625-296690937 GCF_046630445.1 Rutidosis leptorrhynchoides
TGGTGAGTTATAGGTTTAACCTATATATATCAAATCGTAACAATAGACCACAAGATTTCATATTTCAATACACATCCCATACATAGAGATAAAAATCATTCATATGGTGAACACCTGGTAACCGACATTAACAAGATGCATATATAAGAATATCCCCATCATTCCGGGACACCCATCGGATATGATATAAATTTCGAAGTACTAAAGCATCCGGTACTTTGGATGGGGTTTGTTAGGCCCAATAGATCTATCTTTAGGATTCACGTCAATTAGGGTGTCTGTTCCCTAATTCTTAGATTACCAGACTTAATAAAAAGGGGCATATTCTATTTTGATAATTCAACCATAGAATGTAGTTTCACGTACTTGTGTCTATTTTGTAAATTATTTATAAAACCTGCATGTATTCTCATCCTAAAAATATTAGATTTTAAAAGTGGGACTATAACTCACTTTCACAGATTTTTACTTCGTCGGGAAGTAAGACTTGGCCACTGGTTGATTCACGAACCTATAACAATATATACATATATATCAAAGTATGTTCAAAATATATTTTCAACACTTTTAATATATTTTGATGTTTTAAGTTTATTAAGTTAGCTGTCCTCGTTAGTAACCTACAACTAGTTGTCCACAGTTAGATGTACAAAAATAAATCGATAAATATTATCTTGAATCAATCCACGACCCAGTGTATACGTATCTCAGTATTGATCACAACTCAAACTATATATATTTTGGAATCAACCTCAACCCTGTATAGCTAACTCCAACATTCACATATAGAGTGTCTATGGTTGTTCCGAAATATATATAGATGTGTCGACATGATAGGTCGAAACATTGTATACGTGTCTATGGTATCTCAAGATTACATAATATACAATACAAGTTGATTAAGTTATGGTTGGAATAGATTTGTTACCAATTTTCACGTAGCTAAAATGAGAAAAATTATCCAATCTTGTTTTACCCATAACTTCTTCATTTTAAATCCGTTTTGAGTGAATCAAATTGCAATGGTTTCATATTGAACTCTATTTTATGAATCTAAACAGAAAAAGTATAGGTTTATAGTCAGAAAAATAAGTTACAAGTCGTTTTTGTAAAGGTAGTCATTTCAGTCGAAAGAACGACGTCTAGATGACCATTTTAGAAAACATACTTCCACTTTGAGTTTAACCATAATTTTTGGATATAGTTTCATGTTCATAATAAAAATCATTTTCTCAGAATAACAACTTTTAAATCAAAGTTTATCATAGTTTTTAATTAACTAACCCAAAACAGCCCGCGGTGTTACTACGACGGCATAAATCCGGTTTTACGGTGTTTTTCGTGTTTCCAGGTTTTAAATCATTAAGTTAGCATATCATATAGATATAGAACATGTGTTTAGTTGATTTTAAAAGTCAAGTTAGAAGGATTAACTTTTATTTGCGAACAAGTTTAGAATTAACTAAACTATGTTCTAGTGATTACAAGTTTAAACCTTCGAATAAGATAGCTTTATATGTATGAATTGAATGATGTTATGAAAATCATTACTACCTTAAGTTCCTTGGATAAACCTACTGGAAATGAAAAAAATAGATCTAACTTCAAAGGATCCTTGGATGGCTTGAAAGTTCTTGAAGCAGAATCATGACACGAAAACAATTTCAAGTAAGATTTCCACTCGAAATAAGATTGTTATAGTTATAGAAATTGAATTAAAGTTTGAATATGATTATTACCTTGTATTAGAAAGATAACCTACTGTAAGTAACAAAGGTTTCTTGATCTTGGATGATTACTTGGAATGGATTTAGAAAACTTGGAAGTAAACTTGCAATCTTGGAAGTATTCTTGATTTTATGAAACTAGAACTTTTGGAATTTATGAAGAACACTTAGAACTTGAAGATAGAACTTGAGAGAGATCAATTAGATGAAAAAAATTGAAAAATGAAAGTTTTTGTAGGTGTTTTTGGTCGTTGGTGTATGGATTAGATATAAAGGATATGTAATTTTGTTTTCATGTAAATAAGTCATGAATGATTACTCATATTTTTGTAATTTAATGAGATATTTCATGCTAGTTGCCAAATGATGGTTCCCACATGTGTTAGGTGACTCACATGAGCTGCTAAGAGCTGATAATTGGAGTGTATATACCAATAGTACATACATCTAAAAGCTGTGTATTGTACGAGTACGAATACGGGTGCATACGAGTAGAATTGTTGATGAAACTGAACAAGGATGTAATTGTAAGCATTTTTGTTAAGTAGAAGTATTTTGATAAGTGTCTTGAAGTCTTTCAAAAGTGTATGAATACATATTAAAACACTACATGTATATACATTTTAACTGAGTCGTTAAGTCATCGTTAGTCGTTACATGTAAACGTTGTTTTGAAACCTTTAGGTTAACGATCTTGTTGAATGTTGTTAACCCATTGTTTATTATAACAAATGAGTTGTTAAATTGTTATATTATCATGATATTATGATATATAATATATCTTAGTATGATATATATACAGTTAAATATCGTTACAACGATAATCGTTACATATATGTCTCGTTTCGAAATCATTAAGTTAGTAGTCTTATTTTTACATATGTATTTCATTGTTAATACACTTAATAATATATTTACTTATCATTTAACATAATTAACCAAGTGTATCAATATCTTAATATGATTCATATGTACCTAGTAAGACGTTGTTATAACGATAATCGTTATATATATCGTTTTCGAGTTTCTTAAATTAATAGTCTCATTTTTATGTATATAACTCATTGTTAAAATACCTAATAAGATACATACTTATAATAAAATCATGTTAACTATATATATAACCATATATATGTCATCGTATAGTTTTTACAAGTTTTAACGTTCGTGAATCACCGGTCAACTTGGGTGGTCAATTGTCTATATGAAACCTATTTCAATTAATCAAGTCTTAACAAGTTTGATTGCTTAACATGTTGGAAACACTTAATCATGTAAATAACAATTTCATTAAATATATATATAAACATGGAAAAGTTCGGGTCACTACAGTACCTACCCGTTAAATAAATTTCGTCCCGAAATTTTTAGCAGTTGGAGGTGTTGACGTATCTTCTGGAAATAAATGCGGGTACTTCTTCTTCATCTGATCTTCTCGTTCCCAGGTGAACTCAGGTCCTCTACGAGCATTCCATCAAACCTTAACAATCGGTATCTTGTTTTGTTTAAGTCTCTTAACCGCACGATCCATTATTTCGACAGGTTCTTCAATGAATTGAAGTTTTTCATTGATTTGGATTTCGTCCAACGGAATAGTGAGATCTTCTTTAGCAAAACATTTCTTCAAATTTGAGACTTGGAAAGTGTTATGTACAGCCGCGAGTTGTTGAGGTAATTCAAGTCGGTAAGCTACTGGTCCGACACGATCAATAATCTTGAATGGTCCAATGTACCTTGGATTTAGTTTCCCCCATTTACCAAATCGAACAACGCCTTTCCAAGGTGAAACCTTAAGCATGACCATTTCTCCAATTTCAAACTCTATATCTTTTCTTTTACTATCCGCGTAGCTCTTTTGTCGACTCTGGGCGGTTTTCAATCTTTGTTGAATTTGGATGATTTTCTCGGTAGTTTCTTGTATTATCTCCGGACCCGTAATCTGTTTATCCCCCACTTCACTCCAAAAAATCGGAGACCTGCACTTTCTACCATAAAGTGCTTCAAACGGCGCCATCTCAATGTTTGAATGGTAGCTGTTGTTGTAGGAAAATTCTGCTAACGGTAGATGTCGATCCCAACTGTTTCCGAAATCAATAACTCAAGCTCGTAGCATGTCTTCAAGCGTTTGTATCGTCCTTTCGCTCTGCCCATCAGTTTGTGGATGATAGGCAGTACTCATGTCTAGACGAGTTCCCAATGCTTGCCTTAATGTCTGCCAGAATCTTGAAATAAATCTGCCATCCCTATCAGAGATAATAGAGATTGGTATTCCATGTCTGGAGATGACTTCCTTCAAATACAGTCGTGCTAACTTCTCCATCTTGTCATCTTCTCTTATTGGCAGGAAGTGTGCTGACTTGGTGAGACGATCAACTATTACCCAAATAGTATAATAACCACTTGCAGTCCTTGGCAATTTAGTAATGAAATCCATGGTAATGTTTTCCCATTTCCATTCCGGAATTTCAGGTTGTTGTAGTAGACCTGATGGTTTTTGATGTTCAGCTTTGACCTTAGAACACGTCAAACATTCTCCTACATATTTAGCAATATCGGCTTTCATACCTGGCCACCAAAAATGTTTCTTAAGATCCTTGTACATCTTCCCCGTTCCAGGATGTATTGAGTATCTGGTTTTATAAGCTTCTCTAAGTACCATTTCTCTCATATCTCCAAATTTTGGTACCCAAATTCTTTCAGCCCTATACCGGGTTCCGTCTTCCCGAATATTAAGATGCTTCTCCGATCCTTTGGGTATTTCATCCTTTAAATTTCCCTCTTTTAAAACTCCTTGTTGCGCCTCCTTTATTTGAGTAGTAAGGTTAGTGTGAATCATTATATTCATAGATTTTACTCGAATGGGTTCTCTGTCCTTTCTGCTCAAGGCGTCGGCTACCACATTTGCCTTCCCCGGGTGGTAACGAATCTCAAAGTCGTAATCATTCAATAATTCAATCCACCTACGCTGCCTCATATTCAGTTGTTTCTGATTAAATATGTGTTGAAGACTTTTGTGGTCGGTATATATAATACTTTTGACCCCATATAAGTAGTGCCTCCAAGTCTTTAATGCAAAAACAACCGCGCCTAATTGCAAATCATGCGTCGTATAATTTTGCTCGTGAATCTTCAATTGTCTAGACGCATAAGCAATCACCTTCGTCCGTTGCATTAATACACAACCGAGACCTTGCTTTGATGCGTCACAATAAATCACAAAATCATCATTCCCTTCAGGCAATGACAATATAGGTGCCGTAGTTAGCTTTTTCTTCAATAATTGAAACGCCTTCTCTTGTTCATCCTTCCATTCAAATTTCTTCCCTTTATGCCTTAATGCAGTCAAGGGTTTTGCTATTTTGGAGAAATCTTGGATGAATCTTCTGTAGTAACCAGCCAATCCTAAAAATTGACGTATATGCTTCGGAGTTTTTGGGGTTTCCCACTTTTCAACAGTTTCTATCTTTGCCGGATCCACCTTAATACCTTCTTTGTTCACTATGTGACCGAGGAATTGAACTTCTTCCAACCAAAATGCACACTTTGAAAACTTAGCGTACAATTCTTCCTTCCTCAATACTTCTAACACCTTTCTCAAATGTTCTTCGTGCTCTTGATCATTCTTTGAGTAAATAAGTATGTCATCGATGAAAACAATGACAAACTTGTCAAGATATGGCCCACACACTCGGTTCATAAGGTCCATGAACACAGCTGGTGCGTTAGTCAATCCAAACGGCATAACCATAAACTCGTAATGACCATAACGCGTCCTAAAAGCAGTTTTTGGAATATCATACTCCTTTACTCGCATTTGATGATATCCAGAACGTAAATCGATCTTCGAATAAACCGACGAGCCTTGTAGTTGATCAAATAAGTCGTTAATTCTCGGCAGTGGATAACGGTTTTTGATGGTAAGTTTGTTCAACTCTCTGTATTCAATACACAACCTAAATATACCATCCTTCTTCTTGACAAACAAAACAGGAGCTCCCCATGGTGATGTGCTTGGTCGAATGAAACCATGTTCTAATAGTTCTTGCAGTTGGCTTTGCAGTTCTTTCATCTCGCTGGGTGCGAGTCTATAAGGAGCACGAGCTATTGGTACAGCTCCTGGTACAAGATCTATTTGAAATTCAACAGATCGATGTGGAGGTAGTCCCGGTAATTCTTTCGAAAATACATCGGGAAATTCTTTTGCGACGGGAACATCATTGATGCTCTTTTCTTCAGTTTGTACTTTCTCGACGTGTGCTAGAATAGCATAACAACCTTTTCTTATTAGTTTTTGTGCCTTTAAATTACTAATAAGATGTAGCTTCATGTTACCCTTTTCTCCGTACACCATTAAGGGTTCTCCTTCTTCTCGTACAATGCGAATTGCATTTTTATAACATACGATCTCTTCTTTCACCTTCTTCAGCCAGTCCATGCCAACTATTACATCAAAACTCCCTAACTCTTCTGGTATCAAATCAATCTTAAATATTTCGCTATCCAATTTAATTTCTCGATTCCGGCATATATTATCTGCTGAAATTAATTTACCGTTTGCTAATTCGAGTAAAAATTTACTATCCAACGGCGTCAATGGACAACTTAATTTAGCACAAAAATCTCTACTCATATAGCTTCTATCCGCACCCGAATCAAATAAAACGTAAGCAGATTTATTGTCAATAAGAAACGTACCCGTAACAAGCTCCGGGTCTTCCTGTGCCTCTGCCGCATTAATATTGAAAACTCTTCCGCGGCCTTGTCCATTCGTGTTCTCCTGGTTCGGGCAATTTCTAATAATGTGGCCCGGTTTTCCACATTTATAACAAACTACATTGGCATAACTTGCTCCGACACTACTTGCTCCGCCATTACTCGTTCCGACACCATTTGTTCTTTTCGTTCTGTTAACCCCTGGTCCGTAGATCTCACACTTCGCTGTGCTATGACCATTTCTTTTACACTTGTTGCAAAATTTGGTGCAGAACCCCGAGTGATACTTTTCACACCTTTGGCATAGCTGCTTCTGATTGTTGTTGTTGTTGCGGTTGTTATTGTTGTTGGGATGATTGTTGTTGTAGTTGTTGTTGTTGTTGTTGTTGGGCCGTTTGTTGTAGTTGCGATTGATGTTGCGATTGTTGGGCTAATTGTTGCGATTATTATTGTAATTGTTGTTGTTGTTGTTGTATTGGTGATTCTTATCACCGTTTTCCTCCCACTTTCTTTTGACTTGCTTCACATTGGCCTCTTCAGCCGTCTGTTCTTTAATTCTTTCCTCAATCTGGTTCACTAGTTTGTGAGCCATTCTACATGCCTGTTGTATGGAGGCGGGCTCATGTGAACTTATATCTTCTTGGATTCTTTCCGGTAATCCTTTCACAAACGCGTCGATCTTCTCTTCCTCATCTTCGAACGCTCCCGGACACAATAGGCACAATTCTGTGAATCGTTTTCGTACGTGGTAATATCAAATCCTTGGGTTCGTAACCCTCTAAGTTCTGTCTTGAGCTTATTGACCTCGGTTCTGGGACGGTACTTCTCGTTCATCAAGTGCTTGAATGCTGACCACGGTAGTGCGTACGCATCATCTTGTCCCACTTGCTCTAGATAGGTATTCCACCATGTTAACGCAGAACCTGTGAAGGTATGCGTAGCGTACTTCACTTTGTCCTCTTCAGTACACTTACTTATGGCAAACACCGATTCGACCTTCTCGGTCCACCGTTTCAATCCGATCGGTCCTTCGGTTTCATCAAATTCCAAAGGTTTGCAGGCAGTGAATTCTTTGTAGGTACATCCTACACGATTTCCTGTACTGCTTGATCCAAAGTTATTGTTGGTATGTAGCGCAGCCTGTACTGCGGCTATGTTTGAAGCTAGAAAAGTACGGAATTCCTCTTCATTCATATTCACAGTGTGTCGAGTAGTCGGTGCCATTTCCTTCAAAATAGTCAAATGGAACAAGTTAATCATACAGAATATTAAGAGTAGTTAATAGTATTTCGTAGCATAATATGAACTCATTTATAAAAGCTTTTTCTTCATATTAGCATTTTATAAGTTTAAATTCGGGTATTACCTACCCGTTAAGTTCATACTTAGTAGCTAATATACAATTCAACTACTACAATTCTACATGAAAAACTGATTATAATAATATTTCGCGTTCAAACTTTTATACAATATTTTACATACTTACAATACCGCTTATTTTACATAAAGCATGAAATATAGCACACAATAACTTTGATACAAGATAGTTGTGAAGATAATTCTAGCTAGTACACAAGTCGTTTAGCAAAGGCAATAAAGACACGTAATTCATACGTCCAGAAATAAGTCATGCATTCTGGTTTTACTAGGACTACTTCCCATCCTTGGTCTTGTGGAACATAACCGTTATGGCCGTTGATAAGACAGCGTGTTGTAACGTCGTCAAAAGGACGAGGGTTACGTAATGACCAACAGTCTCGTAATAACCTAAAAACCTCATTTCTTACCCCAATTACCGACTCCGTCACTTGTGGGAACGTTTTGTTTAAAAGTTGTAGCCCGATGTTCTTTTTCTCACTTTGGTGAGAAGCGAACATTACTAACCCGTAAGCATAGCATGCTTCTTTATGTTGCATGTTAGCCGCTTTTTCTAAATCATGAAGTCCTATATTCGGATACATTGAGTCAAAATAATTTCTTAACCCGTTGCGTAAAATAGCATTTGGGTTCCCCGCAATATATGCGTCAAAGTAAACACATCGTAACTTATGGGTTTCCCAATGTGATATCCACCATCTTTCAAACGAAAGTCTCTTATAAACCAAGACATTCTTGGAACGTTCTTCGAATGTCTTACAAACTGATTTCGCCGTAAATAGTTGTGCCGAAGAATTCTGACTGACTCTAGACAAGATTTCATCAATCATGTCTCCAGGTAGGTCTCTTAAAATATTGGGTTGTCTATCCATTTTGTGTTTTTATACTGTAAAATAGACAAGAGTTAAATTCATAAAAAAAAATACTTATTAATACAAGCAATTTTTACATATATCATAAAGCATAAGCACACTATATTACATATATTACACCACACGAATACAACTATCTTATTCCGACTCGCTCGTTTCTTCTTCTTCGGTTTTGGTTCGTTTTGCCAAGTTTCTAGGGATATATGATGTTCCCCTAATACGAGCTGTCGTTTTCCACAACGGTTTAGAAAAACCTGGTGGTTTAGAGGTTCCCGGGTCATTGTTACAACTTAAGGGCTTCGGGGGTTGACGATACATATAAAGTTCATCGGGGTTGGAATTAGATTTCTCTATTTTTATGCCCTTCCTTTATTATTTTCTTTTGCCTTTTTAAATTCAGTTGGGGTAATTTCTATAACATCATCGGATTCCTTGTCGGGATCCGATTCATCGGAGAATTGGTAATTCTCCCAATACTTTGCTTCCTTAGCGGAAACACCATTGACCATAATTAAATTTGGTCGGTTGGTTGAGGATTTTCTTTTACTTAACCGTTTTATTATTTCCCCCACTGGTTCTATTTCTTCTTCCGGTTCCGATTCTTCTTTCGGTTCCGACTCTTCTTCCGGTTCCGACTCTTCTTCCGGTTCCTCTTCGGGAACTTGTGAATTAGTCCACGAATCATTCCAATTTACATTTGACTCTTCATTATTGTTAGGTGAGTCAGTAAGACTTGTTCTAGAGGTAGACATCTATCACATAATATCAAACGCGTTAAGAGATTAATATATCACATAATATTCACATGTTAAAAATATATAGTTTCCAACAAAATTTGTTAAGCAATCATTTTTCAAGTAAACACGGTCGAAGTCCAGACTCACTAATGCATCCTAACAAACTCGATAAGACACACTAATGAAAAATTCTGGTTCTCTAAGACCAACGCTCGGATACCAACTGAAATGTCCCGTTCTTATTGATTAAAAACGTTCCATATTAATTGATTTCGTTGCGAGGTTTTGACCTCTATATGAGACATTTTTCAAAGACTGCATTCATTTTTAAAACAAACCATAACCTTTATTTCATAAATAAAGGTTTAAAAAGCTTTACGTAGATTATTAAATAATGATAATCTAAAATATTTTGTTTACACACGACCATTACATAATGGTTTACAATACAAATATGTTACATCGAAATCAGTTTCTTGAATGCAGTTTTTACACAATATCATACAAACATGGACTTCAAATCTTGTCCTTATTTTAGTATGCAACAGCGGAAGCTCTTAGTATTCACCTGAGAATAAACATGCTTTAAACGTCAACAAAAATGTTGGTGAGTTATAGGTTTAACCTATATATATCAAATCATAACAATAGACCACAAGATTTCATATTTCAATACACATCCCATACATAGAGATAAAAATCATTCATATGGTGAACACCTGGTAACCAACATTAACAAGATGCATATATAAGAATATCTCCATCATTCCGGGACACCCTTCGGATATGATATAAATTTCGAAGTACTAAAGCATCCGGTACTTTGGATGGGGTTTGTTAGGCCCAATAGATCTATCTTTAGGATTCGCGTCAATTAGGGTGTCTGTTCCCTAATTCTTAGATTACCAGACTTAATAAAAAGGGGCATATTTGATTTCGATAATTCAACCATAGAATGTAGTTTCACGTACTTGTGTCTATTTTGTAAATTATTTATAAAACCTGCATGTATTCTCATCCCAAAAATATTAGATTTTAAAAGTTGGACTATAACTCACTTTCATAGATTTTTACTTCGTCGGGAAGTAAGACTTGGCCACTGTTTGATTCACGAACCTATAACAATATATACATATATATCAAAGTATGTTCAAAATATATTTACAACACTTTTAATATATTTTGATGTTTTAAGTTTATTAAGTCAGCTGTCCTCGTTAGTAACCTACAACTAGTTGTCCACAGTTATATGTACAGAAATAAATCGATAAATATTATCTTGAATCAATCCATGACCCAGTGTATACGTATCTCAGTATTGATCACAACTCAAACTATATATATTTTGGAATCAACCTCAACCCTGTATAGCTAACTCCAACATTCACATATAGAGTGTCTATGGTTGTTCCAAAATATATATAGATGTGTCGACATGATAGGTCGAAACATTGTATACGTGTCTATAGTATCTCAAGATTACATAATATACAATACAAGTTGATTAAGTTATGGTTGGAATAGATTTGTTACCAATTTTCACGTAGCTAAAATGAGAAAAATTATCCAATCTTGTTTTACCCATAACTTCTTCATTTTAAATCCGTTTTGAGTGAATAAAATTGCTATAGTTTCATATTGAACTCTATTTTATGAATCTAAACAGAAAACGTATAGGTTTATAGTCAGAAAAATAAGTTACAAGTCGTTTTTGTAAAGGTAGTCATTTCAGTCGAAAGAACGACGTCTAGATGACCATTTTAGAAAACATACTTCCACTTTGAGTTTAACCATAATTTTTGGATATAGTTTCATGTTCATAATAAAAATCATTTTCCCAGAATAACAACTTTTAAATCAAAGTTTATCATAGTTTTTAATTAACTAACCCAAAACAGCCCGCGGTGTTACTACGACGGCATAAATCCGGTTTTACGGTGTTTTTCGTGTTTTCAGGTTTTAAATCATTAAGTTAGCATATCATATAGATATAGAACATGTGTTTAGTTGATTTTAAAAGTCAAGTTAGAAGGATTAACTTTTATTTGCGAACAAGTTTAGAATTAACTAAACTATGTTCTAGTGATTACAAGTTTAAACCTTCGAATAAGATAGCTTTATATGTATGAATTGAATGATGTTATGAAAATCATTACTACCTTAAGTTCCTTGGATAAACCTACTGGAAATGAAAAAAATAGATCTAACTTCAAAGGATCCTTGGATGGCTTGAAAGTTCTTGAAGCAGAATCATGACACGAAAACAATTTCAAGTAAGATTTCCACTCGAAATAAGATTGTTATAGTTATAGAAATTGAATTAAAGTTTGAATATGATTATTACCTTGTATTAGAAAGATAACCTACTGTAAGTAACAAAGGTTTCTTGATCTTGGATGATTACTTGGAATGGATTTAGAAAACTTGGAAGTAAACTTGCAATCTTGGAAGTATTCTTGATTTTATGAAACTAGAACTTTTGGAATTTATGAAGAACACTTAGAACTTGAAGATAGAACTTGAGAGAGATCAATTAGATGAAGAAAATTGAAGAATGAAAGTGTTTGTAGGTGTTTTTGGTTGTTGGTGTATGGATTAGATATAAAGGATATGTAATTTTGTTTTCATGTAAATAAGTCATGAATGATTACTCATATTTTTGTAATTTTATGAGATATTTCATGCTAGTTGCCAAATGATGGTTCCCACATGTGTTAGGTGACTCACATGGGCTGCTAAGAGCTGATCATTGGAGTGTATATACCAATAGTACATACATCTAAAAGCTGTGTATTGTACGAGTATGAATACGGGTGCATACGAGTAGAATTGTTGATGAAACTGAACGAGGATGTAATTGTAAGCATTTTTATTAAGTAGAAGTATTTTGATAAGTGTCTTGAAGTCTTTCAAAAGTGTATGAATACATATTAAAACACTACGTGTATATACATTTTAACTGAGTCATTAAGTCATCGTTAGTCGTTACATGTAAACGTTGTTTTGAAACCTTTAGGTTAACGATCTTGTTGAATGTTGTTAACCCATTGTTTATTATAACAAATGAGATGTTAAATTGTTATATTATCATGATATTATGATATATAATATATCTTAGTATGATATATATACAGTTAAATGTCGTTACAACGATAATCGTTACATATATGTCTCGTTTCTAAATCATTAAGTTAGTAGTCTTATTTTTACATATGTATTTCATTGTTAATACACTTAATAATATATTTACTTATCATTTAACATAATTAACCAAGTGTATCAATATCTTAATATGATTCATATGTACCTAGTAAGACGTTGTTATAACGATAATCGTTATATATATCGTTTTCGAGTTTCTTAAATTAATAGTCTCATTTTTATGTATATAACTCATTGTTAAAATACCTAATGAGATGCATACTTATAATAAAATCATGTTAACTATATATATAACTATATATATGTCATCGTATAGTTTTTACAAGTTTTAACGTTCGTGAATCACCGGTCAACTTGGGTGGTCAATTGTCTATATGAAACCTATTTCAATTAATCAAGTCTTAACAAGTTTGATTGCTTAACATGTTGGAAACACTTAATCATGTAAATAACAATTTCATTTAATATATATATAAACATGGAAAAGTTTGGGTCACTACATCTGTCTTCTATAATCATTATCATTCACAGTTAATGCTCTCTTTTAGTTGCTGCAATTTATACCCCAATTTCTATTTCGGAGTTTTGTCCTTTCGTTTCTTCTTCTTGCGATTAAGCACCGTTTGTAATGGTCCAGAATTCACATATATGAATTTCGGAATGAACATTGTTAATGTTCTAGGAAGGAAATTGTGATGGCACGATCTTGACTTGTCAAATTACTAGAATACCTTGGAAAAGGCCGAATCATCAAGAAATATTTTCTTGATATTTTAGAGGTTAAATAGAATACAAGAGTCGTATAACATGACACATGATGATGTTATGATCTGTGAATCATCACGTTCCATTTAGAAACTCAGCATGACTTACTGTAATATAATCACATTGATCAAGTGTCATTATATTATACTAATTCATGCTTCAGTTCCCAACATTACTTCAAAATATTCCTATTTTAAACTTGAATGTTTCAGAATTTAGAAACTAAAATAGTTTCTTTTATGATGTAATACAGATAGCGCGAAGAGGTAAATGATTTCAAATAAGAAAAATTAAGAAAATATCTTCAGAAATATGGAGGATATTTATAATGAAAGATATGATGATATTTTAGAATTTCTAATATCAGAGGATGATGAAGAATATTGTCCGTAGGGGTTTAGAGTTAGGAGCAAGGTATTCGTTAATGACTTCAGCAGGTACTGAATCATTTGGATCCTTTGAAGTCAGGTTCAGTCTTTGTAATTTGTCCACAGCCTCCTTCCTACTTTGCTCAATCCGTTTTCTAGTTCCAAAACTTCTCTTTTTCTGCGCTTTGCCAGCACACTTCATCATTATCATCCAGCTTTTACTGTTTAAAGTCGTTTATAGTTTTTGCTGCTTCATCAACATTTTTTTTCTTCGGAGAACCAATTCGTAGTTCGGAGTGTTTTTCAGAAACTTCACATTCAAATTAAGTCCAGAAGATCGACGTTATATATACACATATAGCTGTTGGCGTAGACATCCTGCGAGATTTCAAAATACTGATTGCTAATTTCCAATGATTCGTATGGCAATTCTCATTACAAGATGCGAATGAGTAAATGATGGGGTTTCAATGAATAATTATAATGACTTTTTGGAGAGGCTAAAGTCAAAGGGTAATGAAGTTGTTGGTACATCTGCTAATAATGTGATGGAATGTAAAAGGTTCCCTGGTAACGATGGTGTATATCTCAAGGTTATAATAAGGTTTGTCTGACTGAAAAGTCGAAGTTGACTTGCTGGAGCTGTGACAAAACTGGCTACTTTGAATAGGAGTCGCAAAGTTATTTTTGCTAATAAATGCCAAAGAATCTGACGCGGATACGTTGTTTGAACTTTTACTTTGGTTTCAAGAGTTTTTCGGGTACATAACTATGGGTAACATGTGGTTGGATCATCATCTCGATTGCTCATCATTCGAAGTGTCTTCAGAAATTTTCGAAGGGTTTAAACACAGATTATAATCGTTAACATACGTTTGATGTTCTAACACAGTTTTGAAGTCAAAATATAGCTTGTGAAAGATGTAAGGATCTAAGAGTGATGATTTTGGTCATATCTCAAGTTGAATTTTGAGATTTCAAAATCAGAATATGTAATTAAATTTTGAATGAGTATGGTTGTTTTGATTTCTATAAAAGAATGTATATTGTTGTGAAAGTAGGGAGTATAATGAATGATTTGCTGAATCAGATTCGAAGAATGTAACATATTAATTGTGAATTTATATATCTCTCGGGTATTACCTACCCGTTAAAAAAAAAATTTCACAATTAATATTTTGTACAAGAGAATTTTATTACAGTCTTTATGAAAATATATATATGTATATTTTCTTCAGATGTAACATAGATTTAATGAGTTAATGTTAAATTAAACTCATTTGATTTACGGTTGGAACTAGAATTGAATAATCCCCAAAGGCTTTAAAAAGTACATAACTTTTACGCAGTATTTCTTTAATGACATTGAAATTATGAATCAATACTTCGTTATTTGTTGATGTATGATGTTCGGTTCGTGGAATTCTTGTGAATTTCGCAAAGTACGAATGATGTTATCTGAAAAGTTTCGGGTACATCGATGATGAAAGTGTAAAATCAAATATATACTTGATTTATTATGAATTGGAATTTGTTGAATTGCGACAGAGATTGTAGTTAACGCTGGTTAAGTTGCGGCCAAAGGACGTACATTATTGCATATTTGTAATATGAATTAACCTAGTAGTTAAGATTCACACACAATAGCTTAGCACGGAAAGATTTATTTCAAAATATATATATATATATATATATATATATATATATATATATAATATACATATAATTTCTTCAGAGGAAATGAGTTAATTCTTCATAACTCGTTGATACAATATACACGTTATTGATTCGTAATGATGTCCACAGTGATTCTTGAACTGACGGAGATTGTGATGTTATCGGTGTTGTTGATTCGGATGTTGACTGTACTGACGATGCTGGTAACGCTGACGGTACTGTTGATGTTGTTGGTAAAGCAAGTTTAGCTTGTTAATCACACACCATTTTTGTCAGTGTTTCTACTCTTCCTTCTATCATTTTGGTTCGTTTAACTAATTTATGGTTAGGGCTAGATTAGATAATCTCTAAGACTTTAGAGATTACATAATCGCCGCGAAATGTTTCTCCAATGAAGTTATGAATTAATACTTCGTCAGTTATTGTTGTTGGTACTCCTTGGTATCTATGGTGCGTATGACGTTGATGCTCGTGGGACATATTGTGAAGTTGAGGTTTACGACGCGGTTGTGGTTGGAGGTGGTAATGGTACTGTTGGCGTTGATGATGGTGGTACTGGTTATGCTGCTGGTGCTGCTGCTGGTGTTTGTAATCTTTGCACCATATTCTCCAAAGCCACTACCCGAGCGCGAAGCTCGTTGACTTCTTCTATTATAACGGGGTGATTGTCGGTTCAGACGAGCAGATAAATATAATCTAGAATTTGATGTAGTATATAATCGTGATGAGATACTCTGGAAATGAGAGAGAAAATGGTGTTTCGGATTGGTTCGCCGGTAAGTGCTTCAGGTTCTTCGTTAAGAGGGCAATGGGGTAGATGGAAGGGATCACCTTCTTCTTGTCTCCAATGATTGAGGAGGCTATGAACCCATCCCCAATTCATCCAGAATAGATGATGGCTGATTGGTTGATCCATTCCGGTCACACTACTTTCAGAGCTGGAGTGGGATTCCATTTCGGAATCCGAGGAACTTGAATTAATGATGAATTTCATTTCGTACGATTGAATAAGGATTTTTCGATATGAAATGATTTTTGGTTATCATATGGTATTCTAATTACATAGAATATTCATAGATATAGAACAAAAGATTTCATAGATTACGGAGGAATTTGTGGGATATGTCAGGTAAAGTTTAAAGTAACAGATACGATAAGATATGATTTAGCAGATACGCTAAGATATGAATTTTGTCTATACACTACTCATGCAATTAATGTAGCAAGACGTGTCTAGACTAGTAATGATAAGCAGGTAATTTCCTAAGAATGATAAGAAGATGATTTCCGACTAAAAATGATAAGCAAAACTTTTGACATGCAGACACGGTCGAAGTCCAGACTCACTAATGCATCCTAACGACTTATCAGTTAGACACACTAATGCAGACATGGATCACTAAGACCACCGCTCTGATACCAACTGAAAGGACCCATTCATATACATTATAAACGATTCACAATAGTTGATTACATTGCGAGATATTTGACCTCTATATGATATATTTTACAAACATTGCATTCGTTTTTTAAAAGACAAACTTTCTTTACATTGAAAATTGACAGGCATGCATACCATTTCATAATATCCACTATCCAACTATAAATTGATTTAATAATAATCTTTGATGAACTCAATGACTCGAATGCAACGTTCTTCGAGATATGCTATGAAAGACTCCAAGTAATATCTTTAAAATGAGCAAATGCACAACGAAAGATTTCTTTAACACCTGAGAATAAACATGCTTTAAAGTGTCAACCAAAAGATTGGTGAGTTCATTAGTTTATCATAATCATTTATTTTCATCATTTTAATAGACCACAAGAATTTCATTTCCAGTTCTCATAAATATACGTCCCATGCATAGAGACAAAAATAATCATTCATATGGTGAACAACTGGTAACCGACATTAACTAGATACATATAAGAATATCCCCTATCATTCCGGGATCCTCCTTCGGACATGATATAAATTTCGAAGTACTAAAGCATTCGGTACTTTGGATGGGGTTTGTTAGGCCCAATAGATCTATCTTTAGGATTCGCGTCAATTAGGGTGTCTGTTCCCTAATTCTTAGATTACCAGACTTTAATAAAAAGAGGCATATTCGATTTCGATAATTCAACCATAGAATGTAGTTTCACGTACTTGTGTCTATTTTGTAAATCATTTATAAAAATTGCGCATGTATTCTCAGCCCAAAAATACAAAGGGTAAAAAGGCAAATGAAACTCACGCATATAAATATTGAAAAATAGTTATTAAAACATTGCATGTATTCTCAGCCCAAAAATATATATAAAAAGGGAATAATGAAACTCACCATACTGTATTTCGTAGTAAAAATACATATAACGTCATTGAACAAATGCAAAGTTGGCCTCGGATTCACGAACCTAAATTAATTATATATAATTATGTGTTGGTCAATATTTGTCTAACAAATTAGGTCAAGTCATAGTGTATTACAATCCTAATGCTCGAGACTAATATGCAAAAGTCAACAAAAGTAAATTTGACTCAAAATAATTTCCAAAAATCTATACATGATTAATATATAGTTTAAATATCGTCGTTTTATATTTTTAAATATTTTTAAAAGATTTATTAGAGTAATAATATAATTTATTTATTAATAAATAAAATTTTATATTAAATTTATGTAATAAAATATACTTTTATATATATTAAGTAATAAAATTTATAGGGTTCATTTAATATCATAAAGATAATATGATAGGTATTATTAAAGTAAGTTATTACACGTAGTAAAATATGTTTGTATCACATATTTATTTGATAAAATAATATCTATAATGATAGTAAGTAAAAGTTGTATTATTTTGTAATAATAATTATTATTATAAAAATATCAATATTTATAATTACTAAGATGACATTATGATAAAACGATAATTCTAATTATGATAACTTTAATATTTACGATAATTTTTAATATTATCTTTAAAATAATAATTCTATTTAAAATAATAATAATAATGATATTTTATAGTAACAATGACATTTTTATTAAAATGATAATTTTTGTTAAAATGATAGTTTTAATACTAACGATACTTTTAATAATAATAGTAATGATAAAAATAATAAGAACGATAATTTTATCTAAATCAATATCTTATAATATTTTAATTTCATCATGATACTCTTACTCATTATTTCCTAATCATTTCATTTAATAGCTTTTAATCGTCTTTTATATCGTGTTCATAATAATGATAATAATAGTAATCAAAATAATTAGGTGTTACAAATATTTGTTTTAATTACACTAATATTAATAATGATAGTTACTATAACATTATTAACGATAATACTAATAATTATCTTAATGATAATATAGTAATAATAATAATAACATTAACAATAACCATTTTTAAATAATGATATATATATTAATAATGATAATAATAAAAATAATAATACTAATAATAATAATAATAATAATAATAATAATAATTGAATAATAATAATAATACTAATTATAACTCTAACGATAATAACGATAGTAATAATAAAAAAAAATAACAATTTTTAATGATAAATTCCTTTTATTGATAAAGATAATAATAATGATAATAATAAGATAAAACTAGAACGACGATAAAAACGACGATAATTATAATCATTTTTAATAAAAATATCGAAAATTCAATTGATTATAACTTCTAATCCGTTCATCGAAATCATTCGATATCTAAAGAAAAAGTTCTTAATTTTTCGCTAGCTTTCCAAAGACATGCATATCTTATACCTTATCTCAACCGCAAGTGTAACTAATTCAATATTCAACCTAACCTGTCTAAGGGCAATATCAAAAGTACAAGCATGCATAATTCTAAATACTCGAGCACTAGTCAGGGATACACTATTAGTATGTAAAAGTTAAATTATGAGTACTCACGTATCAATATTGAGATTCAATATTGCAGGAAAGGTACGTAGACGCAACGGAAATGATAAACACTATATTGACCTCACGAGCATACCCATGAACCATATTCAATCACCTCCATAGCTATAACCCATAATTTGCTTAATCCTATCCTACTCGAAAAACAATTTCGAAATCACTCGGACAGCACTCCGTCGTAATATTTTATGTATACTAATAATATCTTAAAATAATACAGAGTAAATATATATATGTAAATCGATTGAGAGAGTTTAGAGAAAAATATTTTCAAGTTTCTATGAAATAATGAAACCTATTGAATTCTATTTATAATAGATTTTTGAATTATTAAAGTGAATTATTAAAGTATGAATTATTAAAGTGAATTATTAAAGTATGAATTATTAAAGTAAATTATTAAAGTATGAATTATTAAAGTGAATTATTAAAGTATGAATTATTAAAGTGAATTATTAAAGTTAAAGTAAAGTAAAAATAAAGTAAAGGTAAAGTTTAAGTATAGTAAAAGTATAAAACTATGTACGTATAATACGCGTATAAATATATATAATATTAATTTAAATCGTTATATATATTTAATAAAATAAAATATAAATATAAATATCGTTATCTTTATCATACTAGTTAAGTAATGAGTTGTCAAAAGTGGTTCTAGATATTTATAAAAGTTATATACGTTTTAATAATAAAGTTCTTTTTAAACTGAAAACGTTTTTGTACGTTTGAAACTAAATAGATCAATCGAGTCTTTATGAGATTCAATCTTCCACTATCCTTTGTCTAGTTCTCAATGATTGACAATTTGTTCTTATTTATAAATCACTTTACCATTTTCTGAATATTGTTAAAATGGAAAGATTTCTCAAATCAACGTGGGCCTTTCAACAGAGACTTGTAATCATAATTCAATATATCTGATAATTTAATCATTTGATCTTATCTTCTAATTCCATTGATAAATATTTTGAAACAGATACAATCATATAAAGTATTTAATCTAATATTTTGTTTACGTTTCAAGTTATAATATATATACATATATATATATATATATATATATATATATATATATATATATATATATATATATATATATATATATATATATATATATATATATATATATATATATATATATATATATATATATATATATATAATCTTATTCGTTTAATGGTTCGTGAATCGTTTAACAAATATTGCTTATCGTGTCGGAAACATATAAAGATTAAAGTTTAAATTTGGTTGGAAATTTCCGGGTTGTCACAAAAACCTTGTATACGTGTCCCGATATTTAAAGTGCGTAAAATAAATAACAGAAATTAAATGACGATAAATAAAATTGCAAGAATTAAAATTGCGATAAATAAAATGCGATAAATAAAATGCGATAAATAAATTGCGATAAATAAATTGCGATAAATAAAAGGTAATACGGAATTAACAGTTAGCTAGGATTTTGTTAGTGTGGATTCTTAACAAAATTCCTCATATTTAATTTATTTGTTTCTAACAAATTTTATTTTGTCAAATGTTTTCTTCATTATGCCACTTGTTGGATTCTAATAAGTCAAAATCCAAATATGAAATTGAATGAAAATGGTTATTCTACGGTGAACAGATACGTATCTCTGTAGATGTAAGTAGGATAGTAAATGACTGTTGAATCAGATTCGAAGAATGTACAATGTAACTTATTAATGTGAAATCCAAATATTCCTCGGGTATTACTTACCCGTTAAAATATTTTCACCATTGACAGTTTGTACAAAGGAATTTTTCAATTACAATCTTTATGAAAATATATATACATATACATTTTCTTCAGGTATAATTATGGATTTAATGAGTTAATATGATATTAAACTCATTTGATTTACCGTTAGAACAAGAATATATGATCTCTAAAACATTAGAAATTATATAATCGCCTTGAAGAACGAAGATAATTGATGTTGAACGATACGTAGAACGATGATTATACTCGAGGTACAAAATGAGATGTTGAGGCATGGATTGTTGATGGTACTGGTGCTGTTAGTGATGGTACTGTTGGTGCCGGTGATGTTGCTGGAGCTGGTAAATTTTGCACCATATTCTCCAGATTGATTACTAGAGCGCGAAGTTCGTTGACTTCTTCTATTATTCCGGGATGATTGTCGGTCGGAACGAGCAGATGAATAAGGTTTAGAATTTGAGATAGTATATAGTCGTGATGAGATACTATGGAAATGAGGCTGAAAATGGTGTTTCGGATGGGTTCGCCGGTAAGTGCTTCAGGTTCTTCGCCAAGAGTGCAGGTTGGTGGGTGGAAAGGATCGCCTTCCTCTCGTCTTCATCGGTTAAGTTGACTACGAACCCATCAGATGAATTGGAGATGGTTGATTGGTTGATTCATTCTGGTGACGCGGACTCCAGAGCTTAGGTGAACATCCATGTCGGAATAGCTGTCGGAATAACTATCGGAATAGCTATCAAAATCTGAGGGACTCGAACTGGTTGAGGGATTCATCTCGTACGATCAGATGAAGGATTTTTGATAAGAAACAAATTATAGGATGTAGATTAGTACCCTGCAATACCTAATTTACATATGCATATATAATACTAAAATCCCATAAGTTACGGAGGAATCTACGGAAGCTGTCAGGCAAAGGTAACAGTAACAGATACGCTAAGATATGAATTAGCAGATATGCTAAGATATGAGTTTTTTCTATACACTATCTAGTCAATAGAGGCAGTAAAATGTGTCTAGACTAGGAATGATAAGCAGGTAATTTCTTAAGGATGATAAGTAGATGATTTTTGACACGAAATGATAAGCAACACTTTTGACATGCAGACACGGTCGAAGTCCAGACCCACTAATGCATCTAAACAACTATCAGTTAGACATACTAATGCAAGACCTGGTTCGCTAAGACCACCGCTCTGATACCAACTCTAACCAGGCGTCCTAATCCATCTGGACGAATACATTACATTTGGTTACATCGCGAGGTACTTGACCTCTATATGATACATTTTACAAACATTGCATTCGTTTTTAAAAGACAAACTTTCATCACATCGTAAGTTGACGACATGCATACCATTTCATAATACATCCAACTATAATTGACTTAATAATAATCTTGATGAACTCAACGACTTGAATGCAACGTCTTTTGAAATATGCCATGAATGACTCCAAGTAATATCTCTAAAATGAGCAAATGCACAGCGGAAGATTTCTTTCATACCTGAGAATAAACATGCTTTAAAGTGTCAACCAAAAAGTTGGTGAGTTCATTAGTTTATTATAATCGATCATTTTCATCATTTTAATAGACCACAAGATTTTCATTTTCATTTCTCATAAAAATACGTCCCATGCATAGAGACAAAAATAATCATTCATATGGATTGAACACCTGGTAACCGACATTAACAAGATGCATATAAGAATATCCCCTATCATTCTGGGAAATCCTTCGGACACGGTAAAACAACATCGAAGTACTAAATCATCCGCTACAACAGATGGGGTTCGTTAGGCCCAATAGATCTATCTTTAGGATTCGCGTCAATTAGTAGACTGGTTTACTAATTCTTAGGTTACCAAGTAAAAGGGGCATATTCGGCTTCGATCATTCAACCATATAATGTAGTTTCGATTACTTGTGTCTATTTAGTAAAACATTTATAAAAATTGCGCATGTATTCTCAGCCCAATAATATAAAGGGTAAAAAGGCAAATGAAACTCACTATACTGTATTTTGTAGTAAAAATACATATGACGTCATTGAACAATGCAGGGTTGGCCTCGGATTCACGAACCTATAACATTTGTATATTTATTAATACACATTATTGTAATCTAATAAGTTTATATATAGTTAATCTATTAATTATATCATTATATATATATATATATATATATATATATATATATATATATATATATATATATATATATATATATATATATATATATATATATATATGTCTCATACATTTTTTTTTTGTATATGAAAATATAGATTTTATTATGTTATAAGTATTAAGTGTATTCTTTTTATATATATATTATTTGTTGATTAAAAATAGTAATTATATTGATACCGAAATCATATTAATATTAGTAAAGATAATAATAATTATAGTAATTAATATCGCTGATAAAGATAATAATGTTAATAATAATTATATTAATGATAATAATAATAATAATAATAACCATAATACTACAAATATTTATACTTGTATCTATAATCATAATAATGATAGCAATAATGATAATAATAATAATGATAACTGATATTCATACTACTTAGTAATAATAATATTTATAATATAATAATATTAGTAGTAAAAATAATAGTAATTTTAATGTTAATACTAATGATTTTAATAGTAATTATAGTTATGATAATTATAATAACAACAATTATGCTACTTATAATAATAATTATAATACTAATAAGAACAATAACAATAACAATAATAATCATAATAATAGCAATTATAATCATAGTAATAAATAGTAGTAGTAATAATAATAATAATAATAATAATAATAATAATAATAATAATAATAATAATAATAATAATAATAATAAACATAATAATAATAATAATAAAATTGGTTACTACCTTAAAGGCTTAAAAAAATATCAAAATCTCCCAAGCCGGGACTCGAACTCATGACCTCCCGCTCACCCGCACACCCCCTTAACCATTCCACTGTCCCTGTTTTTCTGTTATATTACTCTGTTTTAATTAATATATACTGTAATTCAATTGTTTCCTGTCCTTCGTCTCCTTCCTTAGCAAAGTCGATCAGAAAAGTCTCAAAACCAATATATGGAATTTATAGCTTCAATTAGGACTTGTAAACATTAATAAAATCATAAGTGTGATCTTAAAATAGAAAAAAAGAAAAAAAAAATCGAAGTAGGAACAGCAAAAGCTGCGAAGCTGCTGTCGCTAGATGTAATGGAAAAAAAATTGATTTCACTTATGAGAAAGTTTTAGACAAAGTTTATATCATGAAATACATTGCAAATTAATCCTAGAAGCTATTGGAATCATTACTCGAACCTGAAACATTATAACAAACTCAAATTTTACCAAGAACAAATCTGTTGACTTTTAAATTTAAAACTTTGACTCCAAAATTCGAATTCGTTATAAGGAATTGGATCTTGAGATTTTGCAGAATGTTTGAGTATAAGATTCCTAACAAGATTGCATTAACACATTTTTAAAATTTGTTCGAAATTGATATATGACCAAAAAGTGTAAGAATAGATGTTTAGATAATGGGTTTCTTTATTTTTCTGTTTAATTTTTGAGTTGCAGTGTTAATTGGATTTGTATGTGTAATTGAATGAAGTCTAACACTTATGATCGATCCTAAATTGTTGTATAGTGAATTTGGATGTCGACGTTGATTGTCCAGAATTTTGCTTCCATTTGAAGTTGATACAAAACAGAAATTTGTATCCATATGCTTTTATATTTTCTATTTAATAAATATTAATAATTAATTAAATATATTAATAATACTACCAATAATAATAATAATTACATTAATAATAATAATAATAATAATAAGAATAATACCAATGATGATTTTAGTAATAAAATAATAATAAACTTAATAATAATTAAAATTAAAATTCTTTTATCAATTATAATAATAATGATATTAATAATGAATATAATTATATTAGTAAAGGTAACAAATTAAATATACTAAATTTCGTATTATAATTTTAATGATACCAACATTAATATTAATAATAATGAATGTAGAAATAATATAATAACCATAATTAAACTTGTAATTACATATAATATATTAACTTTACACTATATTATATAATAATATTTATTAAATATTATATATCACAATATATTAATAATTATTAATAGAAATTATATACAGATTCATAATAATATATTTTTATAATAGTAACTTATTTGTTCTATTTATTATTTTACATTTTTGATCCCAAATGATTAACTGCACTTTATTAATTCAAAATATATATATACACTTATATATATATATATATATATATATATATATATATATATATATATATATATATATATATATATATATATATATATATATATATATATATATATATATATATATTTAATTACATAATTATTTACGCATAATAGTTGGTGAATCATCGGGAACTAGTCAAAGGTCAAATGGTATAATGAAATAGTTCCAAAGTTTTTCGAGACTCAATATTACAGACTTTGCTTATCGTGTTGAAATCTTATAACGATTAAGTTTAAATTTGGTCGGAAATTTCTGGGTCGTCACAGTCGAGACCTAAAAAAGACGCGTCGGCCGAGTCGGGGGACGCGTCGTGGACGCATCGGTCGTTGAACAACGTTGACTTTATTAATAATTTCTTAAATAAATATTTATAAATATATAAAATAGTTGATTATGTACCATAAATTTCTTAAATAAGAACTTGAATTTAAAAACAATCAAACTTAAAACTCAATTAATGATACCGAGTACATAATTAGTAAGGACACAGAGAAAAGAGCGGCTCAAAAAATGAAAACAAACCATAAATTTAAAATATATCAGATCTTGACGAAAATTTAATTGACTTTGACCGTTTTTGACCAATTTTGACTGTCTTTGACAGACTTTGACCGAACTTTTAGCTTTGACCGTATTTTGAGTCGTTTTCAGAAATAACGGGACGGAGAACCCAAAAAAATGACGCATCGGCCGACGCATCGGCCAAGTCGGCCGACTTTTACAACACTGGCTTTGAGATAAACGTCGATTCCATTTGACAGCGTGGATATTAGTTAGGGTAATTGTGATTATCACATAGATTAACACGTCATCAGGTTAGATTAAGACTTAATGATGGCTTGACACATCAGATTATGCTTCACGATTTATATAATGTTTTAGAAGATAGATATAGATAGATAGATTATAGATAGATATAGATAGATTATAGATTATAGATTTTAGGGATGGCATAAAAAACCCGTACTCTGATAGGAAAACCCGAAACCCGATATTTTTGGGTGGGGTTTGGGCCTGGTAAATGGGTCTAGGGTCGGGTATGGGGATAGCTTTTAATTTTTTTGAGGGTTCGGGTTCGGGTCCGGGAATGGTTTTAGACACAAACCTGATTACCCGCCCCATATACCCGAAAAAGACCCGAGTCCATATACCCGACCCGTATACCCGATTACTCGGCCGTTTACCCGATTATCCAGCCCGTATACTCGATTACCCGGCCCGTATACCCGATTACCCTGCCCGTATACCTGAAAAAAAAGACTCGAATAACCGTGGGATAACTCATTTATCCAATAGTTCCTAAGTAAATGGGGACCCAAATACCCGTGAAGAAACCCGATTACCCACTAGTTAGTAATTAAATGGAGACCCGACGGGTTAGGGTTTGGGACAGGTTTTTCTAATTGGGTTCGGGTCTGAGATTACTTAAACCCAGTCGAAACCCGATCCAATGTCATCCCTATATATTACCACGCCTAGTTTGGCTTCTAGATTGATTTTTATTTGCGAGGCATGCCACGATTATTTCATTGTCTTTATTGGTTCTTTGATTTTTTTTTTTTTTTTGATAAATAATCTTGATAATGCTAGTGCAGAGATCATTGGAATCACATGATTTTAAAGGAGAAATTATTGAATAATATAGGTTATAAATGATCAATAAAACTAAATCAAAGCTCAAATTTGCTAAATAGTAAATGATTCTAAGTTGCTACACATAAACTAAAACTGAAATAGAGTAATACAAATATCCATAATCTGATCTTAGTAATGTTGTGAATGAAGAATACTAACAAAAACTGAAGAGTTAATGCTTAACTAAGAATCAGCAGAAACGACTAATGCTCGGGGTAAAGCTAACCATGTCCAGAATAACAAAAACGGTAACAAAAGAGATGGAACCCCGGGAAATTTTATATATTAAAAAACTAAAACAGTTACAAAAAAGAAGGGACGTTTTTAGCGTACATCCCAAATACTTACAAATAACTCTTTTAAAATGACCAAAGTTAAGTGAAAGCTAGTAAAAGGACAAGAACTGCAATAAAAACAAAACTATGCATCTTCTTAGAGCGGTCCTAATGGTGCGTCCAGGAGAACCGCCCAGCCAGAGCGCCGATGGCACGATCTCGCCCAGGCCCCCGCCCAGGGGCTCGCCCAGCTCCTCCGTCCCCGACTTCATCCGTTCATAGCATATTTGTGGACGGAACTTGACCTTTTTCTTTTCTTTTTCTTTTTTTTATGAAATGGAGGATAATCACAAAATAAATGGATGATGAAATTTTAATAAGATGGAGGATGAAGCTTTAATAAAATGGAGGATGAGGGTGTTAAAGAAGAAGTGAATAGATGAAGATAAGATGGTGATATTTTATTTTTTTATTTTAATTGTGGTCCCATAAAATTTGTGATCATTATATGATTCACGTTGTGTTCAGTATTTTTATTTTAATTGTGGTGAGTATGAGAGCATATAGTTATATTATTTTATATTTAAGTTTAAAGAAATTATATTATATTTGATTATGATATATAAATAATAAATAAAAACTATATTTGATAATATAAAAAATTAAAAAAGAAAAAATATATGAAAGGAGGAATGTCATTGTTGGGAGTGTTTAGTCCTGAGAAGGAAGTGAGATGGAAGTGAGATGTGGCGCTGAATGGTTTGTTAGTCCTGAAGGAAATGCTGTCATGGTTGAGAGCACTCTTATAATTGCTCATCAAATCTTCTACCGGAATATTTGACACTCTGCCCAAAAGAAATGACCAAGCCCATTTCACTTTAAAATCCTCATCAGTCATCCAAAATAAACCATTATTCTATGCCCTTTGAATTTATAATTCAAGAAAAACATACCAATACCTAGCCCAAACAGATTATAGCCCATTAACCCAACCAAAACCGAATCACAAATCCTCATATAAAACGTTAGACTTTCAAAGGAATGATGTTTATGAATTTTTTTCATGATGAAAGTTGAAAGCTTACCTGATGAATCGATCTTCTGAAATATAATTTGCAAAATAACAGCGTTTTACCACAAATCTACTTAGAGTAAAAGTCATGATACTAATTTACAAAATCAGCACCAAAATAGTAATTTACAAACTCTAAACCAACAAACTCATAATTAGTAACCAATAATTCAATGATAATAACAATATCAAAAAATCGAAACAATCATATATACTTGTGAACAAATACCCACCTGAATGAGCCAAAATCGAAACACACATGGTAAATATTATTTGTAATAAATCGAAACACACATGGTGATTCGATACTCCGTACTAAATTTGAAACAAACATAACATAACTAAATATTATTTGTACATTTTAACTGAAACGACCCGCAAATCGACCCCAAGAGATGCACGTGTCTAATGCCCGTCACAACTCGAGAGACAATCGCCCCTCACAAGCTAAAGCAGTGGACTAATCGGGTATCTCCAGATTAAAAACTAAAACCATGGTGGAAGATATCAATTATCCACACCTTTGAGCTTATAAGGGACCAATACTTTCTTACAATATTCGATGTGGGATGAGGTTGTTACAAACTCCCCCACTTAAATTCCTAACCAACTAGACTACAACGGATTTTTTTTAAACGACCTTCGAATCGTCCCCAAGAGATGCACGAGCCGAGTGCCCGTCGCCACTCGAGAGACAATCATCCCTTATATGCATAATCAGTGAACTAACCGTGTATCTCTAGGTTTCAACTAAAAATCATGGTGGGAGATACTAATTAGACACAACTCTAATCTTATAAGGGACCAATACTTTCAATCCATAACCGATGTGGGACGAGGTGTTACAAACTCCCCCACTTAAATTCATGATGTCCTCTTCAGGCCATAACATAATCAGTACCCTGGATCCATACCTCATGAGATATACGAGCATCGTGCCCGTCACACCCAGTGAGGATACCTCAGGAGATGCACGGACCGAGTGTCCGTTACACCCCGAGAGGCCTATGGCTCCGATACCAGATGAAACGACCCTTGAATCGTCCCCAAGAGATGCACGAGCCGAGTGCCCATTACCACTCGAGAGACAATCGTCCCTTATAAGCGTAATCAGTGAACTAATCGGATATCTCTAGGTTTCAACTAAAAACCATGGTGGGTGATACTAATTAGACATAACTCTAAGCTTATAAGGGACCAATACTTTCAATCCATAACTAATGTGAGACGAGGTGTTACATTAACAGATAAAACAAAAGCCCTAATATACTAAATCAGCTACTAACTATAATTTGAAGGAAAAGTTAAATACAAAACATGAAATACTAACCTTTCAGCAAGATTCTTGATGAAGGTTGAAGAACATCGAAGAATTGCTGCTCTATGATTAAAACGGAGATGAGATCGATGATATTGAAACAGAGATGAGATCGATGGATTTGAAGATCGGTGATATTGAAACGATATGAAAGTGTATGGTAGAAGGAAGTTTTTTGAAGAGAGGAAGTGTTCTTGGAAATAATCGAGCGTGCATTTTTAATTATGATGTTGGAAATCAGATTTAAAGTAAAAATATGGTTTTGTATAATCCTGGATGGTTTTCAAAGAGTTATTATACTATGTATTTTCTTCAAAATAAATTTTATTATGACATCAGCAAGAGTGGTTAAGAAATTTTCTTTTTTATTTTAATTTATTTTTTTGGCTTAGGGAGGAGTTATTTATGACATCATTCCCATGGAAGAATGATAAGCACTGTATAGATAATTTCGTTTTTCGCCAATAAAGCAACTCTTTATTTACGCATCATGTACATGTAACGCAACCTCTCTTTTCTTACTAGCCAAACGTGTAGATCTCTTTTTGAATTTATATTCTCTTTCCATTATTATTTCTCCCTCTGATATTTCCCTGTTTTGTCTTCCTCAAATATAACTGCTTCGGTCCCCTCACTATTCCCCTTGCTGTAACCCTAACTATCCAGTGTCGTTGACCTCCGACACCTAGCCGGATGTAACGACCCAAACCTCGTTATACCAAAAACACGCCTCAATTTTTTTTTTTTGGATCAGTACATCTAAACAGCGTCCAGCTATCTGGATGGCGTCCAGCTCTGAAGGCCAAGACGGCGTCCAAACATGTGGGACGGCGTCCCAATGAACTGTCAGCTACTGCTCCCCGTGCTCAACTTACGTGAGCGAAAAACCCGCTTCCCGACACTTTCGAACGAAACCCTTTTTACAACATGACAATATAATTAAAAGATTTCCATAATAAAAGCAGGTTTTACAACATCGAGCCCACATCGACCGTTTTACGACTTTCGTTCAAAATTACGAGTTTCGACCTTAAGAGTTTAAATTCCAAACGACACCTAGAGCATGGTGTTTGGAGTTAAACTACCCACATCTTACCCACATCTTGGTCAAACTTCAAAAACTAAACTTTTCAAAAGCGTCCCTTATCCAAAACGAGCGGGAGGCCTCTAATCCAATCGAACACCCTTACCCTTGTCCACGCTTGAGCCTAAAAAGAGTAAACAACGAGAGGGTAAGCGAAACACTTAGTGAATGCAATAATTATACACATACATATATAATATACCTACTTGCAAACACTTACACACATACTGCATACATGCTAACAACACAATTAGCTTATCATCTCAAATACAAAGCTATTAACCTTCGGTACCGCAAGCTAGCACAACAATAACATATATATAACTCGAACAATGTAATATGCTTACGCTACAACACAACAACCATGGTTAACCAATCGTACAAGGGAATGTCACTTGCGAAAGGCCATCGGTGTTCATAACATTCGTTAGTGTACTTAACACCTCTTATCACTAAACCCTCGGGTGACATCTTAACACCTCGATGCTTCACCCTTTATCTTACGGAGTGGTGCCTTAACACCTTGGCACTTCACTCCTAGGTGGCATCTTAACACCTTGATGCTTTACCCCGAGTGGCGTCTTAACACCTCGACGCTTCACTCGTCACGTGAAACGTGGTGTCTTAACACTTCGACACTTCACATCTCACGCTACAACAAATAAATACATTATAGACCTATGCATATAATTATTCCACTCACCTTAAAGTCTTTTGTGAAAGATAACCGAACTTGCAACCTTCAATGTAACATACCTATTATATTATGCATATAATCAATCACAAACTCAAGTTGGTCAACCAACTCACTTACCATCCTAGTGTCATTTTGACCCTTAGTGAAATTTTGACCCATTTGCACTTTTAACCCTAATTTTGGGTCAACTTCGCCAAAAACCCTAACAATAGCCAAATATGGTCTTCGTACATTTTTTAACACAAGTTTATCGCATTTTCACACACATAAGACAACTTGGGTCATCAAAGACTCCCTTGACCCATTTCAAAGTTTACACACCCATTTGGGTCACCACATACCCAATTAATACCCACTTACATAACATCCAGGTGTGCTAGTAGTTAACTAATCAATTTAAGACCCATAAACATATTTAACATTTCAAAATCCTAGGTTACTCATCTTTGAGTCCTCGTGACCCAAACTTACCCAAAAACCCCAATTCACTAACAAAATGGGTTTTATGTTCAACACTACCCAAACCCTAACCCTTAAACTAATTAAATAAGGAAATCAAGGTTAAGGCTTACCACCACAACCACTACGTAACTAGAGACTAGATGGACAACTTTAGAACTTGCACTATAACCCGAAACAAGCTTCTCCTTCCTTGATTTGGGATCTCTCACTCTAGATCTTTCTCTCTCTCTAGAATTTAAGTGGAAAAGATGTGGTTGTTGAAGATGGAGTAAATGGTGCTCCAAAAGCTGATCTAGAGCCTTAAATTCGTCCACAAGGTGAAAAGACCAAACTACCCCTTTGTAAAATCTAAAAACAAAACAGCTGGCTGCGAGTTCAACTGAACGGCGTCCATGTTTCTGGATGGCGTCCAGCCCTTTATACTTTGTAACGACCCGTCCTTATCCACCTGGACGAAGTCATCAACATTTGGTCCCATTGCGATGATCGACTCCAAGTAATGTCCTTAAATTGAGCAGATGCACAGCGGAAGACTTAATTCGTACCTGAGAATAAACATGCTTTAAAGTGTCAACCAAAAGGTTGGTGAGTTCATAGGTTTATCATAACAAACATTTAAATATTTTAATAGACCACAAGATTTCATAATCATAAACATAATACACTCGCAACTGTATGTAAAGCATTCTAAGTGGTTGAGCACTTGGTAACCATACTTAACATTTAATCACGTCGCATATTCCCTTTATTATGAAATATCACTACACCGTACCAAGTGTAGTCACCGAAACGAAGTACTGTGCAACCGTTGAATACTGGTCGTCCAGTCCGGTTGGGGTTGTCAGGCCCGATAGATCTATCAACAGGATTCGCGTTTACAATACCCATGTAAATAGTAGTTACCAAGCTACAGGGAAATATGCCAGTGGTAAAACTCAACGTAGAATATATTTTTAAGTACTTGTGTCTATTTTGTAAAAATTTATAAAAGCAGCGCAAGTATTCTCAGCCCAAAAATATATATTGCAAAAGCAATTAAAAAGGGAGCAAATGAAACTCACCATACTGTATTTTGTAGTAAAAATACATATGACGTCATTGAACAAATGTAGGGTTGGCCTTAGATTTACGAACCTATATCATTTATATATATATTAATACACATAATTGTAATTGAACAAATTTATGTATTATTAGTGAATTAATTGTTATTTTAATTATGTGTTTCATTAATAAGTAAATTAACTATATTTATTTTTATATACATTAAATAGATAATTAATATTTATTACAAACATATTAATATAGTTGTGTTTTATGTAAATAATATATTTTTATATAGAAAATCTTTATTTGATATATTAATAATACTAATAATAATAATAATGATAAAAATAATAATAATAGTAATAAAAATGATAAATTTAAAAAAAACAAAGATAAAGATACTTTTAATAATAATAATAAAAATGATAACTTTAATAAAAATGATACTTTTAGTAAAAATGTTAATTTTTAACAATAATGAATATTAATAATAATAACTATAAAAATAATGATACTAATATTTATATGAATAATAATAATAGTAACAATAATAATAATAATAATAATAATAATAATAATAATAATAATAATAATAATAATGATAATAATAATAATAATAATAATAATAATAATAATAATAATAATAATAATAATAATAACAATATCAAAATTAGAAATAAAAACTACCTTAAGAAATTCTTTAAAAAGAAACTGCCCAAAGCCAGGATTGAACTCGTGACCCCTCGTTCACACCCAACACACCTAACCAACTGATCTGTTAAATTTTTCTATTTTATGTCACGATTTAAAGCTTATAACCCAACGTCTGTTTATCATTGGGACGTATGCAATCCTTTTCCACACAGTCCATATATCTTAGTTTAATACTTGATAGGCCCAAGGTTGTTAATTGATAAAAGTAATCGACCCACAATAAATAAAAAAAATCTCGGCTCACAACAAAAGTAGGGATTTAGGGTCTTTTTCTTCCTCTCCTTTTACACCGACAGAAGCAGGAAATAATACACAATCATCATCCATTATTTTATCTTCATCGTTGTTTAATTATCCATAGTCTTTCTCATCATGATAACCCTTTATTATTAACAAAACATATTTTGTATCATCATCTTAATTATTTTCGTTAATTATTATCTTCATACTTCATGATCATCTCGATTTATTTGCAGCCCCATTATAGCCCATTTAATCAAAGGCCTGGATTATACACTGGAAACCCAACGACACGTCAGTCCAGTTATTTCTTTAGTGGGCTTGGCCTTCGTTTACCCCATTCGACAGCTAGCTACAGCCCAACCATATTAAAAGCGAAAAGGGACGAGCAGAAATACAAATAGGTTAGATAGCAATCGTCGGTTGATTTGATGGTGGGGCCGTTTATGACAAGAATATCAAGAAGAAATCACAAGTGGGTCGTTTAATTAATAGCCACATTCCCGACATATAATTAAAGGTTGGGATTTAAATATATCCTACTTTATCTTTTTCTCAATCATAAATCATGTCATGTTCTTTTCCTTACATCATCTTTGTTTATTTTAAACAGAAATAGAAAAGAATAGCGGTTCTTTTTTTTTTTGGGTTGCTTTAACTTTGGTTTTTGGGCAATAGGATAGGAACCGCAGGAGTAACAATAGAAGTGATGATATTGAAGGTTGCAGGTGGTGTTCTTGGGTGGCGAGCAGGAGCTTCAACAAACGTTTAACGATTGTTGTGGTGGTGATAAGGTGGTGAAGTGGTGATCGATTTTGATGGTTTGTGAGTTTCATTAAGAAAGGTGGTGTTGCAGTTATTCGAATTATAACAGAAGAGAGAGACGCTAGAGAGATAGAAGGTGGTGGTAGTTTTCGGTGTTAGAGGCGGTGATGGAAGTTAAGGTGGCCCGTAAAAAAAATGGCGAATGGGTGATGTTTGTTTAAAGGAGAACAATAAGTTGGTGTTTTGATTAGAAACTAGAATGGCAATTTATCTAAATGATAATGAACAGTGGCTATGAGGGTGTTGTGATTATAGTGGTGTAGAGAGGATGGTGGTTGAGCGAACAAGATGAAGAGGATGGTGTTTGTGGTTCTAAGATTGATGGTTCAAATGCAAACATAATGGAAGAAATGGTGACGGGTCTTGATGGTTCTAATGGTGATCGAAGTGGTGTTTGTTCAAGATGGAGTTTTAACCCGATTCAGGAAGGTGGTCGTGGAAGGTTGTCGTGAAAAGGATAAAGGTGATCGTAGATAAGGATTGAAACAAGATGGTGGTTTTTGTTGTTGGTTGTCTCGGCTAACAAAACCAAATCTTGATCGGTTTTTAGAGAGCTCAAAGGTGATTGTTGAATAGTGATGGGTTAAGTTTGTGTGTTCCGGGGAAGAAGAAAAGGAAAGTGAATCAAGAAGTGGTGATAGCTTATGGTTGAAGTATGAAAAGGAAATCAGATGGTGTTGGGTTTCATATTTACGTTTGAGTAGAAGTAAAAGGAAGAATGATAGTGTGTTGTATGTATGCTTGTGTTCAATATCGGCCAGAGAAGCAGGAAACAAATAAAGTAGCAAAGGGAAAGAGTTCAATGGGATTTTCCTTTCCTATAAGCATATGTAATTGTATATACATAATATGTAATATGAAATCTTAATTGGTGAAAATGATGTTAAACAGAAAGTGAATGAAACAAAAGAATTAGTACACCCAATTTCAATTAGACACAATACCATATTCGATTTCAATTGTTTTGTAGTAAAGATTGATTGACATATTTCAATCAGTGAAGAAAAGAATTAAAAAAAAAATAAAGTGAAAGGTGATTGATAACAGAATTTGTATATATATTTGATTCATTACATCTAATATTGATTAATAGATATAATTATGTTACAAGATAAAATATTGTTAATATTATTATTAATAATAATAAATACTAATAATAGTAATGATAATAGAAATAATAATAATATTATTAATAATAATAACAATATCAAAATAATACTAATAATTATATTGTATCTTATTATTTCAAATTATTATACATGCTTATTATTTATTTATTTATTTATTTATTTTTATTAATTATATATATATTTATTTATTTACACACAATTGTTCGTGAATCGTCGGGAGCAGTCTAAGGTCAATTGAATATATGAAACAGTTCAAACCTTTTGAGACTCAACATTACAGACTTTGCATATCGTGTTGAAAATATTAGATCGTGTCGAGAGTTTGGTTTAAAATTAGTCGAAATTTTCCGGGTCGTGACAATACCTACCCGTTAAAGAAATTTCGTCCTGAAATTTGAGTGAGGTTGTCATAGCTAACAATAAAAATGTTTTCATGACGAATATGAGTTGATAAATAGAGTTTTATCAGCATTGAGTAATATGTATAAAACCATTTAATTTTGTGAAGAGTACGAGTGAAGCTATCACAAAAGAGTGAAATGAGTAGGTGTAGATTCGTCATATCTTTTGACGTAGATAGGATTGATTTCCAGGTTCAAGAGATTTGGAGAGAATCTTAGTAATAAGATTTGATTCTTCGGTAATCAAGGAAATTAGGATCCGCTTTAAATGCGATCATCTACCTCGATTGCTCTGTCGGATATTTCCATCATAAATTTACCTTTTCCGTTTTATTATTTTCACCATTCCTATACTTTCTTCTTTAACCATACTTCTAATGATTGTAAAAATGCTTAATCCAGTACTGATCCTTGTCCTTCTCCTGACAATCGCTTCTGTCTTCCTCCTTTTTCATCTACTACCGGAGGAATCTGTTAACTTCTACTATTTCCTTGGGGTTATAGTGTTTTTCATTTTCCCGTGTATTTATGTTGCGATAAACATTGACATACACGGTTTGTAATTTATGCGTTGTTATCGGGCTTTATATTCTCCCTTATATTTCGAAGCTCTATGCTTTTGTTTTCTCTTCCCGACTTCAAGTCAAACGAATAATGGTCCAGAATTCGTAGATATAGAGTTTCGAATGATTATAATGTTCTAAGCAGGGTGGAACGTGATAGCACGATTTGATTTTCAAATTTATCAAAATTACAGAAAATAAACTATCAAGAATACATTTTCTTGATATGTTCAGAAATTAAGTAGAATGAAAGAGTTATGTAACATGGCACATGATGTCGTTATGATCTGTGAATCATCACGTTTCATTAGAAACTCAGCATGACTTACTGTAATATAATCACGTTGGCCGGGTGTCATTATATTATACTAACCCATGCTTCAATTCCTAACACTTCTCCAAAATTCATTCATTTTTTTTTATACTTAGATTTTATGAAAGTTTCCAATATAATGGCATACAGAAAGCACGAAGAGGTAGATAATTTCGGACAAGAATATTTATGAAAATATCCTCAGAAATATCGAAGATATTTATGATGATATTTTGAAATTTCTAAGTTCGAAGATTGGTGAAGAAAAGTTTTTCGCAAGATTTTAACATGACTTCGGAGTAAGATTTTCTCTAAGGATTTTGGTGGATCCAGAATTACCTGGATTCTTTGAATATAGGGTTTGGTCCTTGTATTTGTCCTCGGTCTCCTTCATGGTTATCTCAATCCGTTTTTCAGTACTAAATTTTCTATCGAGCGTTCTCAACACTCCATTCTTTATCATCAAACTTTTGGCCGTTTAGACCCTCTACTATTTTTCTGTTTCCTCTGCATTTAATGCTACGATATCTGAATCATCGGTTATCAATCCGAAGTGGTTTCAGGAGAATTGTGTTTTTAGATGATTAAACGCTGGTGGTAAAATGGTGGAATATGAAAGGTTCCCTGGTAATAATAAAGAGCGCACATATATATCAAAGTTATAATAAGATTGTTTCGAATGAAAAGTCGATGTTGATTTGCTGGAGCTGTGACAAAATTGGCTACTTTGAAAAGGAATCGTAAGGTTATTTTTGCTAATAAATGATAAAGAATTCGACGCGATACGTGTTAAACTATGACTTTGGTTTCGAGAGTTTTTCGGGTGCATAACTATATGCATAAATCTTTTCTTCCGTAAATGAAGTGCGATTGGTTCAACCTCTCGATTGAGATATTTTCAAGAACCATGAAAGGTTTGAACGCAGAATGTAATCGTGAAGTTACAAATGAGGTTTAAGATGAAATCAAGTGGCAACTTGAAGAAATGTTTAGTTTCATATGTTATAATTAATATTTTAATTCATTTTAATTGTCCAATGTTATTAGTCCACAGTCGATAGTCCACAGTTAACAATCCAATAATTCGTATATAGTTTAATATATAATATTCGAATTAATCGTGACCCGTGTACATGTCTCAGACTCGACCACAACTCAAACTATATATATTATTGTAGAATCAACCTCAACCCTGTATATAGCTAACTCCAGCATTACTGCATATAGAGTGTCTATGGTGATTCCAAATAATATATATAGATGCGTCGATATGATATGTCAAAACCTTGTATACGTGTCCCGATATTTAAAGTGCGTAAAATAAATAACAGAAATTAAATGACGATAAATAAAATTGCGAGAATTAAAATTGCGATAAATAAAATGCGATAATTAAATTGCGATAAATAAATTGCGATAAATAAAAGGTAATACAGAATTAACAGTTAGCTAGGAACAGTTAGCTAGGAACAGTTAGCGTGGATTCTTAACAAAATTTCTCATACTTAATTTGTTTGTTTCTAACAAATTTTATTTTGTCCAATGTTTTCTTCATTATGCCACTTGTCGGATTCTGATAGGTCAAAATCCAAATATAAAACTGAATGAAAATGGTTATTCTGTGGTGAACGGATACATCTATCGGTGGTTGTAAGTAGGATAGTAAATGACTGTTGAATCAGATTTGAAGAATGTACAGTGTAACTTATTAATGTGAAATCTAAATATTCCTCGGGTGTTACCTACCCGTTAAAATATTTTCACCATTAACAGTTTGTACAAAAGAATTTTTAGTTACAATCTTTATGAAAATATACATACATATATATTTTCTTCAGATGTAATTTTGGATTTAATGAGTCAATAAAATATTAAACTCATTTGATTTATCGTTAGTACTAGATTACATGATCTCTAGAACGTTAGAGATTACATAATCGCCATGTCGAGCGAAGATAATCGATGTAGAACAATATGTAAAACGAAGATAAAGTAGATAGAACGATACGTAGAACGATAATTATGCTCGAGGTATAGAATGAGATGTTGAGGCATGTGATGTTGAAACTTGGGTTGTTGGTGGTACTGGTGTTGATGTTGGTGGTACTACTGGTGCCGGTGATGTTGCTGGTGCTCGTAAGTTTTGCACCAAATTCTCCAAAGCCACTACTCGAGCGCGAAGTTCGTTAACTTTTTCCATTATCGCGGGATGGTTGACGGTTGGAACGAGCGGATGAATAAGGTTTTGAATTTGATATAGTATATAATCATGGCGAGATATTCGGGAAATGAGTGTGAAAATGGTGTTTCGGACTGGTTCGCCGGTAAGTGCTTCAGGTTCTTCGCCAAGAGGTGAATAAGGTTGATGGAAGGATTACCTTCTTCTCGTCTTCATTGATTAAGTTTACTTCGAATCCATCAGATGAATTGAGGATGGCTGATTGATTGGTCCATTCCGGTCATACTGCTTTCAGAGCTTGAGTGGGACTCCATGTCGGAATCCGAGGGACTTGAACTATTGGTGAGTTCCATTTCGTATGATTGAGTAAAGAATTTTTTGATAAGAAATAATTTTCGGATATCGGATGATATTCTAATTACATAGAATACCTATACATAGTACAGGAGATCCCGTAGATTACGGAGGGAATTAAGGAAACATGTCAGATAAAGTCTACAGTAACAGATACGCTAAGATATGAATTAGCAGATACGCTAAGATATGAATTTATCTGTACACTATCTATCAAATAAGTGCAGGAAGTAGTGTCTAGACTTAGAAATGATAAGCAGGTAATTTTCCACTAAGAATGATAAACAATACGTATAATATGCAGCTAAGGTCGAAGTCCAGACTCGCTAATGCATCCTAACAACTATCAGTTAGACACACTAATGCAAGACCTGGTTCACTAGGACCAACGCTCTGATACCAGCTGTAATGACCCGTCCTTATCCACCTGGACGAAGTCATCAACATTTGGTCCCATTGCGATGATCGACTCCAAGTAATGTCCTTAAATTGAGCAGATGCACAGCGGAAGACTTAATTCGTACCTGAGAATAAACATGCTTTAAAGTGTCAACCAAAAGGTTGGTGAGTTTATAGGTTTATCATAACAAACATTTAAATATTTTAATAGACCACAAGATTTCATAATCATAAACATAATACACTCGCAAGTGTATGTAAAGCATTCTAAGTGGTTGGGCACTTGGTAACCATACTTAACATTTAATCACGTCGCATATTCCCTTTATTATGAAATCTCACTACACCGTACCAAGTGTAGTCACCAAAACGAAGTACTGTGCAACCGTTGAATACTGGTCGTCCAGTCCGGTTGGGGTTGTCAGGCCCGATAGATCTATCAACAGGATTCGCATTTACAATACCCATGTAAATAGTAGTTACCAAGCTACAGGGAAATATGCCAGTGGTACAACTCAACGTAGAATATATTTTTAAGTACTTGTGTCTATTTTGTAAACATTTATAAAAGCAGCGCATGTATTCTCAGCCCAAAAATATATATTGCAAAAGCAATTAAAAAGGGAGCAAATGAAACTCACCATACTGTATTTTGTAGTAAAAATACATATGACGTCATTGAACAAATGTAGGGTTGGCCTTAGATTTACGAACCTATATCATTTATATATATATTAATACACATAATTGTAATTGAACAAATTTATGTATTATTAGTGAATTAATTGTTATTTTAATTATGTGTTTCATTAATAAGTAAATTAACTATATTTATTTTTATATACATTAAATAGATAATTAATATTTATTACAAACATATTAATATAGTTGTGTTTTATGTAAATAATATATTTTTATATAGAAAATCTTTATTTGATATATTAATAATACTAATAATAATAATAATGATAAAAATAATAATAATAGTAATAAAAATGATAAATTTAAAAAAAACAAAGATAAAGATACTTTTACTAATAATAATAAAAATGATAACTTTAATAAAAATGATACTTTTAGTAAAAATGTTAATTTTTAACAATAATGAATATTAATAATAATAACTATAAAAATAATGATACTAATATTTATATGAATAATAATAATAATAGTAACAATAATAATAATAATAATAATAATAATAATAATAATAATAATAATAATAATAATAATAATAATAATAATAATAATAATAATAATAACAATATCAAAATTAGAAATAAAAACTACCTTAAGAAATTCTTTAAAAAGAAACTGCCCAAAGCCAGGATTGAACCCGTGACCCCTCGTTCACACCCAACACACCTAACCAACTGATCTGTTAAATTTTTCTATTTTATGTCACGATTTAAAGCTTATAACCCAACGTCTGTTTATCATTGGGACGTATGCAATCCTTTTCCACACAGTCCATATATCTTAGTTTAATACTTGATAGGCCCAAGGTTGTTAATTGATAAAAGTAATCGACCCACAATAAATAAAAAAAATCTCGGCTCACAACAAAAGTAGGGATTTAGGGTCTTTTTCTTCCTCTCCTTTTACACCGACAGAAGCAGGAAATAATACACAATCATCATCCATTATTTTATCTTCATCGTTGTTTAATTATCCATAGTCTTTCTCATCATGATAACCCTTTATTATTAACAAAACATATTTTGTATCATCATCTTAATTATTTTCGTTAATTATTATCTTCATACTTCATGATCATCTCGATTTATTTGCAGCCCCATTATAGCCCATTTAATCAAAGGCCTGGATTATACACTGGAAACCCAACGACACGTCAGTCCAGTTATTTCTTTAGTGGGCTTGGCCTTCGTTTACCCCATTCGACAGCTAGCTACAGCCCAACCATATTAAAAGCGAAAAGGGACGAGCAGAAATACAAATAGGTTAGATAGCAATCGTCGGTTGATTTGATGGTGGGGCCGTTTATGACAAGAATATCAAGAAGAAATCACAAGTGGGTCGTTTAATTAATAGCCACATTCCCGACATATAATTAAAGGTTGGGATTTAAATATATCCTACTTTATCTTTTTCTCAATCATAAATCATGTCATGTTCTTTTCCTTACATCATCTTTGTTTATTTTGAACAGAAATAGAAAAGAATAGCGGTTCTTTTTTTTTTTGGGTTGCTTTAACTTTGGTTTTTGGGCAATAGGATAGGAACCGCAGGAGTAACAATAGAAGTGATGATATTGAAGGTTGCAGGTGGTGTTCTTGGGTGGCGAGCAGGAGCTTCAACAAACGTTTAACGATTGTTGTGGTGGTGATAAGGTGGTGAAGTGGTGATCGATTTTGATGGTTTGTGAGTTTCATTAAGAAAGGTGGTGTTGCAGTTATTCGAATTATAACAGAAGAGAGAGACGCTAGAGAGATAGAAGGTGGTGGTAGTTTTCGGTGTTAGAGGCGGTGATGGAAGTTAAGGTGGCCCGTAAAAAAAATGGTGAATGGGTGATGTTTGTTTAAAGGAGAACAATAAGTTGGTGTTTTGATTAGAAACTAGAATGGCAATTTATCTAAATGATAGTGAACAGTGGCTATGAGGGTGTTGTGATTATAATGGTGTAGAGAGGATGGTGGTTGAGCGAACAAGATGAAGAGGATGGTGTTTGTGGTTCTAAGATTGATGGTTCAAATGCAAACATAATGGAAGAAATGGTGACGGGTCTTGATGGTTCTAATGGTGATCGAAGTGGTGTTTGTTCAAGATGGAGTTTTAACCCGATTCAGGAAGGTGGTCGTGGAAGGTTGTCGTGAAAAGGATAAAGGTGATCGTAGATAAGGATTGAAACAAGATGGTGGTTTGTGTTGTTGGTTGTCTCGGCTAACAAAACCAAATCTTGATCGGTTTTTAGAGAGCTCAAAGGTGATTGTTGAATAGTGATGGGTTAAGTTTGTGTGTTCCGGGGAAGAAGAAAAGGAAAGTGAATCAAGAAGTGGTGATAGCTTATGGTTGAAGTATGAAAAGGAAATCAGATGGTGTTGGGTTTCATATTTACGTTTGAATAGAAGTAAAAGGAAGAATGATAGTGTGTTGTATGTATGCTTGTGTTCAATATCGGCCAGAGAAGCAGGAAACAAATAAAGTAGCAAAGGGAAAGAGTTCAATGGGATTTTCCTTTCCTATAAGCATATGTAATTGTATATACATAATATGTAATATGAAATCTTAATTGGTGAAAATGATGTTAAACAGAAAGTGAATGAAACAAAAGAATTAGTACACCCAATTTCAATTAGACACAGTACCATATTCGATTTCAATTGTTTTGTAGTAAAGATTGATTGACATGTTTCAATCAGTGAAGAAAAGAATTAAAAAAAAAATAAAGTGAAAGGTGATTGATAACAGAATTTGTATATATATTTGATTCATTACATCTAATATTGATTAATAGATATAATTATGTTACAAGATAAAATATTGTTAATATTATTATTAATAATAATAAATACTAATAATAGTAATGATAATAGAAATAATAATAATATTATTAATAATAATAACAATATCAAAATAATACTAATAATTATATTGTATCTTATTATTTCAAATTATTATACATGCTTATTATTTATTTATTTATTTATTTTTATTAATTATATATATATTTATTTATTTACACACAATTGTTCGTGAATCGTCGGGAGCAGTCTAAGGTCAATTGAATATATGAAACAGTTCAAACTTTTTGAGACTCAACATTACAGACTTTGCATATCGTGTTGAAAATATTAGATCGTGTCGAGAGTTTGGTTTAAAATTAGTCGAAATTTTCCAGGTCGTGACATACTTAGACGGCGTCCCATAATTCTGGACGGCGTCCCATACCTCTGAGAAAACAGGATCTTACACCGGAGGTCCAATTTCAGGAGATAGTCTTTTTTGCTTTTCCTTTCTTTTCTCCTTTCACTTTCTCAGATTTACTCTCCATATTCTTTTCTAGCTTTGTCTCGCCGTTATTTTTCCCAATAGTTTCGCATATCCTTCCCCGTTTGTCTGATGTTGATCTGACGGTTGTGGCCTCTCTCCGCTGCTGTAGTCGTCGTGGGTTTGGCTATGGTAATTTGGAATATTCTAATGCCACATGTTTCTACCTCCTTTCTAGCACTTAGGCTTCGCTTGAGCTTCCCTTTATGGTTGCGGATGGTGGTGCACTGACCATTGGTGGTGGCCACCAATTGTCGTGTTTTAGTGGTAACGTCACATCTCCTGCTTCCGAGCTCTTTAACAATTGCTGGTGTTGATGTCTTACCACTCTATAGTAATGTTGATAGAACTAGGTCCTAGGGGGAGTTTGTTGGTTCATATTTAAGTCCCCAGTTCTAATCAAACGACACAAGTTAAATTTCAGACAAGACTGTCGACCGACGGACGGAGTCTTCGATCGACAGTTAGGCCCGTCGTCGACCGACAGAAGGCCCATGCAGTATATAAGGAGGTTGAATGTTTCATTTGTAGGTTAATTACCCTATTGAGTTTCTAGCCGTTTCTCTCTAGTTCCTAATTGATCCGAAAACCCCAAATCGAATAAACGATTCTAGGCATCGATCTAATGCGATATATTCGATCCAGTTCGACTAAAACGGATACCCGAAAGTTAACGATTCGCTAAAAACCCCGTCCGAAGATCCGAATAGCTTCAACAGTTGTGTTTGCAAACTTTTCTTTTACTCCCTCCGTCCCATTACAAGTGTCCACTTACTTTTTGCACACAGTTTTAGAAAATCCCACTAACTCTATTCTCCACCAATCAGAAATTTTCTCTCTCCAGAATAACCTCTTCTCATTGGTTGAAATACAAAGTGGACATTTGTAATGGGACATCCCAAAATAGAAATGCAGACACTTATGGTGGGACAGAGGTACTATTATTTTATTTTAATAACCGGTTCACATGTAAAATTTAGTTAATGATAAATGAGTGAGCCCACTTGACTCCTTGCTCTATACATGTTCCGCCTGTTAGTTGTAGGCACTAGATTTATAAATCCTAATAATTTAAAATTTGTATAAAGATATGCAAAAAACGACTTACGATTTCAAATGCAAAATTTATTGCAAGTGAATGTGATTCATATAGTGGCGGATCTAGAATATTTTGTCAGTGATAGTACAAAAAAATTTTCACGATCAACTTTGAAATTTGATAACAAAATTTTTGATTGAAAATTAAAAGGATAAACGGTAAAAAAAACGACCCTAAACCTCTAGTAAAAAGTTAAACGCTATTTAAAAGTTACCTTTTTTTTTACAGTGATCAATTTTTTGTATGGGTTAATGGTATAAAAGGAGTTGTGGTTTTTTTATTCCAAACAAGCACATTCAAACCATTCAATCGTTTACAAACACAACCTAACGGTATCGGTCTCAGAGTCTCATGGCGGCAGTTATTATTGATGAGAATACAAATCATCAAATGATGTACCTTGCAGAATAATCCAAGCTGCAAAATGATGAAGCAAACGAAGGAAAAAGAGAATGGTTTTCAGAATAAATTGTGGTAACGTTACAACAAGAAGAAAATGAACCAATCATTGGTTGCCCAGTATGTTTATAAAACTCAGAACTTTTAATCACCTATATGGATCAGTCCTTTATTGTCTAAACCAATCTATTCTGCTAGCTAGGTTTTGCCTCCATGAATGGCGATTTTTGTAGTTCTCATGAGGACCACCAAAAATTAACCATCCTTCCTCACTTTTGTGTTCAATAAGATATAAACATGAATTATATGAATAACTCATTTCATCGTAGGAATGATTTGATAACTAAGCCATTTTATAGTTGAACTACATACCAAAAGTAAAGTACATATAGTAACATATATAGTAATACTTACTAGATCAATCGATATTATATGTAACAGAATTGATAATTATTATTAATTTGTTTTACATATATAGTTTCACATCTCACCAATTTTCAACTATACTCGAAAAACCACATGGTCAAGGTTTATGTCCTCCGGGGCTTGAAATTGACATGGGAATAAAGGAAGTATGTTCCCTATGTGCATTGCAACCTCCAAATAGAACGCATACTTATCATCAAAGTGATCAGCATCATTCATTGCGTTACTTTTCTTTTTTGAACGGCAAACACACACATCCATTTGTGTCCATGACAGGATTCGAACCCATAACCTTAAGGTTAATGAGTCTCGTTGATACCGCTGGCCGAGTAGCCCTTTGGTATCCATTGTGTTACTATCTGTAATCTTTTGTGTGGTCACTGAATTGTCTGTTATCACTTGTAATGGTTTTGGTACACCGTCACAAAATGAAGCACAAAGTTCACATTCTGTCTCATTGAGCAAAGTTTCCTGAAAAGTAGTTGACTTGAAAGTCCAACTGCCAGTGTTCCAATTGAAATCGTATAGAGGAAGAAATCGATGACCATAAATAGCTATAAATTCTATCGCGGACAAAATAAATTCGAATTCTTCATTTGACATGTAGTATGGAAAGCTTACTCTTGTCCAACCCAACCTTGCTCCATTGTATCCCTTTTAGTGTAACAAGAAAAAATAGAATAAGACACTCATGTCATGGTTCTTTAATTATATGCTCAAACTTTCTAAATAGTACTTGTCAAGTTGACCCAAAATTGTTTTGTTATCTCGTTTTAGTTACTAGCTAAGGATATATTTACATTATTATTGTAAGAGCAATGTTAGAATATATATCCAATATTTGAAACAACAAATTTAAGAGGATGTAATAGCCATCATTTAACCCACTTGACCCATTTAAAACATTGAGTTGTAGCTCAGCTGGTAAGTGATTTGTCTCTTTTAGCGAGAGGTCAGGAGTTCGACTCCTCTGGGCTGCGTCATTGCACTCAATGTTATTCCTGACTTGAGGTATCCACTTAGGTCGCCTTTCGCTTAGTTCGGGGGAACGAGGGTTTTACCGGCCATGCCCTCGGATTGGTCCGACTTTCCTCCAGTGCAGTAGTTGGGGGCAGGTTATGCAAGTACGGGAGATGAACGCGTGGGTGGTTTAGTCCCCCGTGGGTGATTCCAAACTGATGTTCAACAAAAAAATTGATCCGTTCAACCCATGTGACCCATTTCAATTTTATGTAGTTAATTCCATATTAAGCCATTTAGCCTATGTTAAAATACAATGCAAATTTAGAATAATATGGAATTAATAAATGTATATGGGTAAAATATCTAGATATTAATATGTATATGAAAAATATCTAGATATCAAAATGTAAAAGAAAAATCTAAATGATAAAATGTAAAAGAAAAATCTAGATATTTTTTATGTGGTAAAAATATCTAGATATTTATCCATGAAAATATCTAGTGTGTAGAAATTTCCATTGAGTAGTATAAATATGGGTGGTGATTTCATTGGTGAGTAAGTTGTGAGTAAGGAGTGAAGAATTAAGAAAAGAGTGAGTGAGTGAAAGAAAACTTATAAGTATAGAAGAGAAAGATAGTGTTGTAAGTAATATTGTAATTCTATTTTGTATTAATAAAAGTATTTTTTGTTAAGTTTTCCGGTTAAGCCTTAGTTTGTGCTTTTGTTCTTAGTGCACTTGTGTTATTCTTGTTATATGGTCGACTATGCCACCTAAGTGATATGGTCGGTTATACTGCCTGAATGATATATGATCGACACTGTCGTCTAAGCATTATTGTGCACTAAGGATTCATAAAATTAAAGGCTAACCAACGCCAAAGTGTTGGTATAGTGAGTGTAGTATAATCTAGGTCCTCTATAGTGGGTGTGTTGGGCTCGTCGAAGCTTCCAACAATTCGTATCAGAGCAGGCTGTTGGGGACCATTTCTAGTGGAGGAAAACATCGGTAAACGATGGACGTTTACTTCGACTTATTAACACCGAAGCTCTAAAAGAGATTCTGTCGGAGCACAGTTAGGAACTGTGAAAGCTCATCGGTCTGGGACCAAGCTTATTGGACGTTGGACGTCATGATGGCGGATCTTGCAAGTACGAGCAGTGGTATCAAGAGTCTCAATAACCACAACTATGGTTATTGGCGGACTTGTATAGAATCCTACCTACAAGGACATGATTTATGGGAAATAGTTGCTGGCAGTGACACAACGCCTCCACCGAAAGAAAATGCCGAAGCCTTGAGAAAATGGAACATTAAGGCCGGGAAGGCTTTATTTATACTGAAGACTACAATCGAGGAGGATCTATTGGAGCACATCTGTGACGAGAGAACACCAAAGGCAGCTTGGGAAACTTTTGAAAAATTATTTTCAAAGAAGAATGAAGCACGCCTCTAGCTCTTGGAAAATGAGCTCGCGAGTATCTCACAAAGAAGTCTATCTATTTCTCAGTATTTCACCAAGGTGAAATATATTTGCCGTGAGATATCTCAACTTGCTCCAGAAGAGAAAGTGAATGATGCAAGGATGAAGAGAATTATCATCCTCGGTCTAAGACCCGAGTATAATGAATTTATAGCCGCTGTGAGAGGATGGCCTACTCAACCATCATTAATAGAGCTGGAGAATTTATTGGCTAACCAAGAGGCACTAGCCAAAGAGATGAATGAAGTGAGCATAAAAGGCGAAGAAGAAGCATTCTTCACCAATAAAAAGAAATCTATGTCTCGAAGACAAGAAGTGACGAAAGAAACACATACATATGGAGGCAAAGGTCATTTAAAACCAAAAAGCAATGCTTCAGGGGGAGCTCAATAAGGAAGAAAAGATCATCACCAACAATATGGGGAGAATGATAAGAGAAAGAATGGTGAATGCTTCAATTGTGGCAAGAAGGGTCATTTTGCTCGAGAATGTAGATTCCCTAGAAGGCGAACTTTCGAAGGAAATGTGTCTACCACAAGAGATGAGAAGAAAAAGGTCACATTTGAAGCAATCATTAATGAGGAAACATGGGATGCAGAAGTTGGATTCTCTGTTGAGGCTGACCTGGATGAACAAGCTCTTGCAGAAACCTTAAAGTCAACAATAAACTACAAAGATGATTGAATCATCGATTCTGGGTGCTCAAATCATATGACCAATGATGTGACGAAGCTGCAAGAGATGGATGCTTACAAAGGAAAGAGAGTCGTGTTGACAGCCAACAATTCAAGGTTGTCTATTTCTCATATCGGAAAGACAATAATTCCAAATGAAGGCGACTCTCATTAGCTCCAACTCGAGAAGGTGTATCTTGTCCCTGGCCTAAAGAAGAATTTACTGTCAGTACCACAATTGACATTAGAAGGAATTTATGTGCTCTTTGGAGCAGAAGATGTGTCAGTATACAAGAGATTGAAGGTGGTTGGCAATCCAATTATGCAAGGAAGAAGAATATAGTCAGTCTATGTACTATCTGCTGAAACAGCATATGCGGATAAGACTCGAAAGAATGAGACGACTGATCTTTGGCATGAATGTCTTGGGCATGTAGGCTACAACAAGTTAAAGGAAATGATGGTGAAACACAAAGTAAATGGGCTTCCTCAAATTGATATCCGAATAGATACAATTTGTGTTGGATATCAATTTGGCAAAGCTCATCAATTGCCATTCAAAGAGTCAGGGCATCAGTCCAAGACACCACTAGAGCTCATACACTCAGATGTATTTGGCCAGGTGAAACAAACATCACTTAGAGGTATGAAGTATATGGTGACATTCATTGATGACTTCTCAAGGTATGTGTGGGTTTACTTCATGAGAGAAGTTGAAGACTTTTCTGAAGTTTAAAGAGTTTAAGAAGAAGATAGAAAGTGAGCTCAAATATAAGATTCGGTGCCTATGCACAGATAATGGAAGAGAATATTTATCGACTGAGTTCAATATCTATCTTGAGAAGCACAAGATCAGAAGGAAATTAACTTGCCCCAGTACTCCACAGTAGAATGGAGTGGCGGAACGCAAGAATCGTCACCTTGCCGAAACTTGTCGAAGTATGCTTCATGGTAAGAATGTACCAGGCAGATTTTGGGCCGAATGTATGAGGACGGCATCGTAGGTGATTAACAGACTCCCACAAATAAAGTTGGAATATATTTCACCATATGAAAGATTATGGAAGATCAAGCCAATCATCAACCATCTCAATGTTTTGGATGTGTATGCTATGTCTTCGTGCCAGATCATCTACGAAGCAAATTTGATAAGAAGGCAATTCGATGCATTTTTTGTCGGTTATGATGAATCAAGAAAAGGATGGAGATGCTGTGATCCAAATACTGGAAAGTGCCATACTTCAAGAAATGTGGTATTTGACGAAGCTTCTTCATGATGGTCACCTCAAAAGATAGAGCTTCCTGAATCTCATGGATTGGAAGAAGTTCCGGAAGAAAAAGAAGAACGTAAGGAGCATATATTGGATCCAACTAAAGAATGAGAAGGGTCGTACTCTAAGGAAAAGAGTCCATGGAAAATTGGGGTGCATCAATCTATATCCGAGGAGGTTCGTCCAAGCCAAATGGAAGGCGAGGAGCATGCATAGGAATTACGGAGATAAACAAGGATGAGACAACCTAATCTAATGTATGCCAATGTTGCTCATGTGGATGAATCAATACCTATTGAGCCTTCCACTCATGAAGAAGCAGCACAAAGTAGAGAGTGGCAAAAAGCGATGGAAGAAGAAATCAATGCACTAAAAGAAAATCAGACATGAGATTTAGTTCCAAAGCCAAAAGATGTGAAACCAATATCTTGTAAGTGGGTTTACAAGTTTAAGTGTAACATCCTCAGATCGGGCCTAGACGTAAGATGACTATTTTGCCCTTAGGAATAATGGTGTGGTTAATTATACTTTTATTTTAATAAAATGTTTGGTGTTATTTTATTATTTGATTAAGACCAGTTTGTGACAAGGGTCACAGAACAGGTTCATTTATTTAATTTGGACACCGTTAGGGCAGTCGAATTAAGTACGAAAGTTATAAGATAACTGGTAAATACCTGTGTGTGATGGGGTATTGTGTTTTAACATAAATATATAAGCAAGGAACCAGCCTTTTCTCACATTTTTTCTTGAATCTTCTACACACACCATACCTATTTCTCTTCTACTTTCAAACCCTAGATTCACCAAAACTTGTTGTTGATCTTTAATTTAGTTGGAGATCAGTGTCTAGTGATTTCTTGTGTTCTAACAAGGTATTAATATTTCCAATTCGTGCTTGAATCTGTGTCAAAATGGATTTTAAAGTTAGGTTTTTATTAAAGTAGGTTTTGATGTCAAATTGGTCTAATTTGATGTTGGTTGAGTATGAAATTTGTGGGTTTAAGTCCCAAAAGGTTTTGTGCAAGAGATGTAACCATTTTCAGGGTAAAAAACGAGTCCAAAATTGAGATTTGGTGAATTGGGGATGAAACCCGTCAGTTTTATGCTGCTGCTACTGCTCGATGAACAGGTTGCAGCTTGCAACCGCACGGGTACATGGTGCAACCGTACGGGTCCATGTGCAACCGTACGAATGCAGTGGTGTGGTGCAACCGGGCAAAAAGTGTGAAACCATACGGATGCACTATGCAACCGTACGGATGGACTTACAACCGTACAGATGCATGTGCAACCGTACGGATGTAGATCAGTGATGCAGTATTGTGTAATTTAGTTGTTTTCTAGCCGTTATGCTGTCCGCGTGACTTATGATGATCAGGATGCAAATTCTGAAAATGCATAAGTGTTAGGTGGACTTTTAGCGGCACTTTTTGTGAATGATTTACGGTACTGTGCTGTTTTGTGTTAACAGACAGTGATGTCGTAGCGTGGGGGTACGAAATAGTTTATATTTTACTAGGAAAAACTATTAAATACGATACAATTTTACACAAAATATGACAAGTTTTAATTATTTATTTACAAATGGGATATACCTAAACCTTGCTACAACACCATAGGCAGTGTACCTAATCGTAGAGTAGTGTAGTTTTTAGTAAGTCCGGTTCGTTCCACAGGGAGCTGGCTTATTTCACACTATATTTTAAACAATTATATTCGTACAAAATATATTATATTAATAATATATAAAAGGGGGTTTTACCGTTTAATGACCGGTTTGTCGATTTTATATTTAAAGCGAAGCGTAAAGTAAATGACGATATTTAACTAACAATATAAAATAAATAACAATAATTAAAATGACAATAAATAAAAGTACGAGGAAATATGAAATAAAATATATTATGCTTATTTAAACTTCCGTAATCATGATGTTTGACGTGTTGATTTTTAGTTTATTCCCATGGGTTAATTGTTCTTTGTCCTGGATTATTTAATATGCCCGTCTGGTTTTTATCCATAACAGTCCATTAGTCATAAATATAAAGTGCGAGTGTCCTCGTCAAATTATCCTTATATCCGAAGTCAAATATTTCAACTAATTGGGGACTTAAACTGTAACAAGGTTTTAATACTTTGTTTAATAATTACACCAGGATATCGACTGCGCGTAATCCAAGGTTTAATAATTTTTTAACAATTACGCCAAGTGTCCTTGTACATAATTTCACCCCTGTTTTAATAATTCCATAGACTATTAATCCATTCCCGTGTCCGGTTAAATGAACGATTATTCGTACATATAAATATCCCGCCCATCGTGTCCGATCGAGTGTATATGGTTATTTATAGGGACGTCCAATTGTAAATCTTTATATTAAAATTAACAAACTATCATTTAGTTAAACAAATATAAAGCCCATTAATAGCCCATAGTCTAATTTTCACAAGTGTCGTTCTTTTGTCCAAACCCCAATTATGGTACAAAGCCCAATTACCCAATTTTAGATATTTTTAGCCCAACATCATGATTACTTTGTCTTAAATAAACATAATAATAACGTAAGTACGAGACATTAATTTAAAAAGGAGAACATAACTTACATTGATTATTTATCGCGTAGTGTTACACGGACAGAGCTCCGACTTTAAAACCCGTAAAATAACCTTTGCATAACCCAAACTAATCTAATATAAAACTAAACTAATTTATATATATATATATATATATTATATATCAGAGAGAGATTGATATTGGGGATGGTTGAACTCGGTAGAAGCTCGTTCATTTTATAGGGAAATTCTGATTTTTCAAACTCCGCGAGTCATGGAGTTTTAAGCCTGCAAACTCCGCGAGTCGTGGAGTTTGAAAATCCAGCTCACACAATTTTGGAACCTTGCTTGTCGACATAATTTATATATAAATATAAAATATAAATAATTAACATAATTATTTATATATTATATTATATTCTTGTGCATAGTAGACTTGTAATTTTTAGTTCGTTGCGTCGGGCGTTGATAGTTGACTCATGTCCCGATTCCGGATTTTCGAACGTCCTTGCGTACAATTTAATATCATGTACTTTGCGTTTTGTAACTTGTACTCTTGTCATTTTGAGACGTTTCTCATCAATAAATTGAACCACTTGGATTGTATCTTGTACATTTGAGCTTTTTGGACGTTTTTGTCTTCAAATCTTCGTTTTCGCCTTTTGTCTTAGCACTTATTTATTTAAACAATTACAATGAAAATATAATACAATTACATATGAAAACCTATTATTTAGGAGGGATATTGCTATGAAATATATGTTCCTTTTTAGTCTTATCAAATATCCCCACACTTGAGCGTTGCTTGTCCTCAAGCAATACAGAACTTGAAATAAAAACATACATGAATCACTTTTTTATTCATCACACTTTGTACATTAGTGATTTTGATATGGTGGTATAAACAATGATAGTAACGATAGAACCATGGTTAAAGGTGGGTGTGTCATCCACAGTTGCCTCGGGTTTAGGTCAACGACACTTGCAATCAAATAGCCGATTTACTTTCGGTTTCCAAAGCAAAGTGCACATTTGAAAGGCGGTTTACAGTCCCACATGACTATGAAAATTTAGATCCGTTGGGAAATTGGATCTTTATGAAAACATTTGATCTTTTAAAAATTCAATCTAGCTTTTACCCTAGACAAGTTTTCCGGAATAACCCTTCACCGGTGTTTGCAAAATATTTTTGTGGGTTGTTGTGATGACCCGGGAATTTCTGACCAAATTTAAACTTAATCTTTATATATTTCCGACACGATAAGCAAAGTCTGTAATGTTAAGTCACAAATATTTCCAACTGTTCCATATATTCAAATTGACCTTCGACTGCTCTCGACGATTCACGAACAATTAATTGTAATTAGATATGTGTGTATGTATATATAAATAATAATTCGAAATATAAATTGAAGTATTATATGTTATTATTAAAAATTAATAAAATAAAAATAGGATATTATAATAATTATTATTTAAAATATATTTTTATATATAAATAAAGTATATTAAAAATAAATATTAAATGATAGTAATACTTGTTTGATATTTCGATTAATATTAAGCAAGTTAAATTCAAACTTATATGATTTTAAAATAAAAGGTGATCCAAAAATGAGTTATATAAGTTATAGGCTTATTAAAAGTATATTTGAGATCTAATTATTAAATTTTAACACTTTTTATATTTTACCCATGAATGAGAGGGGCAGTTGATGTAATTTTTATTTAACAAATTAAAGATCGAATTTCATACCATAATGACCATAATAAATAAATATAGTTAATGTAAAAATTTGGGATTCTTTTTCCGAAGACTTTTATCCGTTATTGAGTAACAACGGGCCACGATATAATGACCCGTGAATTAGTGTCGGTAGAGTAAATCCATCCGATGGCTAAACTGTACCTAATTGTGCATGTGTTAATATATTTAATAGTACAACAATAATACTAGTGCATTCTCTACTTTTCTTCTTCTATATAATTATTCTTCTGCATAATAAGAAGGTGCACCACCTACTACTTTCAATTTCTTATCAAATTAAGAACCGTCACCATCCACCATTCTTGTTTTATTTTTACCTATACGAAGACAGCCAGAAACCACATCGCCACCTTTACAACCATCATCACCACTACAAAACAGTCACCATCTTATAACCATGAATCACCGTAGCAAACACCACAACTCACCATTGTTACTCCTCTCTTTCGTGAAATCAAACACCATCACCATAAGACTACAATTCGTCACCCACCTCACCATTTAAAAACCTGCAGCTAGCTAAGCTTCTGCTTCTACTATCATCGACCCACAACTGAAAAACCACTTCTATTATTTTATTGATATTTTGTTCATCTAACATAACAACCACTATCACCACCGTGAAGACCGCAATCGTTTGGTTTATGTTTCCCATTTCTTCTTGTCGAGCACCATAGCAACCATCTCCTTGATCACCAACTTCAACCGAAACTGAAACCACCACCATCATGTTCCTATTTATGTTTCAAGTTCAACCGAAAATCATCATCACCACCTTCAACCCCAACTGTCATCACCGTACTACCACCATTTGAACACCTTCACGTTCGTTAAACCTACTACTGTTACAGTTTCTTCTTCTTCTTCCATCAACGTGAACAACCTGCTATTCCTTCTATTACAGCTTGCAACAAGAATTAAAAACCTTGAAGCTTGATGTTTGTCTTCTTGATCGAGTAAACCCAACCCAAAACACCACCCATCTCCAATTATTATTATGTGATCATGGATAATGATATTTGTATTTGGAATGATTGCAAGAATGATAAGGATTGAATGATTGATCTGTCGGTCCCCTAAGATAAAAAGAGGTATGGCCGACAATTCTTAAAGCAAACTATCCACTTGCAATTAAACCAAACTGTTATACGTTTTCCATTTAGGACCGTGATTTTGTTTATATTTTAGGGTCGTAATTCTTTTATTAGTGGGCCGAGAATTCTGATTTCTAGTTGGGCAGTATACTAGTGGTGTTGTTGGGCTATTATTCAATTCTCTTTGGGCCCGAGAAATTGATGATAGTGATAAGTAGACAATGATGGTAAATTCTCGACATAGATGATACGTATTAGATTATGATAATGTTATAGGATTACGTGAGTGTATGATGATGATCATGTATAGATATTACGGGTATGATGATGACGGGAATGTTGAATGATATAAGATAATGATGATATGGTAGATGATAAGTGTACGGTGATGATGATGATGGTTGTTACGATGTATGATGATGATAATGGATTCGGTATTATGATGATGAAGTGGTGAATTGATAATGATAATCGAGAACTATGAGGGTTATGATATTAATGATGATGATGATTATGATAATGATGATTGTCGATGATGTACATAAAATAATGAAAGACTGATGATGATGTAAATGTTGAATAAGATGTTAACCATAATGATAATATGATGGTACACGCTAACTGTTATAAGGATAATGATAATTATGAATTAAATGACGATGATAGGTTATTATGATTATGGGTATAATAGTGTTGATGATGATGATGGTTACTACTTGTTCCTCTGTTGTTCGATACTGTGATTAGTAGAGAACGCCATCCCGATCGACGAAACACACATTCATTTTTTTTCCCTTGCTCGATTACTTAATGGTATAACTAAAACTTAACCTTTTTTTAATCTCGAGTTATAAATTACGGTTAATATATATCAAGAAGGTTTTAATAACATAAAAGATAGTTAAAAATTAAGATTTATGATTATTGTTATTGACTTGGTTAAAATGTTTTAATAATTATCTTTTTAAATTTAAAAATTATGAATACAACTATTATCACAAAAATGATTAAACTATAATTAAATTAAAATTTAAATGAAATATTACTATTACTGTTATTATTATGATTAATATTTCATTATTTTTATTATTGTTATTATTATTATTATTATTATTATCAATTATCAATATTATCATTACTAGGAATATAAATATTGGCATGATTGTTAAAATTCTCATTTTTAGTAAAATTATTGTCAACATTATTATTATTAATTTTTATCATTATTATTATTATTATCATTATTTTCATTTTTAATATTAGTAACATTCTTATTATTATTATGAGTATAGATACCAATATTATTATGGAAACAATTAAGTTACAAATTAAATAAAATTATTAATTTTATTATTACTATCATTACTATATTATTATTATTATAACAAATAAATATTTTTATCTATAAATAACTACATACATGTAACATAACTACTAATTATTTATCTAAAGTATATAAAATAGATATATTTAATTAAATTATTTATAACACCTATAAATTATTAATTATAACAAATACATCACTAATAATAATATATAAAACTGTTCGATTACAATTATATGTGTTAATATATATAGTATTGATATAGGTTCGTGAATCCGTGGCCAACCCTACTCTTGTTAAATGACGTCATATGTATTTTTACTACAAAATACAGCATGGTGAGTTTCATTACTTCCTTTTTAAATACTTTTGCAATATATATTTTTGGGACTGAGAATACATGCGCTTTTATAAATGTTTGACAAAATAGACACAAGTAATTGAAACTACATTCTATGGTTGAATTATCGAAATCGAATATGCCCCTTTTTATTAAGTCTGGTAATCTAAGAATTAGGGAACAGACACCCTAATTGACACGAATCCTAAAGATAGATCTATCGGGCCCAACAAGCCCCATCCAAAGTACCGGATGCTTTAGTACTTCGAAATTTATATCATGTCCTAAGGAGGATCCCGGAATGATGGGGATATTCTTAAATACATATTGTGAATGTCGGTTACCAGGTGTTCAATCCATATGAATGATATTTTTTTTCTCTATGCATGGGACGTATGTTTATGTGAAATGGAACTATGAAATCTTGTGGTCTATTAAAATTATGAAATGATTATTTATGTTAAACTAATGAACTCACCAACCTTTTGGTTGACACTTGAAAGCATGTTTATTCTCAGGTATGAAAGAAATCTTCCGCTGTGCATTTGCTCATTTTAGAGTTATTACTTGGAGTCATTCATGACATATTTCAAAAGACGTTGCATTCGGGTCGTTGAGTTCATCAAGATTATTGTTTAGTCAATTATAGATTATTATATTATGAAATAGTATGCATGCCGTCAACTTTCGATGTAAATGAAAGTTTGTCTTTTAAAAACGAATGCAATGTTTGTAAAACGTATCATATAGAGGCCAAGTACCTCGTGATGTAATCAACTGTTGTGAATCGTTTATAATCGATATGGACTTCGTCCGGATGGATTAGGACGGGTCCTTTCAGTTGTGTGGGTTTCAGATTTGAAAATTTTAGCTCAACACTTGTGGTTTTGTGTTACCCACTTGCTAATCTTGTATTAGGAAAGCAACACGTCCAGTTCACTTGTCCCGTATATTACCTTTCGACAAACTACCGTCCAGTTGTAAAGGAAAGCGATGAACAAGCAACTGTTAAGGCAATGTCTAATGACATGCATTTGATTATGGTCCAAAAACCTGTCGGATGCTATTAATATCCTTTGTCGGAGCAATAGTAAAGATCATCCTATGATTTTTTGGTCTGGCACAAGGTCCTGTCTTCGACCATGCTATGCAACCACCGTTCTTACGGTTGACACCCGATTTGGTTCAGGTGACCTAATGAATTCCAGGTAAATTCCTAGGATTTTACGTTCAATGGTAATGAACGCATTGAAAATTGGTTTTCAGAAAACAAATCGGTTTGTAATTTTGATCAAAATATTTTCTCGTTCAAGCTCGAGTTTAGATATCATCGAATTCCATGAGTTTGTAATTCTCAATCTTTAAGGTCAATCTCAAGGATTGAGTAATATCAGGCTTAAAAGCTGATTTTTAATCTTTAAGGAGATTATCTTTTCTGGGGGTCTGATTCATTAGTCTTATCAAGCTAATTTGAACGGCGCCCTCCCTATTTTACGAGACAGATCCTCTCATGGTTAGGATAAGTCTGACCACTTGGCGACCCTGTTTGATGCTGAGGTCCGTGGATTTACTGCTGATTTTAGTGATGACTTTTCTAGATTTTTCATCAACCTACAGCTGTGAAACGACCCGTCCTTATCCACCTGGATGAAATCATCAACATCTAGTCCCATTGCGAGGTACTCTCCTAAATATGCCAAGAATGACTCCATGTAATGTCCTTAAAATGAGCAAATGCACAGCGGAAGACTTAATTCGTACCTGAGAATAAACATGCTTAAAAGTGTCAACCAAAAGGTTGGTGAGTTCATAGGTTTATCAAATAATCATTTCAATATATTAATAGACCACAAGATTTCCATTATCATAAACATAATACACTCGCAAGTGTATGTAAAGCATTCTAAGTGGTTGAGCACTTGGTAACCATACTTAACTATTAATCAACGTCGCATATTCCCTTTATTATGAAATCTCACTACACTGTACCAAGTGTAGCCTACAAAACGAAGTACTGTGCAACCGTTGAATACTGGTCGTCCAGTCCGGTTGGGGTTGTCAGGCCCGATAGATCTATCAATAGGATTTGCGTTTACAATACCCATGTAAATAGTAGTTACCAAGCTACAGGGAAATATGCCAATGGTACAACTCAACGTAGAATGTATTTTTAAGTACTTGTGTCTATTTCGTAAACATTTATAAAAGCAGCGCATGTATTCTCAGCCCAAAAATATATATTGCAAAAGCAATTAAAAAGGGAGCAAATGAAACTCACCATACTGTATTTTGTAGTAAAAATACATATGACTATATTGAACGACACAGGGTTGGCCTCGGATTCACGAACCTATATTATATATATATATATATATATATATATATATATATATATATATATATATATATATATATATTAACACATATAATTAACAAGTAATAATAATCAAATCTGTTTGTATATAATAATTATATATTACTTATTTAAAATAGTACTGTAATATTTATATAGTTATTATATATGTTTTTGATACATTTTTATATAGATAACTTGTGGTTTGTTAAAATAATGACCTTACTAATACTAAAATAGTGTTGATAATAATAATAATTATTTTTAATAATGACAATACTAATTTTTGATAATAATACAAGTCATTTTATTTATAGTATTAATAATAACAATAATAATAATATATTAAAATAATGGTCATTATAATAATGATACTTTTGATGATACTTTTAAATAAAAAAAAATTAATTATAATGATAACTTTAATAAAAATGTTACTTTTTATAATAATAATAGTTTTTTTAATGATAATGATAATGATAATGATAATAATAATTATAAATATAATAACAATACTAATGATAATAATAATAACAATAATATCCATAATACTTAATAATAATAATAATACTAATACTTAATGATAATAGTAATAACAATAATAATAATGATAATAATAACTACCTTAAAATGCTTTTCCAAAAATAATGCCCCCGATCGGGCTCGAACCCGCATCATTTTATCGTCATCAACACAAAAACTATTTTATCATCATCTTTATTTTCGTTATCCTTTCATGTATATCCTCACAAGATCATCATAGTCATCGACATCATATTCATCGTTGTTATCTTTTTTTTTACTTATGCTCACGACCACTCCGGCCCAACAACAATATGGTAGTTGTATATCGGCCCGTTAACAACTCCATCATTCACGGTCCAATAGAAATAATGATTTGTGGTGCCCCAACGAGTAGTACAACTAGTTCCCAGTCCACTTAACTAAATAGAATTACAGCCCAATCGTTTTACCTTAATATCCTTATATTATTATCATTAGTTCATCGAACATTAACGAGCATAGAGCTCGTTTATTGATCTGACCCAAAGTATTTTTGGATATCAATCCATTTAGTGATAGCCAAAGGAGTAAATCAGATAAGAAGGAAAGAGAAAAAAAATAACTAAACAAGAGTGCTCGTGTCTTCTTGCGACCAGAAAGAAAGAGTAGGTGGACAGCTGCACCTTTTGTTTGTGGGGAAATTATCACACTTTAACTTGTTTTGACTCCTTTATATTTATCATTTTCTCCCATTATTTATAACAGGAAAACCAAGTAAATAGCTGAAGCAGTATGTAGACGTTTACGTGGACTATTTTGTCGGACTGAAACATAAAACACGACAATAGCAGGTGAGTTTCTCGTGGGCTGTTTGGACAGACAGTGGTGGAGATTGTGATAGGTCTTACGGCTGTTATGTGGTGATATAGAGTATCGATTTTTAATGGTGGGTTTTATTTGATCTTCGGCCAGAAACATAAACGAACAGAAAACAAGTCATAGTAATTGTGGTTGAACTATAATCATAGTGATGGTGGTGGTAGTGTTAAAGTGGTGACGGTGGAAGTGGTGGTGGATTCCCGGTGGTTCTTGGTCTCGGTGTATCAACAATAAATGGGTTTTGAAGTTCAAATAACAAAAATACCCAAGTGGATTTGTGGTTTTGTGATTCGAAAAGAAACATAAATCACAAATAAAAAAATTTACGTTGATGGTGGTGGCATGTGGTGATCATGTAAAGATGGCGATTATGGGTGGTGACAGCTCATGGTGATGGTTCATGGTGGTTATGGAGTGGAGGAGCGTGGGGGTAGAGGGAAGAAGAAGTGGTGGTGTTTGGTTGTTCATAGTGACCGGGGGTGTTCAAGTTTTGCTTGGTGGTGACCGGTGATCTTAAATTGATCGTTTAACATGAAGCATGGTAGCAAAAAGGGTGGCTGTGGTGGTAGTCTTGGTGGTTTGGTTCGTCAACAGAAACAAAAATAAAGATATATATATATATATATATATATATATATATATATATATATATATATATATATATATATATATATATGTATGTTTTCATGGTGAGGGATGATGGTATTTTAAATGGGTTTGGTTTTGGCTTCGAGTTGTAGTTTGCAGATGGTGTTATGGAAATGCTACGGCGGTGTTGAGATGACGAGGATGAAGGTGGAAGTGGTGCTCCGGTTGACTGTGAAGTGAGGAAGAAGAAAAAACACAATTTGGGGTGTGGTAGTATGTATCTTATGTATGTGCATATAATATATATATAGAATTGTGATTGTGATAATGGGAAACAACTGCAATAAACAGCAATAATTTAACATCTTGTGACAATTAGTTGGTTGTATACTACCGAAAGTTTTCTCCGAAATTGAAATATTGTACCCCATCGTTACTCAGTGGCAGATAAAAGCATTCCGAAAAAAAAAATCCCAAATTTTTAAATTAACTATATTTAATATACTCTCTCTCTCTATATATAGATTTATTTTAATAACAATTTAATTATATCACATATTATTATTTTAAGTTATTATATATACATGTATTTATATTTATATATATACACATTTAATAACAAATAATGGTTCGTGAATCGTCGAAACTAGTCGAGGTTAAAGGAATGTATGTAAACAGTTCAAAAATTTTTGAGACTCAACCTAACAGACTTTGCTTATCGTGTCAAGACTACGAAATAGTATCGAGAGTTTGGTTTAAAATTAGTCGAAATTTTCCGGGTCGTTACAGTACCCACCCGGTAAAGAAATTTTGTCCTCGAAATTTGAGTGAGGTCGTCATAGCTAACAATAAGAATGTTTTTCATGACAATATGAGTTGACAGATAGAGTTTTATCACCATTGGATAATGTAGATAAAACAATTCGATTACTCGAAGCGTAAGAGTGAAGCTATCACAAAATAGTGAAAAGTTTCATCTTAACTTTTGACGTAGTCATGGTGGATTTCTGGAGTTCATGGAATTTAAAGAAAATCTTCTAAGCAGAAAGGAATTATAATGGCACGAATTATTAGCAAATGTTGGAATTACGGAAGAACAGAAATATCAAGGAAATATTTTCGTGATATGCTTAGAGATTAAGTAGAATGAAAGAGTTATGTAACATGGCACATGATGACGATATTGTCTGTGAATCATCACGTTCCACTAGAAATTTAGCATAACTTAATGTAATATAACCACGTTGGCCCGACGTCATTATATTATACTAACTCATGCTTCAATTCCCTACACTTCTCCAAAAATCATCCATAATTTAAACTCAAATTTTATAGAAGGATAGAAACTGAAACAGTTTCTTTTATGAGGTAACATAGATAGCACGAGAAGATACATAATTTCGGACGAAGATATTTATGAAGATATCTTCAGAAATATTGAAGATATTTATGACGATATTTTGAAATTTCTAGATCGAAGGATGATGTAGAAAAAGTTTCCGCAAGGATTTTAACATGACTTCGGAGCAAGATTTTCTTTAAAGATTTCGGCGGATCCAGAATTTCCTGGATTCTTTGAATATAGAGTTTGGTCCTTGTATTTGTCCTTGGTCTCCTTCATGATTAGCTCAATCCATTTTTCAGTACCAAATTTTCTATCGAGCGTTCCCAACACTTCATTCTTTATCATCAACTTTTGGCCATTAAGACCATCTACAACATGCTGCTTCGTTAGCATTTTCAAAGTTTACGGATCTGGATCATCGGTTATCAAATCGAGGGTTTTCAAGAGAATTGTGTTTTTAGATGATTAAATGCTGATGGTAGTATGGTGGAGTATAAAAGGTTCTCCGGTAATGATGATAGAGGGCAACTTATATATCAAAGTTATAATATGGTTTGTTCGAATGAAAAGTCAAAGTTGATTTGCTGAAGCTGTGACAAAATTGGCTAATTTGAAAGGGATTGCAAAGATATTTTGGGTAATAATAACGCCAAAGGAGCTAGCGCATATACGTGTTAAACCTTTACTCAGGTTCCAAGAGTTTTTCAGCTGCATAACTGTATGCATAAACTTTTTCTTCCGTAGATGAAGTGCGGTTGGTTCATCTTCTCGATTGAGGTATTTTCAAGAATCATGAAAGATTTGAACATGGATTGGAATCGTCAAGATTCAAATGAGATTTAAGATGATATTGAAAGGACCTGTTCATATACATTATAAACGATTCACAATAGTTGATTACATTGCGAGGTATTTAACCTATATATGATACATTATACAAACATTGCATTCGTTTTTAAAAGACAATCTTTCTTTACATCGAAAATTGACAGGCATGCATACCATTTCATAATATCCACTATCTAACTATAAATTGATTTAATAATAATCTTTGATGAACTCAATGACTTGAATGCAACGTTCTTCGAAATATGCTATGAAAGACTCCAAGTAATATCTTTAAAATGAGCAAATGCACAGCGGAAGATTTCTTTAACACCTGAGAATAAACATGCTTTAAAGTGTCAACCAAAAGGTTGGTGAGTTCATTAGTTTATCATAATCATTTATTTCCATCATTTTAATAGACCACAAGAATTTCATTTCCAGTTCTCATAAATATACGTCCCATGCATAGAGACAAAAATAATCATTCATATGGTGAACACCTGGTAACCGACATTAACTAGATACATATAAGAATATCCCCTATCATTCCGGGATCCTCCTTCGAACATGATATAAATTTCGAAGTACTAAAGCATCCGGTACTTTGGATGGGGTTTGTTAGGCCCAATAGATCTATCTTTAGGATTCGCGTCAATTAGGGTGTCTGTTCCCTAATTCTTAGATTACCAGACTTTAATAAAAAGGGGCATATTCGATTTCGATAATTCAACCATAGAATGTAGTTTCAATTACTTGTGTCTATTTCGTCAAACATTTATAAAAGCGCATGTATTCTCAGTCCCAAAAATATAAAGGGTAAAAAGGCAAATGAAACTCACCATATTGTATTTCGTAGTAAAAATACATATAACGTCATTGAACAAGTGCAAGGTTGGCCTCGAATTCACGAACCTAAATTAATTATATATATTTATGTGTTGGTCAATATTTGTCTAACAAATTAGGTCAAGTCATAGTGTACCACAATCCTAATGCTCGAGACTAATATGCAAAAGTCAACAAAAGTAAATTTGACTCAAAATAATTTCCAAAAATCTATACATGATTAATATATAGTTTAAATATCGTCGTTTTATATTTTTAAATATTTTTAAAAGATTTAATAGAGTAAATAATATAATTTATTTATTAATAAATAAAATTTTATATTAAATTTATATAATAAAATATACTTTTATATATATTAAGTAATAAAATTTATAGAATTCATTTAATATCATAAAGATAATATGATAGGTATTATTAAAGTAAGTTATTACACATAGTAAAATATGTTTGTATCACATATTTATTTGATAAAATAATATCTATAATGTTAGTAAGTAAAAGTTGTATTATTTTGTAATAATAATTATTATTATAAAAATATCAATATTTATAATTACTAAGATGACATTATGATAAAACGATAATTCTAATTATGATAACTTTAATATTTACAATAATTTTTAATATTATCTTTAAAATAATAATTCTATCTAAAATAATAATAATAATGATATTTTATAGTAACAATGACATTTTTATTAAAATGATAATTTTTGTTAAAATGATAGTTTTAATACTAACGATACTTTTAATAATAATAGTAATGATAAAAATAATAAGAATGATAATTTTATCTAAATCAATATCATATAATATTTTAATTTCATCATGATACTCTTACCCATTATTTCCTAATCGTTTCGTTTAATAGCTTTTAATCGTCTTTTATATCGTGTTCATAATAATGATAATAAAAGTAATCAAAATAATTAGGTGTTACAAATATTTGTTTTAATTACACTAATATTAATAATGATAGTTACTATGACATTATTAACGATAATACTAATAATTATCTTAATGATAATATAGTAATAATAATAATAACAATAACAATAACCATTTTTAAATAATGATATATATTAATAATGATAATAATAACAATACCAATAATAATAATAATAATAATAATAATTGGATAATAATAATAATACTAATTATAACTTTAACGATAATAACGATAGTAATAATAAAATAAAATAAAAATAACATTTTTTAATGATAAATCCCTTTTATTGATAAAGATAATAATAATGATAATAATAAGATAAAACTAGAACGACGATAAAAACGACGATAATAATAATCATTTTTAATAAAAATATCGAAAATTCAATTGATTATAACTTCTAATCCGTTCATCGAAACCATTCGATATCTAAAGGAAAAGTTCTTAATTTTTCGCTAGCTTTCCAAGGACATGCATATCTTGTACCTTATCTTAACCGCAAGTGTAACTAATTCAAGATTCAACCTAACCTGTCTAAGGGCAATATCAAAAGTACAAGCATGCATAATCCTAAATACTCGAGCACTAGTCAGGGATATACTATTAGTATGTAAAAGTTAAATTATGAGTACTCACGCATCAATATTGAGATTCAATATTGCAGGAAAGGTACGTAGACGCAACGGAAATGATAAACACTATATTGACCTCACGAGCATACCCATGAACCATACTCAATCACCTCCAGAGCTATAACCCATAATTTCCTTAATCCTATCCCACTCGAAAAACAATTTCGAAATCACTCGGACAGCACTCCGTCGTAATATTTTATGTATACTAATAATATCTTGAAATAATACGGAGTAAATATATATATGTAAATCGATTGAGAGAGTTTAGAGAAAAATATTTTCAAGTTTCTATGAAATAATGAAACCTATTGAATTCTATTTATAATAGATTTTTGAATTATTAAAGTGAATTATTAAAGTATGAATTATTAAAGTGAATTATTAAAGTATGAATTATTAAAGTGAATTATTAAAGTATGAATTATTAAAGTGAATTATTAAAGTATGAATTATTAAAGTGAATTATTAAAGTATGAATTATTAAAGTGAATTATTAAAGTATGAATTATTAAAGTAAATTATTAAAGTTAAAGTAAAGTAAAAATAAAGTAAAGGTAAAGTTTAAGTATAGTAAAAGTATAAAACTATGTACGTATAATACGCGTATAAATATATATAATATTAATTTAAATTGTTTTATATACTTAATAAAATAAAATATAAATATCGTTATCTTTATCATACTAGTTAAGTAATGAGTTGTCAAAAGTAGTTCTAGATATTTATATACGTTTTAATAATAAAGTTCTTTTTAAACTGAAAACGTTTTTGTACGTTTGAAACTAAATAGATCAATCGAGTCTTTATGAGATTCAATCTTCCACTATCCTTTGTTTAGTTCTCAATGATTGACAATTTATTCTTATTTATAAATCACTTTACCATTTTCCGAATATTGTTAAAATGGAAAGATTTCTAAAATCAACGTGGGCCTTTCAATAGAGACTTGTAATCATAATTCAATATATCTGATAATTCAATCATTTGATCTTATCTTCTAATTCCATTGATAAACATTTTGAAACAGATACAATCATATAAAGTATTTAATCTAATATTTTTGTTTACATTTCAAGTTATAATATATACACATATGCATATATAATCATATTCATTTAATGGTTCGTGAATCGTTGGAACTTGGTCGAGGTTGAATGAATGTATGAACATAGTTTAAAATTCTTGAAATTTAACTTAACAAATATTGCTTATCGTGTCGGAAATATATAAAGATTAAAGTTTAAATTTGGTTGAAATTTCCGGGTTGTCACAGTACCTACCCGTTAAAGAAATTTCATCCCGAAATTTGCGTGAAAAGGTCGTGAATGATAATAAGTATGTTTTCATGATGCATACGGGCTGAAAATTAGAGTTTTATCATCAGCGAATAATTTGGATAAACAATCCATTTATATGAAGAGTACGAATGAAGCTAACATAGAAGAGTGAAATGAGTAAGTGTAGATTCATCTTATCATTTGAAGTAGATATGATTGATTCCCAGATTTCAAGGGATTTGAAGAAAATCTTCTTAATTAGATTTGACTCTCCGGTAATCAAGGGAATTAGGATCCGCTTTAAATGCGATCGTCCTTTTTAATTGTTCTGTCGGAGATTTTATTATAAATTCACCTCCTTCGTTTCCTTACAACTCACACCTTCTGTTGATGCATTTTATGCAAGTCCCTAGACATCTACCCACGTCCATTGCAGGTACAACAGTTTACAGGCCACCATGATTGCTCGTTATTATCCTATCCGTTTTGTATGTGGTTACAGGAACTGCAGGAATGTGATTTAGATGTTTGACTATGTTAGACTTAGTCAGACGTACGAGTGAAGCCTCACTAGTACGGCTGATAGGCTCATACGCACTGTTGATGCTGAGCTAAGTCACAATTACAACCTAAATGAGAAGACACGAGTGAGTGATCACCCGTACGGCTGATGAAGCCAACTCGTACGTGTGATGAATGAATCGTATGGGTGAGTCAACAGCAGGGGTATATAAAGTCTTATGTTCTTCATTTTAGGTTAAGCCTCTTATTTGTTACACACACTCAGATCTAGTGAGCTCCTCCGATTCTCTCCCAGTCCAAATCACCCAGGTGGTGAATAATAGCTCTAGGTGTTTATCTAATCACACTTGATTTAGTTGTGGTTTGACTAAATTAATAAAAAAAAAAAACTTAACCTATTCACTAGAGGGTTTGATTCACTTATTCCGCCATTGTGTGAGTTAAATCTGTTGATTTCTAAGTTCCTTATCATGTTTCATCACCTTCTATTCTTTCCCCCTCAACTCATATTTTAAAGTATTCATCAATATGCTCCATCCAGTTCTGATTCTCGATATACTTCTAACTTTCATATCGGTCATTCTTCTTTTTCATCTACCGCTGGAAGAATCTATTTACTTCTACTATACTCTTGGGTTTATAGTGTTTCTAGTTCTCCCATGTCTTTATATTGCTATATGCATCGATATATATGGTTTATAATTTCTGGTTTGTCGTTGAACTTTATATGTTCCCTTATATTTCAAAGTCTCTGCTTCTGTCTTCTATAATAATTATCATTCATAGTTAATGCTCTCTTTTATTTGCTGTAATTTATACCCCAATTTCTATTTCGGAGTTTTGTCCTTTTGTTTCTTCTTCTTGCGATTAAGCACCGCTTGTAATGGTCCAGAATTCACAGATATGAATTTCGGAATGAACATTGTTAATGTTCTAGGAAGAAAATTATGATGGCACGATCTTGACTTGTCAAATTACTAGAATACCTTGGAAAAGGCCGAATCATCAAGAAATATTTTCTTGATATTTTAGAGGTTAAATAGAATACAAGAGTCGTATAACATGGCACATGATGATGTTATGATCTGTGAATCATCACGTTCCATTTAGAAACTCAGCATGACTTACTGTAATATAATCACATTGATCAAGTGTCATTATATTATACTAATTCATGCTTCAGTTCCCAACACTACTTCAAAATATTCCTTTTTTAAACTTGAATGTTTCAGAATTTAGAAACTAAAATAGTTTCTTTTATGATATAATACAGATAGCGCGAAGAAGTAAATGATTTCAAATAAGAAAAATTAAGAAAATATCTTCAGAAATATGGAGGATATTTATAATGAAAGATATGATGATATTTTAGAATTTCTAATATCAGAGGATGATGAAAAAAATTGTCCGCAGGGGTTTAGAGTCAGGAGCAAGGTATTCGTTAATGACTTCAGCAGGTACTGAATCATTTGGATCCTTTGAAGTCAGGTTCAGTCTTTATAATTTGTCCACAGTCTCCTTCCTACTTTGCTCAATCCGTTTTCCAGTTCCAAAACTTCTCTTTTTCTGCGCTTTGCCAGCACACTTCATCATTATCATCCAGCTTTTACCGTTTAAAGTCGTTTATAGTTTTTGCTGCTTCATCAGCATTTTTTTTCGGAGAACCAATTCGTAGTTCGGAGTGTTTTTCAGAAACTTCACATTCAAATTAAGTCCAGAAGATAGACGATATATATACACATATAACTGTTGGCGTAGACATGCTGCGAGATTTCAAAATACTGATTGCTAATTCCCAATGATTCGTATGGCAATTCTCATTACAAGATGCGAATGAGTAAATGATGGGGTTTCAATGAATAATTATAATGACTTTTTGGAGAGGCTAAAGTCAAAGGGTAATGAAGTTGTTGGTACATCTGCTAATAATGTGGTGGAATGTAAAAGGTTCCCTGGTAACGTTGGTGTATATCTCAAGGTTATAATAAGGTTAGTCTGACTGAAAAGTCGAAGTTAACTTGCTGGAGCTGTGACAAAACTAGCTACTTTGAATAGGAGTCGCAAAGTTATTTTTGCTAATAAATGCCAAAGAATCTGACGCGGATACATTGTTTAAACTTTTATTTTGGTTTCAAGAGTTTTTCGGGTACATAACTGTGGGTAACATGTGGTTGGATCATCATCTCGATTGCTCATCATTCGAAGTGTCTTCAGAAATTTTCGAAGGGTTTGAACACAGATTGTAATCGTTAACATACAATTGATTTTCTAACACAGTTTTGAAGTCAAAATATAGCTTGTGAAAGATGTAAAGATCTAAGAGTGATGATTTTGGTCATATCTCAAGTTGAATTTTGAGATTTCAAAATCAGAATATGTAATTAAATTTTGAATGAGTATGGTTGTTTTGATTTCTATAAAAGAATGTATATTGTTGTGAAAGTAGGGAGTATAATGGATGATTTGCTGAATCAGATTTGAAGAATGTAACATATTAATTGTGAATTTATATATCTCTAGGGTATTACCTACCCGTTAAAAAAAAAAATTCACAATTAATATTTTGTACAAAAGAATTTTATTACAGTCTTTATGAAAATATATATATGTATATTTTCTTCAGATGTAACATAGATTTAATGAGTTAATGTTAAATTAAACTCATTTGATTTACGGTTGAAACTAGAATTGAATAATCCCTAAAGGCTTTAAAAAGTACATAACTTTTACGCAGTATTTCTTTAATGACATTGAAATTATGAATCAATACTTCGTTATTTGTTGATGTATGATGTTCGGTTCGTGGAATTCTTGTGAATTTCGCAAAGTACGAATGATGTTATCTGAAAAGTTTCGGGTACATCGATGATGAAAGTGTAAAATCAAATATATACTTGATTTATTATGAATTGGAATTTGTTGAATTGCGACAGAGATTGTAGTTAACGCTAGTTAAGTTGCGGCCGAAGGACGTACATTATTGTATATTTGTAATATGAATTAACCGAGTAGTTAAGATTCACACACAATAGCTTAGCACGGAAAGATTTATTTCAAAATATATATATATATATATATATATATATATATATATATATATATATATATATATATATATATATATATATATATATATATAAATATAATATACATATAATTTCTTCAGAGGGAATGAGTTAATTCTTCATAACTCGTTGATACAATATACACGTTATTGATTCGTAATGATGTCCACAGTGATTCTTGAACTGACGGAGTTTGTGATGTTATCGGGGTTGTTGATTCGGATGTTGACTGTACTGACGATGATGGTAACGCTGACGGTACTGTTGATGCTGTTGGTAAAGCAAGTTTAGGTTGTTAATCACACACCATTTTTGTCAGGGTTTCTACTCTTCCTTCTATCATTTTGGTTCGCTTAACTGATTTATGGTTAGGGCTAGATTAGATAATCTCTAAGACTTTAGAGATTACATAAACGCTGCGGAATGTTTCTCCAATGAAGTTATGAATTAATACTTCGTCAGTTATTGTTGTTGGTACTCCTTGGTATCTATGGTGCGTATGACGTTGATGCTCGTGGGACAGATTGTGAAGTTGAGGTTTACGACGCGGTTGTGGTTGGAGGTGGTAATGGTACTGTTGGCATTGATGATGGTGGTACTGGTTATGCTGCTGATGCTGCTGCTGGTGTTTGTAATCTCTGCACCATATTCTCCAAAGCCACTACCCGAGCGCGAAGCTCGTTGACTTCTTCTATTACACCGGGGTGATTGTCGGTTCGGACGAGCGGATAAATAAAATCTAAAATTTGATGTAATATATAATCGTGACGAGATACTCTGGAAATGAGCGAGAACATGGTATTTCGGACAGGTTCGTCGGTAAGTGCTTCAGGTTCTTCGTCAAGAGGGCAATGTGGTGGATGGAAGGGATCACCTTCTTCTTGTCTCCAATGATTGAGGAGGCTACGAATCCATCCCCAATTCATCCAGAATAGGTGATGACTGATTGGTTGATCTATTCCGGTCACACTGCTTTCGGAGCTTGAATGGGATTCCATTTCGAAATCTGAGTGACTTGAACTGATGATGAATTCCATTTCGTACGATTGGATAAAGGATTTTTTTTTCGATATGAAATGATTTTGGCTAACGGATGGTATTCTAATTACATAGTATATATATATATATATATATATATATATATATATATATATATATATATATATATATATATATATATATATATAGATCAAAAAATTTCGTAGATTACGGAGGACTTTGTGGGATATGTCAGGCAAAGTTTAAAGTAACAGATACGATAAGATATGATTTAGCAGATATGCTAAGATATGAATTTTTGTCTATACACTATTCATGCAATCAATGCAGCAAGACGTGTCTTAGACTAAAAATGATAAGCAGGTAATTTTCTGAGGATGATAAGTAGTTAATTTTCGACACAAAATGATAAGCAAAACTTTTGACATGCAGAAACGGTCGAAGTCCAGACTCACTAATGCATCCTATCGACTTATCAGTTAGACACACTAATGCAGACCTGGTTCGCTAAGACCACCGCTCTGATACCAACTGAAAGGACCCGTTCATATACATTATAAATGATTCACAATAGTTGATTACATTGCGAGGTATTTAACCTATATATGATACATTATACAAACATTGCATTCGTTTTTTAAAGACAATCTTTCTTTACATCGAAAATTGACAGGCATGCATACCATTTCATAATATCCACTATCCAACTATAAATTGATTTAATAATAATCTTTGATGAACTCAATGACTCGAATGCAACGTTCTTCGAAATATGCTATGAAAGACTCCAAGTAATATCTTTAAAATGAGCAAATGCACAGCGGAAGATTTCTTTAACACCTGAGAATAAACATGCTTTAAAGTGTCAACCAAAAGGTTGGTGAGTTCATTAGTTTATCATAATCATTTATTTCCATCATTTTAATAGACCACAAGAATTTCATTTCCAGTTCTCATAAATATACGTCCCATGCATAGAGACAAAAATAATCATTCATATGGTGAACACCTGGTAACCGACATTAACTAGATACATATAAGAATATCCCCTATCATTCCGGGATCCTCCTTCGGACATGATATAAATTTCGAAGTACTAAAGCATCCGGTAATTTGGATGGGGTTTGTTAGGCCCAATAGATCTATCTTTAGGATTCGCGTCAATTAGGGTGTCTGTTCCCTAATTCTTACATTACCAGACTTTAATAAAAAAGGGCATATTCGATTTCGATAATTCAACCATAGAATGTAGTTTTAATTACTTGTGTCTATTTCGTCAAACATTTATAAAAGCGCATGTATTCTCAGTCCCAAAAATATAAAGGGTAAAAAGGCAAATGAAACTCACCATATTGTATTTCGTAGTAAAAATACATATAACGTCATTGAACAAGTGCAAGGTTGGCCTCGAATTCACGAACCTAAATTAATTATATATATTTATGTGTTAGTCAATATTTGTCTAACAAATTAGGTCAAGTCATAGTGTACCACAATCCTAATGCTCGAGACTAATATGCAAAAGTCAACAAAAGTAAATTTGACTCAAAATAATTTCCAAAAATCTATACATGATTAATATATAGTTTAAATATCGTTGTTTTATATTTTTAAATATTTTTAAAAGATTTAATAGAGTAAATAATATAATTTATTTATTAATAAATAAAATTTTATATTAAATTTATATAATAAAATATACTTTTATATATATTAAGTAATAAAATTTATAGGGTTCATTTAATATCATAAAGATAATATGATAGGTATTATTAAAGTAAGTTATTACACATAGTAAAATATGTTTGTATCACATATTTATTTGATAAAATAATATCTATAATGTTAGTAAGTAAAAGTTGTATTATTTTGTAATAATAATTATTATTATAAAAATATCAATATTTATAATTACTAAGATGACATTATGATAAAATGATAATTCTAATTATGATAACTTTAATATTTACAATAATTTTAATATTATCTTTAAAATAATAATTCTATCTAAAATAATAATAATAATAATGATATTTTATAGTAACAACGACATTTCTATTAAAATGATAATTTTTGTTAAAATGATAGTTTTAATACTAACGATACTTTTAATAATAATAGTAATGATAAAAATAATATGAATGATAATTTTATCTAAATCAATATCATATAATATTTTAATTTCATCATGATACTCTTACCCATTATTTCCTAATCGTTTCGTTTAATAGCTTTTAATCGTCTTTTATATCGTGTTCATAATAATGATAATAATAGTAATCAAAATAATTAGGTGTTACAAATATTTGTTTTAATTACACTAATATTAATAATGATAGTTACTATGACATTATTAACGATAATACTAATAATTATCTTAATGATAATATAGTAATAATAATAATAACAATAACAATAACCATTTTTAAATAATGATATATATTAATAATGATAATAATAATAATACCAATAATAATAATAATAATAATAATAATTGGATAATAATAATAATACTAATTATAATTTTAACGATAATAACGATAGTAATAATAAAATAAAATAAAAATAACATTTTTTAATGATAAATCCCTTTTATTGATAAAGATAATAATAATGATAATAATAAGATAAAACTAGAACGACGATAAAAACGACGATAATAATAATCATTTTTTAATAAAAATATCGAAAATTCAATTGATTATAACTTCTAATCCGTTCATCGAAACCATTCGATATCTAAAGGAAAAGTTCTTAATTTTTCGCTAGCTTTCCAAGGACATGCATATCTTGTACCTTATCTCAACCGCAAGTGTAACTAATTCAAGATTCAACCTAACCTGTCTAAGGGCAATATCAAAAGTACAAGCATGCATAATCCTAAATACTCGAGCACTAGTCAGGGATACACTATTAGTATGTAAAAGTTAAATTATGAGTACTCACGTATCAATATTGAGATTCAATATTGCAAGAAAGGTACGTAGACGCAACGGAAATGATAAACACTATATTGACCTCACGAGCATACCCATGAACCATACTCAATCACCTCCATAGCTATAACCCATAATTTCCTTAATCCTATCCCACTCGAAAAACAACTTCGAAATCACTCGGACAGCAATCCGTCGTAATATTTTATGCATACTAATAATATCTTGAAATAATACGGAGTAAATATATATATATAAATCGATTGAGAGAGTTTAGAGAAAAATATTTTCAAGTTCCTATGAAATAATGAAACCTATTGAATTCTATTTATAATAGATTTTTGAATTATTAAAGTGAATTATTAAAGTGAATTATTAAAGTATGAATTATTAAAGTGAATTATTAAAGTATGAATTATTAAAGTGAATTATTAAAGTATGAATTATTAAAGTGAATTATTAAAGTATAAATTATTAAAGTGAATTATTAAAGTTAAAGTAAAGTAAAAATAAAGTAAAGGTAAAGTTTAAGTATAGTAAAAGTATAAAACTATGTACGTATAATACGCGTATAAATATATATAATATTAATTTAAATCGTTATATATACTTAATAAAATAAAATATAAATATCGTTATCTTTATCATACTAGTTAAGTAATGAGTTGTCAAAAGTAGTTCTAGATATTTATATACGTTTTAATAATAAAATTCTTTTTAAACTGAAAACGTTTTTATACGTTTGAAACTAAATAGATCAATCGAGTCTTTATGAAATTCAATCTTCCACTATCCTTTGTCTAGTTCTCAATGATTGACAATTTATTCTTATTTATAAATCACTTTACCATTTTCCGAATATTGTTAAAATGGAAAGATTTTTCAAATCAACGTGGGCCTTTCAACAGAGACTTGTAATCATAATTCAATATATCTGATAATTCAATCATTTGATCTTATCTTCTAATTCCATTGATAAACATTTTGAAACAGATACAATCATATAAAGTATTTAATCTAATATTTTTGTTTACATTTCAAGTTATAATATATACACATATGCATATATAATCATATTCGTTTAATGGTTCGTGAATCGTTGGAACTTGGTCGAGGTTGAATGAATGTATGAACATAGTTTAAAATTCTTGAAATTTAACTTAACAAATATTGCTTATCGTGTCGGAAACATATAAAGATTAAAGTTTAAATTTGGTTGAAATTTCCGGGTTGTCACAGATATCAAGTGACAAACTTGAAGAGATGTTTAGTTTCATATGTTATAATCAGTATTTTAATTCATTTTAATTGTCCAAAGTTAGCAGTCCAATAATCCAATAGTCCAACAATTCATATATAGTTGAATATATAATATTCGAATTAATTAATACGTATCGTGACCCGTGTACCGGTCTCAGTATTGATCACAACTCAAACTATATATATATTTTGGAATCAACTTCAACCCTGTATAGCTAACTCTGTCATTTGCATATAGAGTGCCTTTGATTGTTCCGAAATATATATATAGATGGGTCGATATGATATGTCGAAACCTTGTATACGTGTCCCGTTATTTATAGTGCGTAAAATAAATAACAGAAATTAAATGACAATAAATAAACTTGCGAGAATATAAATTGCGATAATTAAATTGCGACAAATAAAGTGTAACCAGTTAGCTAGGAACAGTTAGCGTGGATTCTTAACAATATTTCAATTAATTAGTTCATTTGTTTCTAACAAATTTCATTTGTCCAATGTTTTCTTCATTATGCCACTTGTTGGATTCTGATAGGTCAAAACCCAATATGAAATTGAATGAAAATGGTTATTCTGTGGTGAACGGATCTGTATATCGATGAATGTAAGAAGGATAGTAAATGACTGTTGAATCAGATTCGAAGAATGTACAGTGTAACTTATTAATGTGAAACTTCAATATTCTTCGGGTATTACCTACCCGTTAAAATATTTTCACCATTAACAGTTTGTGCAAAAGAATTTTTAATTACAATCTTTATGAAAATATATATACATATATATTTTCTTCAGATGAAATCATGGATTTAATGAGTTAATATGATATTAGACTCATTTGATTTACTGTTAGAACAAGGATATATAATCTTTAAAACATTAGAGATTACATAATTGACATGTCGAACGAAGATAATTGATGTAGAACGATACGTAGAATGATAGTTATACTCGAGGTACAAAATGAGACGTTGAGGCATGGATTGTTGATGGTACTGGTGCTGTTACTGATGGTGCTATTGATGCAGGTGATGTTGCGAAAGCTGGTAGATTTTGCACCATATTCTTCAAATTGATTACTCAAGAGCGAAGTTCGCTAACTTCTTCTATTATTCAGGGATGATTGTTGGTCGGAATGAGCGGATGAATAAGGTTTAGAATTGAGGATAGAATATAATCGTGTCGAACTACTCTGGAAATGAGGTTGAAAATGGTGTTTCAGATAGATTCTCCGGTAGGTGCTTCAGGTTCTTCGCCAAGAAGGCAATTTGGTGGATGGAAAGGATCGCCTTCTTCGCGTCTCCATTGATTAAGTCGACTACGAACCCATCAGATGAATTAGGGATGGCTGATTGATTGATTCACTCTGGTGACATCGCTTTCGGAGCTTAGGTGAATATCCATGTCGGAATAGCTGTCAGAATAACTATCGGAATAGCTATCGAAATCTGAGGGACTCGAACTGGTTGAGTGATTCATCTCGTACGATCAGATGAAGGATTTTCGATAAGAAATAGATTATAGGATGTAGATTAGTGCCCTGCAATACATAGTTTACATATGCATATATAATACTAAAATCCTATAAGTTATGGAGGAATCTATGGATACTGTCAGGCAAAGGTAACAATAACAGATACACTAAGATATGAATTTATCTATACACTGTCTATGCAATAGAGGCAATAAGACGTGTTTAGATTTTAAGAATGAATAGAAGGTAATTTCCTACGGATGATAAGTAGATGATTTCTGACTAGAAATGATAAGCAAAACTTTTGACATGCAGACACGGTCGAAGTCCAGACTCACTAATGCATCTAAGCAACTATCAGTTAGACACACTAATGCAAGACCTGGTTCGCTAAGACCACCGCTCTGATACCACATGAAACGACCCATCCTTATCCACCTGGACGAAATCATCAACATCTGGTCCCATTGTGAGGTACTCTCCTAAATATGCCAAGAATGACTCCATGTAATGTCCTTAAAATGAGCAAATGCACAGCGGAAGACTTAATTCGTACCTGAGAATAAACATGCTTAAAAGTGTCAACCAAAAGGTTGGTGAGTTCATAGGTTTATCATGATAATCATTTCAATATATTAATAGACCACAAGATTTCCGTTATCATAAACATAATACACTCACAAGTGTATGTAAAGCATTCTAAGTGGTTGAGCACTTGGTAACCATACTTAACTATTAATCAACGTCGCATATTCCCTTTATTATGAAATCTCACTACACTGTACCAAGTGTAGCCTACAAAACGAAGTAATGTGCAACCGTTGAATACTGGTCGTCCAGTCCGGTTGGGGTTGTCAGGCCCGATAGATCTATCAACAGGATTCGCGTTTACAATACCCATGTAAATAGTAGTTACCAAGCTACAGGGAAATATGCCAGTGGTAAAACTCAACGTAGAATGTATTTTTAAGTACTTGTGTCTATTTCGTAAACATTTATAAAAGCAGCGCATGTATTCTCAGCCCAAAAATATATATTGCAAAAGCAATTAAAAAGGGAGCAAATGAAACTCACCATACTGTATTTTGTAGTAAAAATACATATGACTATATTGAACGACACAGGGTTGGCCTCGGATTCACGAACCTATATTATTTATATATATATATATATATATATATATATATATATATATATATATATATATTAACACATATAATTAACAAGTAATAATAATCAAATCTGTTTGTATATAATAATTATATATTACTTATTTAAAATAGTACTGTAATATTTATATAGTTATTATATATGTTTTTGATACATTTTTATATAGATAACTTGTGGTTTGTTAAAATAATGACCTTACTAATACTAAAATAGTGTTGATAATAATAATAATTAGTTTTAATAATGACAATACTAATTTTTGATAATAATACAAGTCATTTTATTTATAGTATTAATAATAACAATAATAATAATATATTAAAATAATGGTCATTATAATAATGATACTTTTGATGATACTTTTAAATAAATAAAATTAATTATAATGATAACTTTAATAAAAATGTTACTTTTTATAATAATAATAGTTTTTTTTAATGATAATGATAATGATAATAATAATTATAAATATAATAACAATACTAATGATAATAATAATAACAATAATATCCAGAACGTTGAGTCCCCAAAATAATTAAGGATTTAATTATGACAAAACAATATTTATTTGCACTAAAGTGTTATGTGCAGCCAGCACAAGTTTGTTTATGTATAGTCAGCTAATATAGCTGTGTCGAGTGTTTAGTATGCTGCCTAGTCTATCAGCACAAGGTAGAAATGTATTCTTCGAATCAGCACATGATGTGCACCCAGCAAATCAAGAATATCAAGTGACTTAGCATATGAAGGACCAGTAAGTCTGGATATCAGCATACAACACAAGACAGCCATGTTCCATTACAAGCATGGTAGTTTCCCAGAGTGGTCTACATCAACGCACTATTCAACAGAAGTCGAAGACAAAGTTGAACAGAAAAGGACAGGAGTCGGCGGCTGACAAGTGACCTTACAAGACCACGTGGGAATGCAGAAGTGGAACGCATGTGCAGACATGTGTTATACTTTATTCATACCTAGGGAACACAACATTCCATTTGTTTAAATCAAATGGTAGTGCCAAACCGAATTGGTGTGTTCCTGCAAATAGCTACCTAAGAGGAAAGAAGGAGAGCACGCCTTCTGACACAATTGTCCCCACAAGTACAAGGCATCCAATGTACTAGTGGACAATAGATTAATTACACGGTTAATAGAACTACTATATATATTGTTGTATCCACTATTGTAAAAACTAGTGGTGTGGGTTTATCTGTTAGAGTCCAAACCGTGTAATAGCTCTAGTTTATCTCTTAGCTATAATCTAGGTAATCTGTATCAACCAACTATCATTTCCGCCAAGGATAGTTGTGATTCTTTCTGATTTAATCAATAAAGAACAACCGTTGAAAATTACCTGTGACTCTATCTTATTTACTACAGAATACTAAACGTGTTTAACTGACTAGTTAATTAAGAAACGAATTGTATTCACCCCCCCCCCCCTCTACAATACTCCTGTTGTTATTAAGGGACCAACAACTGGTATCAGAGCTTCAGTCTTGATAATTAATATCTTGGATCTGAATTCTCTTATGGCTTCGTATTCAAACTCAGCTTACCTTGAGAATGGCTCGTCTAACAGACCACCTAAGTTTGATGAAGATGAGTATGAAACCTGGAAGGCAAGGTTCATGCTCCATCTTGAGTCTGTGGATTCACTCATGCCTGGAATTGCCAAAGATGGCCCTTTTGTTCCCACTGAGACAGTTGGTAGTGCACCAACAACAGCTGACACTCCTGCCATCCCTGGCAGAGAGGTTATTCTCACTCCCTCTAGATGGGATGATGAGGATAAACGTCGAGTTGGTCTTGACCCTAAAATCAGAACCCTGTTAGCCATAACTTTGCCTAACCCACTGTTCAAACTGATCAAGGGAAAAGAAAATGCTAAGCTTATGCTTGACTACCTAGATGTCACCTATGAGGGTATGGGAGAAGTTAGGCAGAACAGGATGATTGCTCTTAAAAGAGAATATAAAATGTTCTTTGCCTATAAGAATGAAACCCTTAAGCAAACCTTCATTAGGTTTAACTCTTTGATAGCAGACCTGATCACTTTAAATGTGACCTACACTAAATTTGAACAAGTGAACAAATTCATTGATGCACTGCCATGTAAATGGAAACCTGTTACTGACCCATTAAGAACCACACAGACCCTAAAGAACTTTAACCTGTCTTCTCTCTACAGTTCCCTTTGGAATCATGAGAAGGTAGAAGCCAAGTTTGAACTTAACATGAAAGAAAACTTTAGGTCTTCCCCCACCACTTCAAAATCATCTAAAAATGATGATGCTGCTCTTATTGCTGCTGCTAAATGGAAGAAAGCTCAAAAAGCTTTACTGGTTCAAAAGTTACTGGCAGAACAAGAGTCAGCTGATAGTGTTGAGGAAAGTGGTACTGGGTCTGAAGAAAGCAGTACTGATGAAAGTGATGTAGAAGGGTTTGCTGAAGGCATGGCTCTGCTGGCTAGGCAGTTCAAAAGGTTCAATCGTAGTAGAACCAGCAAGTCATACAGAGGGAGCAAAAAGCCAAGTGCTAGGTACAACAGCAAGTCAGTCAAGGGTCCTAAATCTGAGTGCTTTAATTGTGGGAAGGTTGGACATTTTGCTGCTGAATGCATGTCCAAGAAACCTTCCACGTCACATGCTAACTCTTTCTCAAAAGCTGATAAGTACAAAAACAAGTACAAAGCTATGAAAGCTCAGATGAAGGAAAGTGCAAAGACTGACAAGAAGGGTAAACAGCCAGAAAAGGTTCTAGTTACTGAACATCATGACTGGGATGAAGCCAGCACGTCCTCATCTTCTGATAGTGATACTGATGATGATGGTGCTGGTTACGCTACTGGTAAAAAGCTGTGTTTGATGGCCAAAGAGGTCGAGGAGTCTAATGAGGATGATGGTGGTAGTACGTTTTTGGCTGATATGAGGGAAGCTGATCAAAACAGAGATTCTCCTCAATGGAAAACTGAAATGATGTATAAGGTTGATAATTTTCGAACTTATACTGATGATGAAAAAGCTGAAATGTTTGACTACCTAAGAATTGACTTATGCAGAAGCTGCAAACGTGAAGAGAGTTTGAAATCTAATAACAAATCTTTAAATGAAAAACTCAAAGGCAAAAATGATGAAATTAAGATCTTAAAAGATACAATTTCCAAACTTGAAAAACAAAACTTTGCTTTAGAAACTCTTCACGTTGAGGCAGCAGAAGTCAAGACCCAGCTGGACAATCTCAAAAGAGTTGTTGCTTCATGGTGCACATCTGCTCAACGCACAGCTAAATGTGTTAACGAGCAGGTGCCTGCCCAAGTTCAAGCCTTCTTTGCTGGTGACTATGCTGCTGCTGCTGCTATTGCAGAAGTTACTTTCATGGACCCGATTCTTGAAACTGATCCTGAAGCTGTCTTGCCAAATACTTTTGCCAAGATAGTTGAAGGTAAAAAGGTTGTGACAAATAAATTTGTTAGACCTACTGTGTCCCCACCACCTGCCATGAAAGAAATTTTGGAGGATGAAGTTAGAGCAATAGAAGCCAGTAACTCAATTGATGAGACTACTGACCCCTCAAGCATCTACTACATGACTCCGAAAGAAAGACGTATTAAAAGGGAAATCACTGAAAACAATTTGAGAAAAGTTAAACCAACTGATTCCCCTTCGTGTTCGAGTTCTACCAGTGCTAAGCCAGCTGATGAACAATCTACTAGTCACCCAGTAGCTGCAGACAAGCCAGTGAAACGAAATACTGGAAAATCTAAGGCAGCAGTTAAGATACCTACTGGTTCATCAGCATCAGAAGACAAGCCAGCAACTTCCCACGCTAACTTGTCAAATGATAAAGGAAAGACAGTTCGCCATGGTCATGGTACTGGTTCCAAAAGGAAAGCTGCCCATAAGGGAAAAGCAAAAATTGACTCGACTGATGAGCTGTCTATCACTGAGATAATGACAGTCAAGCTTGACCAGCTAATTGAGGCAGTAACCAAAAGTCGACCCGATCCTACTGCCCCTATTAGATCTGTGCATGACCAGCCACAAAAGCCAAAAGTGAGAAAATGCTACAAATGTGGCAGCAAAGCTCACTTGGCTAACCAGTGTACTCAAACCCAAACCCCATCTGCTGCTTCTTCTAGCAAGCCAGTAGAAAAGAAGAAGTCATCAAAGGTGACTCCTTCAGAACCCATCCTTGGATGGGTTCCCAAAAAGAACTAATCTCTAAGCTATTGTGCAGGGCATTCAAAACAAGCAAATCTGGTATCTCGATAGTGGTTGTTCGAGACATATGACCGGAAGTAAGTCCCTGCTGATGGACTATCAGGAAAAGGATGGTCCAGTTATTTCGTATGGAGATAATTCGTTGGGTTACACAAAGGGTTTTGGTACTTTGACAAATGGGAATGTCACGTTCTCAAATGTTGCATATGTAGTTGGGCTTAAACATAACTTACTCAGCATAAGCCAACTGACAAGCAAGAATAAGATAGTCCAATTCAGAAAGAAAATTGGTACTATTTTTGATAAGACAGGGAAGCCACTGCTGACTGCAAAACGTCATGAAAACATGTATCAAATTGACATGAACACAGCAGTCACAACAACTGATACTTGTTTCTATTCGAAGGCAGCAGACAACCTGAAGTGGTTATGGCACAAGAGACTCTCACATCTCAACTTCAAAGATATTCACAAATTATCCAGTAGAAGTTTGGTGTCTGGGCTACCCACAATGTCTTATGTGAAGGACAGATTGTGTCCTGGTTGTGAAAAGGGGAAACATCACCATGCCTCGTTCAAATCAAAGCAAATCTCATCTGTTGAGAAACCATTTCACTTACTTCATATGGATCTATTTGGTCCAGTGAATGTGGCCAGCTGTAGTGGGAAGAAGTATACACTGGTTATTGTTGATGAATACTCGAGATACACTTGGGTGTTCTTTTTGAGGCAAAATAATGAAGCTGCTGATGAAATCATCAATTTTATCAAAAGAATGGAGCTTTTGAATGGGCAACTGGTGAAGCAACTAAGAAGTGATCATGGTACAGAATTCAGAAATGCTACATTAGAAGAATTTTGTGCTGACAAAGGTATTTCCCAAAATTTCTCTGCTGTGAGAACACCTCAGCAAAATGGTGTTGCAGAAAGAAGAAACAGAACTCTCATTGAAGCAGCAAGATCTATGTTGGCTGAGTCTGGGTTGAAGAATTTCTACTGGGCAGAAGCTGTGAATACTTCCTGTTTTACCCAGAATAGATCTCTTATTGTGAAAAGACATCAGAAAATTGCTTATGAAGTTCTCAAAGGAAGAAGACCCTTAATTTCATTTCTTCATGTATTTGGCACTCCCTGTTACATTCTAAATAATAGGGATCAGCTGGGCAAATTCGATGCTAAAGCTGATGAAGGTATATTCCTTGGATATTCCAACATGTCAAAGGCATATAGGGTCTACAACAAAAGAAGGGGTTGTTTTGAAGAATCCATTAATGTTACATTCGATGAAACTGCCTCTGCTTCATCTACTGATCGTGAAGATGAAGTGTTACTGTTTGAAGAGCCTACTCAGCAAGCTCTTGATGATGAAGAGCCAGCGGCACAACCCTCACCAATCCATGCTGCTGGGTTCTCTGATAATGAAATGGAACATTCCGTTCCATCTGTGTCTAAACCAAGTGGACCTACTGGCTCTACTGAAGTGCTGCAACTTGAGCCTAGGTCTGCTGGTTCTGAGAGATCACAAGCTGGTACTGATTCTACTGATATTGATCAGCAACCTTCTGTTGCTGCTCACTCATCTGAACCAGCTGATGATCAAGATGCTGTGTGTTCTACAACCAGCTCACCTGTTCATAACACCAAATGGACAAGGGAGCATCCGATTGAGCAGATTATTGGTAATCTTGCGAGTGGTGTTAAAACACGGAGGCATGCAACCAACAACTTTTGTATGCATGTTAATTTTGTATCTACCATTGAGCCCACGTGTCCTGAGGAAGCACTTCAAGATCCTAGCTGGGTTGGTTCAATGCAAGAAGAAATTACTCAGTTTGATAGGAACAAAGTGTGGACATTGGTACCTGAACCTGAGGATAAGACAAAGAAGATCATTGGTACTAAGTGGGTGTTTAAAAACAAGATGGATGAAGATGGTGTCGTTATCAGAAACAAAGCAAGATTGGTTGCTCAAGGGTTTAGACAGGAAGAAGGATTGGATTATGGGGAAACTTATGCACCAGTGGCTAGGATGGAAGCTATCAGATTGTTCTTAGCATATGCTGCTAGGATGAACTTTAGAGTATTTCAGATGGATGTTAAATCTGCATTTCTGAATGGGAAGCTGCAAGAAGAAGTTTATGTCAAACAGCCTCCTGGTTTTGTAAGCAGTAAATATCCAGACCATGTCTACAAATTAGACAAAGCTCTTTATGGCCTTAAACAGGCTCCAAGAGCATGGTATGAGACACTTCATGTGTATCTCACTGGTATAGGTTTTAAAGTTGGAACAATTGATACCACTCTATTCTCAAAAGAGATAGATGGTGATCTCTTGTTGGTACAGATATATGTGGATGATATTATTTATGGTTCTAAAAATGAAAAACATTGTCAAGATTTTTCAAAACGTATGTCAAAGGCATATGAAATGAGTTTACAAAGAGATCTGCAATACTTTTTAGGATTGCAGATCAAACAACTTGATGATGGAATATTTATAAGTCAAGATAAATATATCAAAGATATGTTAAAGAAATTTGATCTGACCTGTTTAAAAGACATAGGGACTCCAATGGCAGCATCCATTAAAATAGATGCTGATCCAAATGGTGAACCAGTCAATATCACTGAATATAGAGGTATGATTGGATCCCTACTTTATCTCACAGCCAGCAGACCAGATATTATGTTCGCCACATGTCTCTGTGCCAGATATCAAGCTGATCCTAAAGAGTCACACTTGCTGGCAGTAAAAAGAATATTCAGATACCTAAAAGGTACTGCTAAACATGGTCTTTGGTATCCCAAAGACCAGGATTTTGAACTAATTGGGTATTCAGATGCTGACTTTGTAGGGTGTAAAATAGACAGGAAAAGTACTACTGGTGGTTGCCAGTTACTGGGTAGTAGGCTAGTCAGCTGGACAAGCAAAAAGCAAAATACTGTGTCCACATCTACTGCTGAGGCAGAATATGTCTCTGCTGGTAGTTGTACTGCTCAAGTACTGTGGATGCAAAGCCAGCTAAAGGACTATGGTGTTCATGTTACAAAAACTCCAATCTACTGTAACAACACTAGAGCAATTGCTATCACCAACAATCCTGTGATGCACTCAAGGACTAAGCACATCGATGTTCGGTATCATTTCATAAGGGATCATGTTCAAAAGGGTGACGTTGAGTTACATTTTATTTCTACAGACCAGCAATTAGCAGACCTATTTACAAAGCCATTAGATGAGAAACGTTTTAACTATCTCATCTCTGAGCTGGGTATGCTTGAACTTTAAATAAAAGACAACTTTTGTTGGTGTGCTGGCTCTACAACGTGTAGGGCAAACCAGTAAGTCATATTTATTTACTTACTGCCTACATGTCAAACAACCAGCACAGCAAGGTCTTTTATATTTTGGTTACTTAAATGTTTTCAATGAAATAATAAATAGCTCTCCAAATTTAATGATTCCTTAAAACTGGAAACTCATTTACTTCCAATGATTTAAATTAAATTCATGACATATTAAATGTAACAAAAGTATTTTGTATTTAATACAAAAATTATTTTTGAGGTTTTAAATCAATTTGTTTGAAATGAAATCTGATGCATTTAATGCTGTATGGGAGTAATGAGTGTTTAAGCCGTATACATGTCATGTCAACAGTCTGTGTCCCCTTGAAAACGTGCCAGTCTGTCACATCTGCCCACGCGCCTGCAAATGACAGTAATTTTCTCTCTCCTGCACTTTTTCACCCAATCACAACGGATAAAAGTGTGTTTCATCTTACATAATAACCTTCGGTTATTCATTTTTCAAAACACACACACTTTTACTCTCAAAATCTTTTCAATCTTCAATCTTCAAATCTTCATCCTACATTCATCAATGGCAGAACAACAATAACAATCACCACATGCTGCAAGCCAGCAAGAGGAACAACAGCAACAACAACCTCAAACAGTCGAACCACAACAGCAACCACAACCTGCCCCACAACCGCAACCAGCACCGGCACCGGAGGAACCGGTGGTTCAAGAACAAGTCGTTCAAGGACCACTGTTCAATCTCCACCCCAACCTGATTAGGGCTCCCAATGCACCTGATCACTCACTGATTCGCCTATCTAGAGGCAATGCTGCACATGCCCTCTCTATCCCCAAATCGAAGGTTAACAAAGGGTATGAGGCCCTCATCGAATATATCCGTCAATCACCTCTGGCAAGAGCCATCACCGGTGTACCTTCCCGATTCTATGCTGCCTGTTTGGCACGATTTTGGTATACTACCACTGTTACCACCACTCCCGGCAACGTTCCATGTATTCGTGGCATGGTGACTGAAACCCTAAATTGCTCTGTCACCGTCGAAGCTATTAGACGTGCTCTTCAATTGCCCGGTGGACCATTTGTTGATTCACCTACTAGTGACGAATTCAGAAGGGAGGTGTTGGAGACCATTGGGTTTGCTGGACCAGTGGCACATACACCGTTGAGAAAGCATATGCCACCACTGTGGTACTACTTCTTTGGGTTGATGACTCAGTGCATGAGTCAAAAGTCAGGAAGCTTTGACCAATGCTCAGATTTTGAGCTCAAGCTTGGTCATGGGTTGTTGTTCAACAGGAACATCGATTACGCCCTTGAAATTTTTTTGAGGCTAAGGGAAATGGTGACTGCTAGAGTAAGAACCAACTTGATTCCATTTCCACGATTCTTAAGCCTGGTATTTGAAAGTGAACTGGGTGAAGCTTATCAGCAAATTGCTGATCAATCATTTGAGGTCCCAGTAAAATAAGGGGGTATGCCAAAGGATGTACCTGCTGCTCCATATGCTGAGTTGACACCAGCAATGAACGAGTATCTTGCTGCTCGTCGTGGAGCCACCCAATCGACTGCCTCTGGTTCTGCACCAGCTGAGGGGGAGGGTCCTCAGTGAAAGCCAGCAACGCGAAGGAAGCAGCCAGCTACCTCAACTAGTACAGCCACCGTCTCATATACTGGTAAAGCAGTAGTTGTATTAGAATCTAGTGCTCTCTGATAAAAAAGAACAGCCCTAGTCTTATATACTGACTACCCAATTCTAGTGTTGGAATCTGTTGCTCATCTATTTCTTGGTAACAGGCAAACCTAAGCGTGCTAAAGCTGGCTCCAAGCGAACCACAGGGGAGATTGCACCAGTCTCAGCTGCTGCTCCTGCAAAGGATGTAGCTATGGAACCTGGTGCGTTTCTAGACCAAACAGCAGAACAATCTAACTTAATTGAAAAATTTTTAACTACTGACTTGAAAAATGTTGAGGGAGTTAAAGGTATAACCCTGGCTCCCAAGCTGACTGGTTTTAAAACAGGTGTCAAGAAGAGTAGCAACCCATACTCTTCTAACCAGGCACTTCCACATTTTTCTGAAATAAACTTAATGCAATACTCTCTGCTGACACTACAACCAGCAGAGAACATAACTGACCCCTAAAGCAGGCTTGAGCTGGGTCTTCATCGTGTTGAACCAGCTCAGGTGACTGCACAGCCAGTATGTTACTCGGATACTGATAAGAGTCACACTCCTACATCATTACCAGCCAGATCTCTTACACTATCTGGGTCAACATGTGTTGCCAATGAGTCAGCAGAGTCACCGCTGTACTTACAGACACCTTCTTCTGTCTCATTCGAAGGGCTGACCAAATCACAAGTCTGTCCCCAGAGACCAAAAACAGATGCAATTGTTGAGTCAAATTTATTTGGTTCTACAGTTGCTAACATAACTTGTTCTATTGTTTCAGTTCTTAGTAGGGTAGATGAACAGGCAGAGGGGGAGCAAAATAAAGATGTTGTTATTCCTACTGGTGATATTGCTGCCTCTGCTACTGGTGTTGGTGCCACTGATTCTGTTACTGGTGGTGCTGATGCTGGTACTGTTGATTCTGCTGCTGCTGGTGTTACTGAGGAGTTGGCCACTACTACTGTTCCTCCTCAAACTCTCAGTACCACTACTTCCACTACTGAGCATGATGTGGAAGATGTTATCATGGAAGAACCTCCTGTTCTTGAGAAGGTTATTGACAATATTGTCAAGGATGTTCTTCTTGATGAACCTGTCACCCAGCCAAGAGTGGACTCTGCATTAATGTCTGATGAGCCTGCTGATTCTTCTGATTCTTCTACTATGGAACGTCAAGTTCTTACAGAATCTGCAGTTCGTCATCCTATTGGTCCAATTTTGGTTGCTACTGAACCAACTGCTGAGATGGAGTTTGAAACCATTCAGCCGAATGCAGCTAATGTTATTGTCATTCCTGGTTCTGATTCTGGTATTGTTACAGCTGATGCTAGTGCTAGTGCTACGTTTCCATCTGATTCTGCTATGGATGCTGGTACTAGTGCTACTTTTCCTTCTGATACTGGTGCACAGGTTGCTGATGTTAAGGATGCTGGTACCTCTGCTAACACAACTACTGATTCGACTAAGGCTCCTGTTACTGAGGAAAAAAAGCCATATGTTGTGCAGGTACCAGATCCAGATGAAGTTGTTCCTAACTTCATTTTCAAGGGAGCTTCGATCTCTCCCAAGATTGCTATGCTGGTCGATCAGCTGACCATTGATCCCGAATCTGCAATAGTCTCAGCCAGCAGATTACCTCGTGAAGAGATGGTTGAGCTATTATCTCAGCTTGATAGACCAGCTAGAGAAGAAATTTATGAGAGGATAGCCCTGCTGGAGCAAATCAATGAACAGCCTTACTATCATGTTTTTGGTATGGCTCCAGCTGCTTCGCCATTTCCTGGTACATGGAGGCCTCTCAAGTTTGTCATCGATCCTACTACTGGTAAGTGTGTTATGCAAAATGTCCCTGATTCGCCAGTACCTTCTTCTTCCTCAGCTTCTTCCTCATCATCTTCTTCTGATGGTGATGCTGATGAAGGTACTGGTTGAAATGTCCCGTTCTTATTGATTAAAAACGTTCCATATTAATTGATTTCGTTGCGAGGTTTTGACCTCTATATGAGACGTTTTTCAAAGACTGCATTCATTTTTAAAACAAACCATAACCTTTATTTGATAAATAAAGGTTTAAAAAGCTTTACGTAGATTATCAAATAATGATAATCTAAAATATCCTGTTTACACACGACCATTACATAATGGTTTACAATACAAATATGTTACATCGAAATCAGTTTCTTGAATGCAGTTTTTACACAATATCATACAAACATGGACTCCAAATCTTGTCCTTATTTTAGTATGCAACAGCGGAAGCTCTTAATATTCACCTGAGAATAAACATGCTTTAAACGTCAACAAAAATGTTGGTGAGTTATAGGTTTAACCTATATATATCAAATCGTAACAATAGACCACAAGATTTCATATTTCAATACACATCCCATACATAGAGATAAAAATCATTCATATGGTGAATACCTGGTAACCGACAATAACAAGATGCATATATAAGAATATCCCCATCATTCCGGGACACCCTTCGGATATGATATAAATTTCGAAGTACTAAAGCATCCGGTACTTTGGATGGGGTTTGTTAGGCCCAATAGATCTATCTTTAGGATTCGCGTCAATTAGGGTGTCTGTTCCCTAATTCTTAGATTACCAGACTTAATAAAAAGGGGCATATTCGATTTCTATAATTCAACCATAGAATGTAGTTTCACGTACTTGTGTCTATTTTGTAAATCATTTATAAAACCTGCATGTATTTTCATCCCAAAAATATTAGATTTTAAAAGTGGGACTATAACTCACTTTCACAGATTTTTACTTCGTCGGGAAGTAAGACTTGGCCACTGTTGATTCACGAACCTATAACAATATATACATATATATTAAAGTATGTTCAAAATATATTTACAACACTTTTAATATATTTTGATGTTTTAAGTTTATTAAGTCAGCTGTCCTCGTTAGTAACCTATAACTAGTTGTCCACAGTTAGATGTACAGAAATAAATCGATAAATATTATCTTGAATCAATCCACGACCCAGTGTATACGTATCTCAGTATTGATCACAACTCAAACTATATATATTTTGGAATCAACCTCAACCCTGTATAGCTAACTCCAACATTCACATATAGAGTGTCTATGGTTGTTCCGAAATATATATAGATGTGTCGACATGATAGGTCGAAACATTGTATACGTGTCTATGGTATCTCAAGATTACATAATATACAATACAAGTTGATTAAGTTATGGTTGGAATAGATTTGTTACCAATTTTCACGTAGCTAAAATGAGAAAAATTATCCAATCTTGTTTTACCCATAACTTCTTCATTTTAAATCCGTTTTGAGTGAATCAAATTGCTATGGTTTCATATTGAACTCTATTTTATGAATCTAAACAGAAAACATATAGGTTTATAGTCGGAAAAATAAGTTACAAGTCGTTTTTGTAAAGGTAGTCATTTCAGTCGAAAGAACGACGTCTAGATGACCATTTTAGAAAACATACTTCCACTTTGAGTTTAACCATAATTTTTGGATATAGTTTCATGTTCATAATAAAAATCATTTTCTCAGAATAACAACTTTTAAATCAAAGTTTATCATAGTTTTTAATTAACTAACCCAAAACAGCCCGCGGTGTTACTACGACGGCGTAAATCCGGTTTTACGGTGTTTTTCGTGTTTCCAGGTTTTAAATCATTAAGTTAGCATATCATATAGATATAGAACATGTGTTTAGTTGATTTTAAAAGTCAAGTTAGAAGGATTAACTTTTGTTTGCGAACAAGTTTAGAATTAACTAAACTATGTTCTAGTGATTACAAGTTTAAACCTTCGAATAAGATAGCTTTATATGTATGAATCGAATGATGTTATGAACATCATTACTACCTTAATTTCCTTGGATAAACCTACTGGAAAAGAGAAAAATGGATCTAGCTTCAATGGATCCTTGGATGGCTCGAAGTTCTTGAAGCAGAATCATGACACGTAAACAAGTTCAAGTAAGATCATCACTTGAAATAAGATTGTTATAGTTATAGAAATTGAACCAAAGTTTGAATATGATTATTACCTTGTATTAGAATGATAACCTACTGTAAGAAACAAAGATTTCTTGAGGTTGGATGATCACCTTACAAGATTGGAAGTGAGCTAGCAAACTTGAAAGTATTCTTGATTTTATGAAACTAGAACTTTTGGAATTTATGAAGAACACTTAGAACTTGAAGATAGAACTTGAGAGAGATCAATTAGATGAAGAAAATTGAAGAATGAAAGTGTTTGTAGGTGTTTTTGGTCGTTGGTGTATGGATTAGATATAAAGGATATGTAATTTTGTTTTCATGTAAATAAGTCATGAATGATTACTCATATTTTTGTAATTTTATGAGATATTTCATGCTAGTTGCCAAATGATGGTTCCCACATGTGTTAGGTGACTCACATGGGCTGCTAAGAGCTGATCATTGGAGTGTATATACCAATAGTACATACATCTAAAAGCTGTGTATTGTACGAGTACGAATACGGGTGCATACGAGTAGAATTGTTGATGAAACTGAACGAGGATGTAATTGTAAGCATTTTTGTTAAGTAGAAGTATTTTGATAAGTGTATTGAAGTCTTTCAAAAGTGTATAAATACATATTAAAACACTACATGTATATACATTTTAACTGAGTCGTTAAGTCATTGTTAGTCGTTACATGTAAGTGTTGTTTTGAAACCTTTAGGTTAACGATCTTGTTAAATGTTGTTAACCCAATGTTTATAATATCAAATGAGATTTTAAATTATTATATTATCATGATATTATCATGTATGAATATCTCTTAATATGATATATATACATTAAATGTCTTTACAACGATAATCGTTACATATATGTCTCGTTTAAAAATCATTAAGTTAGTAGTCTTGTTTTTACATATGTAGTTCATTGTTAATATACTTTATGATATGTTTTCTTATCATAGTATCATGTTAACTATATATATATATCCATATATATGTCATCATATAGTTTTTACAAGTTTTAACGTTCGTGAATCACCGATCAACTTGGGTGGTCAATTGTCTATATGAAACATATTTCAATTAATCAAGTCTTAAAAAGTTTGATTGCTTAACATGTTGGAAACATTTAATCATGTAAATATCAATCTCAATTAATATATATAAACATGGAAAAGTTCGGGTCACTACAGTACCTACCCGTTAAATAAATTTCGTCCCGAAATTTTAAGCTGTTGAAGGTGTTGACGAATCTTCTGGAAATAGATGCGGGTATTTCTTCTTCATCTGATCTTCACGCTCCCAGGTGAACTCGGGTCCTCTACGAGAATTCCATCGAACCTTAACAATTGGTATCTTGTTTTGCTTAAGTCTTTTAACCTCACGATCCATTATTTCGACGGGTTCTTCGATGAATTGAAGTTTTTCGTTGATTTGGATTTCATCTAACGGAATAGTGAGATCTTCTTTAGCAAAACATTTCTTTAAATTCGAGACGTGGAAAGTGTTATGTACATCCGCGAGTTGTTGAGGTAACTCTAGTCGGTAAGCTACTGGTCCGACACGATCAATAATCTTGAATGGTCCAATATACCTTGGATTTAATTTCCCTCGTTTACCAAATCGAACAACGCCTTTCCAAGGTGCAACTTTAAGCATGACCATCTCTCCAATTTCAAATTCTATATCTTTTCTTTTAATGTCAGCGTAGCTCTTTTGTCGACTTTGGGCGGTTTTCAACCGTTGTTGAATTTGGATGATCTTCTCGGTAGTTTCTTGTATAATCTCCGGACCCGTAATCTGTCTATCCCCCACTTCACTCCAACAAATCGGAGACCTGCACTTTCTACCATAAAGTGCTTCAAACGGCGCCATCTCAATGCTTGAATGGTAGCTGTTGTTGTAGGAAAATTCTACTAACGGTAGATGTCGATCCCAACTGTTTCCGAAATCAATAACACATGCTTGTAGCATGTCTTCAAGCGTTTGTATCGTCCTTTCGCTCTGCCCATCAGTTTGTGGATGATAGGCAGTACTCATGTCTAGACGAGTTCCTAATGCTTGCTGTAATGTCTGCCAGAATCTTGAAATAAATCTGCCATCCCTATCAGAGATAATAGAGATTGGTATTCCATGTCTGGAGATGACTTCCTTCAAATACAGTCGTGCTAACTTCTCCATCTTGTCATCTTCTCTTATTGGCAGGAAGTGTGCTGATTTGGTGAGACGATCAACTATTACCCAAATAGTATCAAAACCACTTGCAGTCCTTGGCAATTTAGTGATGAAATCCATGGTAATGTTTTCCCATTTCCATTCTGGGATTTCGGGTTGTTGAAGTAGACCTGATGGTTTCTGATGCTCAGCTTTGACCTTAGAACACGTCAAACATTCTCCTACGTATTTAGCAACATCGGCTTTCATACCCGGCCACCAAAAATGTTTCTTGAGATCCTTGTACATCTTCCCCGTTCCAGGATGTATTGAGTATCTGGTTTTATGAGCTTCTCTAAGTACCATTTCTCTCATATCTCCAAATTTTGGTACCCAAATCCTTTCAGCCCTATACCGGGTTCCGTCTTCCCGAATATTAAGATGCTTCTCCGATCCTTTGGGTATTTCATCCTTTAAATTTCCCTCTTTTAAAACTCCTTGTTGCGCCTCCTTTATTTGAGTAGTAATGTTATTATGAATCATTATATTCATAGATTTTACTCGAATGGGTTCTCTGTCCTTCCTGCTCAAGGCATCGGCTACCACATTTGCCTTCCCCGGGTGGTAACGAATCTCAAAGTCGTAATCATTCAATAATTCAATCCACCTACGCTGCCTCATATTCAGTTGTTTCTGATTAAATATGTGTTGAAGACTTTTGTGGTCGGTATATATAATACTTTTGACCCCATATAAGTAGTGCCTCCAAGTCTTTAATGCAAAAACAACCGCGCCTAATTCCAAATCATGCGTCGTATAATTTTGTTCGTGAATCTTCAATTGTCTAGACGCATAAGCAATCACCTTCGTTCGTTGCATTAATACACAACCGAGACCTTGCTTTGATGCATCACAATAAATCACAAAATCATCATTCCCTTCAGGCAATGACAATATAGGTGCCGTAGTTAGCTTTTTCTTCAATAACTGAAACGCTTTCTCTTGTTCATCATTCCATTCAAATTTCTTCCCTTTATGCGTTAATGCAGTCAAGGGTTTTGCTATTCTGGAAAAGTCTTGGATGAACCTTCTGTAGTAACCAGCTAGTCCTAAAAACTGGCGTATGTGTTTCGGAGTTTTCGGGGTTTCCCACTTTTCAACAGTTTCTATCTTTGCCGGATCCACCTTAATACCTTCTTTGTTCACTATGTGACCGAGGAATTGAACTTCTTCCAACCAAAATGCACACTTTGAAAACTTAGCGTACAATTCTTCCTTCCTCAATACTTCTAACACCTTTCTCAAATGTTCACCGTGTTCTTGGTCATTCTTTGAGTAAATAAGTATGTCATCAATGAAAACAATGACAAACTTGTCAAGGTATGGTCCACACACTCGGTTCATAAGGTCCATGAACACAGCTGGTGCATTAGTTAAACCAAATGGCATGACCATAAACTCGTAATGACCGTAACGTGTTCTGAAAGCAGTCTTTGGAATATCATCTTCTTTCACCCGCATTTGATGATACCCGGAACGTAAGTCAATCTTTGAATAAATAGACGAGCCTTGTAGTTGATCAAATAAGTCGTCGATTCTCGGTAGTGGGTAGCGGTTCTTGATGGTAAGTTTGTTCAACTCTCGGTAGTCGATACACAACCTGAATGTACCATCTTTCTTCTTGACAAACAAAACAGGAGCTCCCCACGGTGATGTGCTTGATCGAATGAAACCACGCTCTAAAAGTTCTTGTAATTGGCTTTGCAGTTCTTTCATCTCGCTGGGTGCGAGTCTGTAAGGAGCACGAGCTATTGGTGCAGCTCCTGGTACAAGATCTATTTGAAATTCAACGGATCGATGTGGGGGTAATCCCGGTAATTCTTTCGGAAATACATCGGGAAATTCTTTTGCAATGGGAACATCATTGATGCTCTTTTCTTCAGTTTGTACTTTCTCGACGTGTGCTAGAACAGCATAGCAACCTTTTCTTATTAGTTTTTGTGCCTTCAAATTACTAATAAGATGTAGCTTCGTGTTGCCCTTTTCTCCGTACACCATTAAGGGTTTTCCTTTTTCTCGTATAATGCGAATTGCATTTTTGTAACAAACGATCTCCGCTTTCACTTCTTTCAACCAGTCCATACCGATTATCACATCAAAACTCCCTAACTCTACTGGTATCAAATCAATCTTAAATGTTTCGCTAACCAGTTTAATTTCTCGATTCCGACATATATTATCTGCTGAAATTAATTTACCATTTGCTAATTCGAGTAAAAATTTACTATCCAAAGGCGTCAATGGACAACTTAATTTAGCACAAAAATCTCTACTCATATAGCTTCTATCCGCACCCGAATCAAATAAAACGTAAGCAGATTTATTGTCAATAAGAAACGTACCCGTAACAAGCTCCAGGTCTTCCTGTGCCTCTACCGCATTAATATTGAAAACTCTTCCACGGCCTTGTCCATTCGTGTTCTCCTGGTTCGGGCAATTTCTAATAATGTGGCCTGGTTTTCCACATTTATAACAAACTACATTGGCATAACTTGCTCCGACACTACTTGCTCCGCCATTACTCATTCCGACACCATTTGTTCCTTTCGTTCTATTAACCCCTGGTCCGTAGACCTCACACTTCGCCGCGCTATGACCATTTCTTTTACACTTGTTGCAAAATTTGGTGCAGAACCCCGAGTGATTCTTTTCACACCTTTGGCATAGCTGCTTCTGATTGTTGTTGTTGTTGCGGTTATTATTGTTGTTGGGATGATTGTTGTAGTTGCTGTTGTTGTTGTTGTTGTTGTTGTTGTTGTTGGGCCGTTTGTTGTAGTTGCGATTGATGTTGCGATTGTTGGGATAATTGTTGCGATTATTGTTGTAATTGCTGTTGTTGTTGTATTGGTGATTCTTATCACCGTTTTCCTCCCACTTTCTTTTGACTTGCTTCACATTGGCCTCTTCAGCAGTCTGTTCTTTAATTCTTTCTTCAATCTGGTTCACTAGTTTGTGAGCCATTCTACATGCCTGTTGTATGGAGGCGGGCTCGTGTGAACTTATATCTTCTTGGATTCTTTCCGGTAATCCTTTTACAAACGCGTCGATCTTCTCTTCCTCATCTTCGAATGCTCCCGGACACAATAGGCACAATTCTGTGAATCGTCTTTCGTACGTGGTAATATCAAATCCTTGGGTTCGTAACCCTCTAAGTTCTGTCTTGAGCTTATTGACCTCGGTTCTGGGACGGTACTTCTCGTTCATCAAGTGCTTGAATGCTGACCACGGTAGTGCGTACGCATCGTCTTGTCCCACTTGCTCTAGATAGGTATTCCACCATGTTAACGCATAACCTGTGAAGGTATGCGTAGCGTACTTCACTTTGTCCTCTTCAGTACACTTACTTATGGCAAACACCGATTCAACCTTCTCGGTCCACCGTTTCAATCCGATCGGTCCTTCGGTTCCATCAAATTCCAAAGGTTTGCAGGCAGTGAATTCTTTGTAGGTGCATCCTACACGATTTCCTGTACTGCTAGATCCAAGGTTATTGTTGGTATGTAGCGCAGCCTGTACTGCGGCTATGTTTGAAGCTAGAAAAGTACGGAATTCCTCTTCATTCATATTCACGGTGTGTCGAGTATTCGGTGCCATTTCCTTCAAAATAGTTAAATGGAACAAGTTAATCATACAGAATATTAAGAGTAGTTAATAGTATTTTGTAGCATAATATGAACTCATTTATAAAAGCTTTTTCTTCATATTAGCGTTTTATAAGTTTAAATTCGGGTAGTACCTACCCGTTAAGTTCATACTTAGTAGCTAATATACAATTCAACTACTACAATTCTATATGAAAAACTGATTATAATAATATTTCACGTTCAAACTTTTATACAATATTTTACAAACTTACAATACCGCTTATTTTACATAAAGCATGAAATATAGCACACAATAACTTTGATACAAGATAGTTGTGAAGACAATTCTAGCTAGTACACAAGTCGTTCAGCAAAGGCAATAAAGACACGTAATTCATACGTCCAGAAACAAGTCATGCATTCTGGTTTTACTAGGACTACTTCCCATCCTTGGTCTTGTGCAACATAACCGTTATGGCCGTTGATAAGACAGCGTGTTGTAACATCATCAAAGGGACGAGGGTTACGTAATGTCCAACAGTCCCGTAATAATCTAAAAACCTCATTTTTTACCCCAATTACCGACTCCGTTACTTGTGGAAACGTTTTGTTTAATAGTTGTAGCCCGATGTTCTTGTTCTCACTTTGGTGAGAAGCGAACATTACTAATCCGTAAGCATAACATGCTTCTTTATGTTGCATGTTAGCCGCTTTTTCTAAATCACGAAGTCCAATATTCGGATATATTGAGTCAAAATAATTTCTTAACCCGTTGCGTAAAATAGCATTTGGGTTCCCCGCAATATATGCGTCAAAGTAAACACATCGTAACTTATGGGTTTCCCAATGTGATATCCCCCATCTTTCAAACGAAAGTCTCTTATAAACCAAGACATTCTTGGAACGTTCTTCGAATGTCTTACAAACTGATCTCGCCTTAAATAGTTGTGCCGAAGAATTCTGGCCGACTCTAGACAAGATTTCATCAATCATGTCTCCGGGTAGGTCTCTTAAAATATTGGGTTGTCTATCCATTTTGTGTTTTTAAACTGTAAAATAGACAAGAGTTAGATTCATAAAAAAATACTTATTAATACAAGCAATTTTTACATATATCATAAAGCATAAGAACACTATATTACATATATTACACCACACGAATACAACTATCTTATTCCGACTCGCTCGTTTCTTCTTCTTCGGTTTTGGTTCGTTTTGCCAAGTTTCTAGGGATATATGATGTTCCCCTAATACGAGCCGTCGTTGTCCACATTGGTTTAGAAAAACCTGGTGGTTTAGAGGTTCCCGGGTCATTGTTACAACTTAAGGACTTCGGGGGTTGACGATACATATAAAGTTCATCGGGGTTGGAATTAGATTTCTCTATTTTTATGCCCTTTCCCTTATTATTTTCTTTTGCCTTTTTAAATTCAGTTGGGGTAATTTCTATAACATCATCGGAATTCTCGTCGAAATCCGATTCATCGGAGAATTGGTAATCCTCCCAATATTTTGCTTCCTTGGCGGAAACACCATTGACCATAATTAACTTTGGTCGGTTGGTTGAGGATTTTCTTTTACTTAACCGTTTTATTATTTCCCCCACCGGTTCTATTTCTTCATCCGGTTCCGATTCTTCTTCCTGTTCCGATTCTTCTTCCGGTTCCGACTCTTCTTCCGGTTCCGACTCTTCTTCCGGTTCCTCTTCGGGAACTTGTGAATCAGTCCACAAATCATTCCAATTTACATTTGACTCTTTATTATTATTAGGTGAGTCAATGAGACTTGTTCTAGAGGTAGACATCTATCACATAATATCAAACACGTTAAGAGATTAATATATCACATAATATTCATATGTTAAAAAATATATAGTTTCCAACAAAAATGTTAAGCAATCATTTTTAAAGAAAACACGGTCGAAGTCCAGACTCACTAATGCATCCTAACAAACTCGATAAGACACACTAATGCAAATTTTCTGGTTCTCTAAGACCAACGCTCGGATACCAACTGAAATGTCCCGTTCTTATTGATTAAAAACGTTCCATATTAATTGATTTCGTTGCGAGGTTTTGACCTCTATATGAGACGTTTTTCAAAGACTGCATTCATTTTTAAAACAAACCATAACCTTTATTTCATAAATAAAGGTTTAAAAAGCTTTACGTAGATTATCAAATAATGATAATCTAAAATATCCTGTTTACACACGACCATTACATAATGGTTTACAATACAAATATGTTACATCGAAATCAGTTTCTTGAATGCAGTTTTTACACAATATCATACAAACATGGACTCCAAATCTTGTCCTTATTTTAGTATGCAACAGCGGAAGCTCTTAATATTCACCTGAGAATAAACATGCTTTAAACGTCAACAAAAATGTTGGTGAGTTATAGGTTTAACCTATATATATCAAATCGTAACAATAGACCACAAGATTTCATATTTCAATACACATCCCATACATAGAGATAAAAATCATTCATATGGTGAACACCTGGTAACCGACAATAACAAGATGCATATATAAGAATATCCCCATCATTCCGGGACACCCTTCGGATATGATATAAATTTCGAAGTACTAAAGCATCCGGTACTTTGGATGGGGTTTGTTAGGCCCAATAGATCTATCTTTAAGATTCGCGTCAATTAGGGTGTCTGTTCCCTAATTCTTAGATTACCAGACTTAATAAAAAGGGGCATATTCGATTTCGATAATTCAACCATAGAATGTAGTTTCACGTACTTGTGTCTATTTTGTAATTCATTTATAAAACCTGCATGTATTCTCATCCCAAAAATATTAGATTTTAAAAGTGGGACTATAACTCACTTTCACAGATTTTTACTTCGTCGGGAAGTAAGACTTGGCCACTGTTGATTCACGAACCTATAACAATATATACATATATATTAAAGTATGTTCAAAATATATTTACAACACTTTTAATATATTTTGATGTTTTAAGTTTATTAAGTCAGCTGTCCTCGTTAGTAACCTATAACTAGTTGTCCACAGTTAGATGTACAGAAATAAATCGATAAATATTATCTTGAATCAATCCACGACCCAGTGTATACGTATCTCAGTATTGATCACAACTCAAACTATATATATATTTTGGAATCAACCTCAACCCTGTATAGCTAACTCCAACATTCACATATAGAGTGTCTATGGTTGTTCCGAAATATATATAGATGTGTCGACATGATAGGTCGAAACATTGTATACGTGTCTATGGTATCTCAAGATTACATAATATACAATACAAGTTGATTAAGTTATGGTTGGAATAGATTTGTTACCAATTTTCACGTAGCTAAAATGAGAAAAATTATCCAATCTTGTTTTACCCATAACTTCTTCATTTTAAATCCGTTTTGAGTGAATCAAATTGCTATGGTTTCATATTGAACTCAATTTTATGAATCTAAACAGAAAAAGTATAGGTTTATAGTCGGAAAAATAAGTTACAAGTCGTTTTTGTAAAGGTAGTCATTTCAGTCGAAAGAACGACGTCTAGATGACCATTTTAGAAAACATACTTCCACTTTGAGTTTAACTATAATTTTTGGATATAGTTTCATGTTCATAATAAAAATCATTTTCTCAGAATAACAACTTTTAAATCAAAGTTTATCATAGTTTTTAATTAACTAACCCAAAACAGCCCGCGGTGTTACTACGACGGCGTAAATCCGGTTTTACGGTGTTTTTCGTGTTTCCAGGTTTTAAATCATTAAGTTAGCATATCGTATAGATATAGAACATGTGTTTAGTTGATTTTAAAAGTCAAGTTAGAAGGATTAACTTTTGTTTGCGAACAAGTTTAGAATTAACTAAACTATGTTCTAGTGATTACAAGTTTAAACCTTCGAATAAGATAGCTTTATATGTATGAATCGAATGATGTTATGAACATCATTACTACCTTAATTTCCTTGGATAAACCTACTGGAAAAGAGAAAAATGGATCTAGCTTCAATGGATCCTTGGATGGCTCGAAGTTCTTGAAGCAGAATCATGACACGTAAACAAGTTCAAGTAAGATCATCACTTGAAATAAGATTGTTATAGTTATAGAAATTGAACCAAAGTTTGAATATGATTATTACCTTGTATTAGAATGATAACCTACTGTAAGAAACAAAGATTTCTTGAGGTTGGATGATCACCTTACAAGATTGGAAGTGAGCTAGCAAACTTGAAAGTATTCTTGATTTTATGAAACTAGAACTTTTGGAATTTATGAAGAACACTTAGAACTTGAAGATAGAACTTGAGAGAGATCAATTAGATGAAGAAAATTGAAGAATGAAAGTGTTTGTAGGTGTTTTTGGTCGTTGGTGTATGGATTAGATATAAAGGATATGTAATTTTGTTTTCATGTAAATAAGTCATGAATGATTACTCATATTTTTGTAATTTTATGAGATATTTCATGCTAGTTGCCAAATGATGGTTCCCACATGTGTTAGGTGACTCACATGGGCTGCTAAGAGCTTATCATTGGAGTGTATATACCAATAGTACATACATCTAAAAGCTGTGTATTGTACGAGTACGAATACGGGTGCATACGAGTAGAATTGTTGATGAAACTGAACGAGGATGTAATTGTAAGCATTTTTGTTAAGTAGAAGTATTTTGATAAGTGTATTGAAGTCTTTCAAAAGTGTATAAATACATATTAAAACACTACATGTATATACATTTTAACTGAGTCGTTAAGTCATCGTTAGTCGTTACATGTAAGTGTTGTTTTGAAACCTTTAGGTTAACGATCTTGTTAAATGTTGTTAACCCAATGTTTATAATATCAAATGAGATTTTAAATTATTATATTATCATGATATTATCATGTATGAATATCTCTTAATATGATATATATACATTAAATGTCTTTACAACGATAATCGTTACATATATGTCTCGTTTAAAAATCATTAAGTTAGTAGTCTTGTTTTTACATATGTAGTTCATTGTTAATATACTTTATGATATGTTTTCTTATCATAGTATCATGTTAACTATATATATATATCCATATATATGTCATCATATAGTTTTTACAAGTTTTAACGTTCGTGAATCACCGATCAACTTGGGTGGTCAATTGTCTATATGAAACATATTTCAATTAATCAAGTCTTAAAAAGTTTGATTGCTTAACATGTTGGAAACATTTAATCATGTAAATATCAATCTCAATTAATATATATAAACATGGAAAAGTTCGGGTCACTACACTGGTAAGGGCGAACCAGTCATTCATGATAACGTGACTGGTTTCAAAGACAAACCAGTGGATCTTACTGATGACAATGCTGATAATAATGCTGACAAGGATATCAGTGGTTCTAAGCCTTCGGGCGAAGGTAAAAACGATGGTGATCATGGTGATGAGTCAGCTCCTGACCTTCCACCTCCACCACCCCACGGTGATACTCCTCTGTTAGCTGGTGCTGACCAACCTTCAACCTCTGCATACTTAAAGTTTAATGCAGATGAGGTTGCTGATATTTCTACCTTTGCTGTCTATAAGACACTGCAAGGGATCACACCAAATTTGGAGGAAACTATTCGCAGAGCTATTGTTGATAGTGTCTCTGCTGCTGTCAGATCTGCTGGAGAGGCTGTTACAACTCCTATTGATCTTAAACTCCAGCAGGTGTGTGCTTTTGCTGATGTGGCAGTCGAAGCAATCACAAAGCACCACGAAGATGAAGAAGAGCTTGAAAGGCGAATTATCTCTCACAATGAGTACTGTGAAAATATCACCCGACTCCAAGCTGATTTGGATGCTGCTAACCGCAGAAATACTTTCTTAAATGAGGAGAACAGGGTGTTACATGAGAGATTGGAATCGCAGGAAGCTCAAATGGCTAACATGATTCCTGCTGCTGCCTATGTTCAGATGGTTGAAAACATGCAACGAATGGCTGCTTTGCAAGGTGATGTTCGAGCCATCGTTAAACAAATGGCTATGGGTGTAGCCAGGAATGAAGTTAGATCCTCCAATCTTCTGCTATGACAATTTGGTGTGGATCCTGGTGCCCATCTTACTCCAGAGGTTGCTGAGTGAAACAATTTTGCCTTCTCTGCTCCTCAGTCAGACAGTGATCTTGATGCTACTGTCTCCCCTTCTATTCACCCTACTGCCCGTGCTGATGACAAAAAGGGGGAGAAAAAGTCCAAAAAGAAATCTAAAAAGAGAAAACAGTCTGAGGGGGAGCATGAACATGAAAAGGCTCCTAAACAACCCAGGAGAGATGGAGATGGTGATGGTGATGGTCAAGACACTGGCCCTAAGCCCAGCAATGCTCATACTGAAGCTGGTGGTGCACAGGCAACTGGTGGTACTCAACCCAGTGTGTCTGCCACACCAGTAGATGATATTGGTTCTGGCAGGAAGCCTAGTGATGTTTCTGATATGGCTGTAGCTGAAGCTTTTGTGCTGTCTCAATCTATTGAACGTAAAATGAAGAGGAAGTTAGAGAGACATCAAAAGCGACAGCAGGAACTAGATGATGCCTTCAATGCCAAGTTTGAGGCCTTTGCTGAACTTAAACGTCGTAAGATTATGCACAGAAGATGGCTGAGTCCAAACGCAATGGCAATCTATGATGACCTGACTGCCTTTGATAAACACAGAAAAGAGGCAAGAAAAAGAAATGCCAAGTTCATGGTCAAATACGACAAACAGAGGGCAAAGCTGTATGCACAGAGAGCAGAAAGAATCAGGAACATGACTCCTGCTGAGATGAAGGATTACCTTGATTCTACTGAATCAACTGGTGGAGTTAGAGCTGATATTTTCATGAAATGGGTTGATGCTATGTTAGAAGCCAGCTCTACTCCTCAACCAGCATCTGCTGCTCAGCCAGCTACACAACAAACACAGCCAACAGAAACAATCATCCTTGATGATGATGATGTTATTAGTCAGGGGGAGCATCTTGCTATTGTTCCTTACCTGCCTCCTATTCAACCAGTATCGACACAAGAACCATCAGCTGAACCCAGGCCTATTGATAAATACAGGGTGAAATCTGCTCCTAGGGACAATCAGCCCCTGAGGAAAGGACCCCTATTCGAGGCAGCTGATGAAGGTACTAAAGTGGTTGAGCCAGCTGATACTAATCAGTCAGCTGGCATTGAAGACACAGCAAGGAGTGCTGTGATAGAAGACCCAGCCAGAAGTGTGCTGCTGGGTAGTACAAGTGTTAAAGGCCCAGCAAAGTCGGTTGAGCTGGGTGCTAAACAAGTAGATGATGAAACGGTTGATCCTGCTGACTTTACAGTCTGGGGAAGAGACGGCCAAACACTTGTTCTATCTCCTCTTCCTCCCCAGATTCAAGCTTACTTTGACAGAACACAGGATAACCGGGTCAATCAGCATCCAGTTAGTTCATCTGGCAGCTATGAATCATCTATGTATCCTCCATCTTCCCCAAGGATTCATGACAAACATATCACTTGGGAAGATGACTCAGTAACCCATGGTGAGCCGAACATCAGAAAAATGAACCCAGATGAAAGAGAAGCCTACAGACTTTAGATCACTGTTCCAGAGCTGCTTGAACAAAGACAAATTGAGCTTAATGAAAGAATTCGTCAAGTCAGGCTGCTGCATCATCCTCTTGATCAGCCACACTATATTGCTGCACTAACCCATGGCATTGACATTAGGGTGTACTTGAATAACAGTGGTCTCAGGCTCTCCACTACTGATGAAAGAATTCATTTTGAAGATGCTCTCCAGCTGGGTATGGATATAAGGGAGTATTGTGCTGCCCTTAGTACTGAAGAGGGTAGAAAGATGGTTGAAGCAGTAAGATCCCTGAACATTTCTTATGATGATTATCTGTTGGGTTTAGCTGCTGAAAGGGAAGCCAGAGAAGCTGCTGATGCTGAACTTACTGAACGATCAAGGCTTCAGGATATTGAAGACAGATTGGCTGCTGACAGAAAGCAACAGGCTGAGTCCCTCAAACTAGCCAGAGCCATTGTTAAAGAACAGGATAAGGTTTTTGATAAGATAGAAGCTGCTGAGAAAGTACCTACCACTGCTCCTGTAGTACCTGATCACAATATTGAGTTTCCTGATCCTTATTATAAGAGCAGGTATGGTAATGTGATGAATAGAAGATCTAATCCCTGCAGAATTATCAAGGTAAACAGAGGGACAAAAAGGGCTTTCAATGTTGTCAGGGATAACAATGTTCAAGAAAGGATTAGTTTTGATGACTTAAGAACTCTTGGATTCAGTGAATGGATAGAAATCTTGGAGTATTTCATTGGTAAACGTGAGAGTGCTATCAAGAGTGCTCTTAAGACTGAACTCCAACAGCTGTTCAAGAAGGCAACTAAGTTTGGGAATGCACCAGTAGTTGATGTTGATGAATTTCTTGCTCAAAAGCCTAAAGGGAAGCAACCTACTGGTGAAGGACCAACTGGGAGAAGCCGAATTGTTCTACCTCCTTTCATCCCTGTTTTTGACCCTGCTGAATTACCTCTCCTGTTCCCTGAAGCCTGGAAGATTAAACAAGAGGAGCTATCTGATGAAGAAAGAGAAAGGGATAAAGATAGATAGTCTCCTATGTGCTTAAATTGTATCTTTTGTAATTTACTTTTCATTACGAATTAAATTGTAATTATTGTATATAGATTACTCAGCAAAAGATCCCAAAACAAACTTAAAGGGACGAATTTACTGTCTACTCTCACTAGGTCCCTAAGTGCTGGCTTTAGTGTTTTCTCTTCAAGTCATAGGTTTTTTCATCATCAAATAGGGGGAGATTGTTGAGTCCCCAAAATAATTAAGGATTTAATTATGACAAAACAATATTTATTTGCACTAAAGTGTTATGTGCAGCCAGCACAAGTTTGTTTATGTATAGTCAGCTAATATAGCTGTGTCGAGTGTTTAGTATGCTTCCTAGTCTATCAGCACAATGTAGAAATGTATTCTTCGAATCAGCACAGGATGTGCACCCAGCAAATCAAGAATATCAAGTGACTCAGCATATGAAGGACCAGTAAGTCTGGATATCAGCATACAACACAAGACAGCCATGTTCCATTACAAGCATGGTAGTTTCCCAGAGTGGTCTACATCAACGCACTATTCAACAGAAGTCGAAGACAAAGTTGAACAGAAAAGGACAGGAGTCGGCGGCTGACAAGTGACCTTACAAGACCATGTGGGAATGCAGAAGTGGAACGCATGTGCAGACATGTGTTATACTTTATTCATACCTAGGGAACACAACATTCCATTTGTTTAAATCAAATGGTAGTGCCAAACCGAATTGGTGTGTTCCTGCAAATAGCTACCTAAGAGGAAAGAAGGAGAGCACGCCTTCTGACACAATTGTCCCCACAAGTACAAGGCATCCAATGTACTAGTGGACAATAGATTAATTACACGGTTAATAGAACTACTATATATATTGTTGTATCCACTATTGTAAAAACTAGTGGTGTGGGTTTATCTGTTAGAGTCCAAACCTGTAATAGCTCTAGTTTATCTCTTAGCTATAATCTAGGTAATCTGTATCAACCAACTATCATTTCCGTCAAGGATAGTTGTGATTCTTTCTGATTTAATCAATAAAGAATAACCGTTGAAAATTACCTGTGACTCTATCTTATTTACTACAGAATACTAAACGTGTTTAACTGACTAGTTAATTAAGAAACGAATTGTATTCACCCCCCCCCCTCTACAATACTCCTGTTGTTATTAAGGGACCAACACAGAATACTTAATAATAATAATACTAATACTTAATGATAATAGTAATAACAATAATAATAATGATAATAATAACTACCTTAAAAAGCTTTTCCAAAAATAATGCCCCCGATCGGGCTCGAACCCGCATCATTTTATCGTCATCAACACAAAAACTATTTTTATCATCATCTTTATTTTCGTTATCCTTTCATGTATATCCTCACAAGATCATCATAGTCATCGACATCATATTCATCGTCGTTATCTTTTTTTTTTACTTATGCTCACGACCACTCCGGCCCAACAACAATATGGTAGTTGTATATCGGCCCGTTAACTACTCCATCATTCACGGTCCAATAGAAATAATGATTTGTGGTGCCCCAACGAGTAGTACAACTAGTTCCCAGTCCATTTAACTAAATAGAATTACAGCCCAATCGTTTTACCTTAATATCCTTATATTATTATCATTAGTTCATCGAACATTAACGAGCATAGAGCTCGTTTATTGATCTGACCCAAAGTATTTTTGGATATCAATCCATTTAGTGATAGCCAAAGTAGTAAATCAGATAAGAAGGAAAGAGAAAAAAAAATAACTAAACAAGAGTGCTCGTGTCTTCTTGCGACCAAAAAGAAAGAGTAGGTGGACAGCTGCACCTTTTGTTTATGGGGAAATTATCACACTTTAACTTGTTTTGACTCCTTTATATTTATCATTTTCTCCCATTGTTTATAACAGGAAAACCAAGTAAATAGCTGAAGCAGTATGTAGACGTTTACGTGGACTATTTTGTCAGACTGAAACATAAAACACGACAATAGCAGGTGAGTTTCTCGTGGGCTGTTTGGACAGACAGTGGTGGAGATTGTGATAGGTCTTACGGCTGTTATGTGGTGATATAGAGTATCGATTTTTAATGGTGGGTTTTGTTTGATCTTCGGCCGAAAACAGAAACGAACAGAAAACAAGTCGTAGTAATTGTGGTTGAACTATAATCATAGTGATGGTGGTGGTAGTGTTAAAGTGGTGACGGTGGAAGTGGTGGTGGATTCCCGGTGGTTCTTGGTCTCGGTGTATCAACAATAAATGGGTTTTGAAGTTCAAATAACAAAAATACCCAAGTGGATTTGTGGTTTTGTGATTCGAAAAGAAACAGAAATCACCAATAAAAAAATTTACGTTGATGGTGGTGGCATGTGGTGATCATGTAAAGATGGCGATTATGGGTGGTGACAGCTCGTGGTGATGGTTCATGGTGGTTATGGAGTGGAGGAGGGTGGCGGTAGAGGGAAGAAGAAGTGGTGGTGTTTGGTTGTTCATAGTGACCGGGGGTGTTCAAGTTTTGCATGGTGGTGACCGGTGATCTTAAATTGATCGTTTAACATGAAGCATGGTAGCAAAAAGGGTGGCTGTGGTGGTAGTCTTGGTGGTTTAGTTCGTCAACAGAAACAAAAATAAAGATATATATATATATATATATATATATATATATATATATATATATATATATATATATATATATATATATATATATATATATATATATATATATATATATATATATATATATATATATATATATATGTTTTCATGGTGAGGGATGATGGTATTTTAAATGGGTTTGGTTTTGGCTTCGAGTTGTAGTTTGCAGATGGTGTTATGGAAATGCTACGGTGGTGTTGAGATGACGAGGATGAAGGTGGAAGTGGTGCTCCGGTTGACTGTGAAGTGAGGAAGAAGAAAAAACACAATTTGGGGTGTGGTAGTATGTATCTTATGTATGTGCATATAATATATATATAGAATTGTGATTGTGATAATGGGAAACAACTGCAATAAACAGAAATAATTTAACATCTTGTGACAATTAGTTGGTTGTATACTACCGAAAGTTTTCTTCGAATTGAAATATTGTACCCCATCGTTACTCAGTGGCAGATAAAAGCATTCCGAAAAAAAATCCCAAATTTTTAAATTAACTATATTTAATATACTCTCTCTCTCTATATATAGATTTATTTTAATAACAATTTAATTATATCACATATTATTATTTTTAGTTATTATATATACATGTATTTATATTTATATATATACACATTTAATAACAAATAATGGTTCGTGAATCGTCGAAACTAGTCGAGGTTAAAGGAATGTATGTAAACAGTTCAAAAATTTTTGAGACTCAACCTAACAGACTTTGCTTATCGTGTCAAGACTACGAAATTGTATCGAGAGTTTGGTTTAAAATTAGTCGAAATTTTCCGGGTCGTTACAAGCTGGTCTGGACGAAAACTTCCTGACCTAAATCAAGAAGCGCGTGTCTTTTTTGGAAGACTTTACTTCCTTTTAATGATGGAATTGATTCATCGTGTAGATCCATCTTTTCTTTCAAATATATTACAGTAAATCGGGTAAAACTGATTAAAATCGTCCAAAACAAAAGTACCTGCAATAACTTTACAGAAACATGTGATAGATAGTTTTTAATTGAATAACTTGGTACATTCTCCCCACATTTAGTTTCTTTCTTTGCCTTTTTATTCTCCTTTATTCCATTTTAAATGAATTCAATCGTTTTAGGGTGTTTCTCAATTTATGTCCTTTCCGAGGTAACGATAATTTCGGTATTAACACCTAATTTTCATCGTTCATAAATATGTATAAACATGATTTTGAATTCATTTATTTGAAAATTTTTAAAATTTTCACAAAATTTGGCAAATAAACTAAGTGCAAACCCGAGAGAATTTATAACCTTTCCCCACACTTGAGATCATGCAATGCCCTCATTTGCATGAAATCAGACTATAATTATAAATTCACGAGGGTGATTAGTGTAGAAAAGTGATTGAAAATACCCAGTTTGTAATTACAAAGCTCATCGAATGATAGATGGTTCGCCTCGTCGTTCATTCCTTCTTGTTTTATCACACATGTTTTTCTTCAAAAACGGTTGCTTTTCTGAACTGTTATCTAAGTTTTGAAAATACGTCTTTTACCCTAACTCATCATGCATTTTTATTAACGAGTTATGCACTAACCCGAACCCCTAATTTAACATTAAGTGGGGTTAGACTTCCCCGCACTTAGCTGACGACATGTGAAGTCGGTAGAATAAGTTCCACGAATTAAAATAGTGAGCCAGTTATTTACATCTCGGGTGGTATAAAATATATCAATGGGTTTAAAGTTTAGACCCACCCAAATATCACTACTTAATTCTTTTTTAAGTGTAGCTTTTAGTAAATGGATATGTCTCTTTTCTGGTTCTTGGTCAAATGGATCGATATACACCGACATACATATTTCTATAGGGTGGACAATTCCTAACACTTCCTTTCGTTCATTCTCGGAATCAAAGTTTTCACCTCTATTACCCAATTGAATGAAATTCGAGGTGTCAATATCTATTACAGCTTGTAGTTCATCTTTGGTAGATGACTCGTCTATTGAGAATATTGGGTTGGAAGGTTGTGGCTGGATTGAAGCAAATTCTTCTTCATTAACGGTACTTATCGGTCCCACCATTTTGGTCTCGGGGGTAAAATTTTCAATGTTATCGTTTTCCCAAGAGTACCAATTTGTCATCCTTACTTCTTCTTCATCCATAGATGGATCGATGATTTCGTCAGTTGAGGCTAATGTGTCGATATGTTGTGAAATTGCTAAAGCTGAATAAAAAGTATCATCGGGATAATTGGTGATTTCGGAGCTCTCGAATTCATCAAAATTCGATGATATGAGATTTTCTTGCACAAGACTCCTCAGATCAACATGTGTGTAATCTGATAGAGTTTCAACTTGCCGATTTACAAACTCTCTCATTTGTTCATTTTGAGCATCAAGTTCTTCGAGTTTGATTTTCATATAATCTAAAGAATTTTCAGGCACATAATTTTCCTCGTCTTCTGGTTGTTGAGTTTGGATATATTCTTGGAAATAATCCCAATTAGAATTGTATTCCTCATAATCGTTCCATTCAGGTTCCATGGGTGCATAATTTTCCATAGGAACGTAATAATAACATTCCCATGTTGAGTGATAATCTCCACAGATTTCATAACCAGTTATTGTTTCGTCATTCGTGATCCAAGATTGACCGAACGAATTGTCATCAACACCCGTTTGAGAGTATTAATTAAATTGATTTCGGATGTCATAAAGAGTTTCCAAGGCCTTGTTTTCAAAATTTTCCATTTTATTGCGATGGCCAAATTTTAGCTACAATGTGGTGCATTCACTAATTATCCTATTAGTTATAAAAAGATAAAAATTATTTAAAGTTATCAAATTAATAGACTTTTCTGCTTTTGCCCACGTTTCGAATAGCCAAAAGACGTAGCAGGGAGCCAGAACCCTTTAAATCAGAAGCTCACAACTCAGCCACTAACAAATCCAACTATTACTACGAAGTAGAAAATTTGGATGTCTATCAATTTAACCGCTTAAAATAATTTTTCGTTTTGAAGAAGTAGAGAAAATTTCTAAGTCCTAAAACTAGCGTGGCGAGAAACAAGAAAGAAAAAGAGTGCAACGTCGAAAAATAAAAATAAGAAAGAAAAACGTCGAAACTTAAAAGTCTAAAAATTAAATCTAAAAGTTACGCCTAAAGGTATTAAAGCTTACAGGAATTCTATATCTAAAACGGCAATAACTTAAAAGGCACTAAAATTTAAAATGGCGTCGTAAAATTCTAAAGCGCCTAAATCTTAATCTAAAGAAAAAGCACTTATGGGATTTTACGGCAAAGCCTAAAAATCTAGAAATAAAAATAAGCTACGGCAAAATACTAAATTTAAAACTAGCTACGAACAATAAAAATACAAATATTATGCTAAAAACAAATAAAAATAAACAAAAAAAATAAAAATAAACTTAAAGTTGTAAAAAGTACAATTTTTATAAAATATTATTTTTATATTTTTATTTTATAAAAGTATTAATTTTTATATATAATAAAACTAATTAAAAGTAATTATTACAAATTTAATTAAAACTAAAAATTAAATATTAAATTAATTAAACCTAATTAGGGTTTTAAAATAATAATAGTTAATAATATTCCGTAATAAATGCGAAGTAGGGTTCCTGGGTGCGCCTGTCAGGGTGGCTCCGCGAGTCGCGGTGCCACGTAGCAGAAAATCTCCGCAAGTCGTGGAGTTTGCAAGACGTTTTTTTTTTTTAAATTTTATATTGTTTTTCTAAATTGATATATAAATATATTTATACAAAAATAAATTAAAAATATAGCGTTTCGCCGAAGTCCCCGGCAGCGGCGCCAAAAAACTTGATGTCGTAGCGTGGGGGTACGAAATAGTTTATATTTTTCTTGGAAAAATATTAAATACGATACAATTTTACACAAAATATAACAAGTTTTAATTATTTATTTACAAATGGGATATACCTAAACCTTGCTACAACACTATAGGCAGTGTACCTAATCGTAGAGTAGTGTAGTTTTTAGTAAGTCCGGTTCGTTCCACAGGGAGCTGGCTTATTTCACACTATATTTTAAACAATTATATTCGTACAAAATATATTATATTAATAATATATAAAAGGGGGTTTTACCGTTTAATGACCGGTTTGTCGATTTTATATTTTAAGCGAAGCGTAAAGTAAATGATGATATTTAACTAACAATATAAAATAAATAACAATAATTAAAATGACAATAAATAAAAGTACGAGGAAATATGAAATAAAATATATTATGCTTATTTAAACTTCCGTAATCATGATGTTTGACGTGTTGATTTTTAGTTTATTCCCATGGGTTAATTGTTCTTTATCCTGGATTATTTAATATGCCTGTATGGTTTTTGTCCATAACAGTCCATCAGTCATAAATATAAAGTGCGAGTGTCCTCTTCAAATTATCCTTATATCCGAAGTCAAATATTCCAACTGATTGGGGACTTAAACTGTAACAAGGTTTTAATACTTTGTTTAATAATTACACCAGGATATCGACTGCGTGTAATCCAAGGTTTAATACTTTGTTAACAATTACGCCAAGTGTCCTTGTACATAATTTCACCCCTGTTTTAATAATTCCATAGACTATTAATCCATTCCCGTGTCCGGTTAAATGAACGATTATTCGTACATATAAATATCCCGCCCATCGTGTCCGATCGAGTGTATATGGTTATTTATAGGGACGTCCAATTGTAAATCTTTATATTAAAATTAACAAACTATCATTTAGTTAAACAAATATAAAGCCCATTAATAGCCCATAGTCTAATTTCCACAAGTGTCGTTCTTTTGTCCAAACCCCAATTATGGTACAAAGCCCAATTACCCAATTTTAGATATTTTTAGCCCAACATCATGATTACTTCGTCTTAAATAAATATAATAATAACTTAAGTACTAGACATTAATTTAAAAAGGAGAACATAGCTTACATTGATTATTTATCGCGTAGTGTTACACGGACAGAGCTCCGACTTTAAAACCCGTAAAATAACCTTTGCATAACCCAAACTAATCTAATATAAAACTAAACTAATTTATATTATATATATATATATATATATATATATATATATATATATATATATATATATATATATATATATATATATATATATATATATATATATATATATATATATATATATATCAGAGAGAGATTGATATTGGGGATGGTTGAACTCGGCATAAGCTCGTTCATTTTATAGGGAAATTCTGATTTTTCAAACTCCGCGAGTCATGGAGTTTTAAGCCTGCAAACTCCACGAGTCGTGGAGTTTGAAAATCCAGCTCACACAATTTTGGAACCTTGCTTGTCGACATAATTTATATATAAATATAAAATATAAATAATTAACATAATTATTTATATATTATATTATATTCTTGTGCATAGTAGACTTGTAATTTTTAGTCCGTTGCGTCGGGCGTTGATAGTTGACTCATGTCCCGGTTCCGGATTTTCGAACGTCCTTGCGTACAATTTAATATCACGTACTTTGCGTTTTGTAACTTGTACTCTTGTTATTTTGAGACGTTTCTCATCAATAAATTGAACCACTTGGATTGTATCTTGTACATTTGAGCTTTTTGGACGTTTTTGTCTTCAAATCTTCGTTTTCGCCTTTTGTCTTGCACTTATTTATTTAAACAATTACAATGAAAATATAATACAATTACATATGAAAACCTATTATTTAGGAGGGATATTGCTATGAAATATATGTTCCTTTTTAGTCTTATCAGACAGAAACTAACTTGATTTGCCTTATGTTCAGGTGATAAAATACGGAAGCCGCTCAGTGATAGATTATCTGAGCTAGTTGCTGGTATTCGGTGAGTGGGTCTATCTCCAGATAGAGTATTAAGTAGCTGACACGCTACTTGTTCAGACTCTTTACTCTTATGTTTACGTTCAGTATGAATACCATGTGTAGTTAATTATTGCCATGCTAGTTAGGACGATTGCATGATTGATTATCTGTGTTCTTATGTGCGCACTGTTATTTGGACACCAACCGAGGAGGCAAGGTTGGGAACCCACCGAGGCGTCAAGGTAGGGTTGATGTGGGGTCGACTGTGGTAGCCTGGTCGAGTCGTGGTGTTACTGATTGTTCAGTATAGCATAGAAGGACGCATGTGTTGCGTCTGGATGGTTATGCAGTGGTGTCAGTAAAGCGGACTATCGGTAAACTGTAGCTTGATCAACTAAGTCGTGTGCTCGTACAAGCCGCCGATCCTCATATTGTCAATTGTTGTTATATGCTAGTTCAGGACGTTAATCTGTGACCCTTGCATGTTTAGTTGCTTATGCTTGATATGTTAGATAGTATCCATTCACTTAGCAGTTGTGCTAATTCCCCCACATTTTCACCCTTGCAGGTTTAGGTACTGCTGTTTAGGTTGAGTGTTGCGGACGGGTTTGAAGACATGTTTGACTATGTGATTAACTCTGATGTTTTCTATTTTAATGATGTTTTCACGTAACACCGATGTTTTGGAATATTGTAATAACGTTAACTAAGTTGAATTGTTAAATATCATTTGTAAGTATTAACCAGGGTTATTTTAGTAACTAAATGTACTTCCGCTGTGATTAAAAAAAATCAGGGTGTTACAACTTGGTATCAGAGCTGGTTTAATCTGACTGGCAGGTTAATCGTAGACGGGGTTCTCACAGTGGCGACCTGTGACGAAGCATTAGCTCTTACCCCTTGCGATCCCTTTATGTGTAAAGGGTTGGCTGACTGTGCGAAGACGCGGGCTGTAAAACCAGGCTTTGAGGTACACTCAATGGTCACCTTGTGCGCAGGACCGGCACTGCGTGGGATGTGTCCTCAAGTTGTTTTACAACTTGGTATCAGATCGTTGTTTAGCAGTAAGTACGTGCGCATATTTGTTCCTAAACCCTGAGTTAAGTCAAACATGTCAGTAGGATGGGGGCTAAGTGAATGTAAGATGTTTGTGCATGTTAGTGTTTAGTAAACTAACAGTTATCCACTAAGCTTTTGTGCAAGTATTTTGTAGCACAGATGGCAGATAACAGGGATGCGAACGCTACAAACCCAATTCACCCCGAAACTTTCAGTGCGCCAGATGTGGAGGATGAGGCAGGGGTTTACGATGCTGATTATGTGCATGAGCTTGAAAGTAAGTTTAAGGAAGCTCAGGAAAATATTGCTGAGCTTGAGTTAGCTAGACAGTCGGGTAATGAGCATACACTACCAGGTTTTACCACTGCTCAATCGCATACCGTACCACAGATAAACCAGAACCAGTACCAATACCCATTACAGAACCAATTCCCTCAGCATGTCATGCCACCACATAATTATTACCAGTATCAAAATTCGATGATGATGAATCAAGTTTAGCCACCCATATATCAACAACCATTTCCATAACATCAATTCCAACAACAATACCAGCCACCAAAAAGATGTACCTTTAAATAATTTAGAGATTATGGACCTTCTCCCTACTCAGGAAGTTCTGACCCAACCACAACTCTCAACTGGTTAAGGGAAGTTGAAAAGGAATTCGAGGCATGTCAGTGTGAGCTAGAATTGAAGGTAACTTATGCGAGTAGGTTGTTGAAAGACAGAGCTATGGTGTGGTGGGATTCTGTGATAGCAAGTGTTCCTCCAGAACAAGTTCGAATGATCACTTGGGAGCAGTTTTACGGTAAGATATGTGAGCAGTACTGCAATGTGTTTGACATGAATAGAATCAAAATAGAGTTTTTGGAGATGCAGATGACACCTCAGATGTGAATTGATGAGGTAATTCAGAAATACATGGATAAGTTGAGGATTGTACAACAATGGGTGCCTGATGAACAATCAAGAATCCAACATTTTGTGAATATGATCTTGCCGGAATGCAGGACGTTTGTGAGGTCAGTATCGATGTTATCTCAGGCTTTTGTGATGGCAAAGATGGTAGAAAGTGATGTTAGAGCAGCAAGGGGCATGAATATAGGGCATGTGGTACCACAGGGTAGTCAGGCTACCAGTCAGTCTCAGTCAGGTTCTAAGTCTAAGAAACCATTTGAATTTAGACCGAAGGGTAATGGTAATCAACCAAGCATAGCGTCTGTTTCGAGAAAGAGAGAATGGTGTAAAGGTTGTAAGTCTTCTCACAGTGGGCAGTGTTCTGAGGCAACAAGAAGATGTTTGAGATGTGGTATAGTAGGTCATGAGTCTCAGGGGTGTTCCTTCAGGGAGAATGTGTGTTAGAGTTGTCACCAGCCAGGTCACCGTTCAGCTAGTTGTCAGGCGTCAAAGGGCGCAAGTTCCGGGGCAGGGTCAGGGGCACGTTTGGCATCTGTCAGGGGTTCCACAGCCTCTAGTGGACAGAAGAGAAAGAACCTGCCGACTGCGGAAGCCAGGGCCTTTCAGATGACAGTTGAGGCCGCAGCTAATAATGATGACATCATAACTGGTATGTACTTGATCAACTCAATACCTGCTAGAGTATTGTTTGATTCGGGTGCAAATACAACGTTTATGTTTATAGATTTCTATACTAAGTTAGGGTTACCTGCTATTGTACTTCCTGAGCCTGTTAGAGTAGAAGTAGCTGATGGTAAGACGGTTCCAGTCACCACGTATGTGTTTGGAGCTAGTGTAGAAATTTATGGTAGACCGCTTGCTATGTCCTGTTTAGTGTTGCCTATCTCTAGTTTTGACGTAGTGTTAGGGATGAACTGGATGAGCCTACATAAGGCTCACATTAAGTTTGATAAGAAGATTGTGACCTTTCGTTTGAATGATGGAACCCGTATTGTGGCCCGAGGGGAACGAAGTGGGTTTAGTTTTCCGTTGATTTCTATGATGAAGGCGAAGAAGTCACTCTCTAAGGGGTGTGAATCTTTTATGGATTATGTTATTGATGCTAAGATAAAGAAGAGATCGGTTACTGATATTCAAGTGGTTTCGAAATTTCCTGAGGTGTTTTCTGATGAATTACCGGAGTTGCCACCGGTAAAAGAAGTAAAGTATAAGATTGAGTTGGTTTCGGGAACAACTCCAGTGGCTAAGGCTCCTTATAGGTTAGAACCTTTTGAAATCAGAGAGATGATGTCTCAGATACAGGAATTGTTAGACGGGGGTTTATAAGACCGAGTTCCTCGCCGTGGGGTGCGCTGGTGTTGTTTATAAAGAAGAAAGACGGTACTCCGAGAATGTGTATAGATTATCGAGAATTGAATAAGAGAACGGTTAAGAATAAATATTCGTTGCCTAGAATCGATGATCTATTCGATCAGCTTCAGGGTGCGTCATACTTTTTGAAAATAGATCTTAGATCCGGGTATCATCAGGTTCGGGTTGCAGAATAAGATATACCGAAGACAGTGTTTAGAACGATATATGGGCATTACGAGTTCTTGGTTATGCCATTTGGGTTGACGAATGCTCCAGCAGTCTTTATGGATCTGATGAACAGGGTTTGTAAACCGTATTTAGATCAGTTTGTTATTGTATTTATCGATGATATATTGGTGTATTCAAAGACAGAGACTGATCATGTGACACATCTTCGATTGGTGTTAGAGTTGTTAAAGAAAGAACAATTATATGCTAAGTTCTCGAAGTGTGAGTTTTGGCTTCAAGAGGTACAGTTTCTGGGTCATGTTATCTGTGAGGCAGGTATTAAAGTGGATCCGTCGAAAATAGAAGCGGTAATGGGTTGGAATTCGCCGAAGACACCGACAGAAGTTAAGAGTTTCGTGGGTCTTGCGGGTTATTATCGCCGATTTATCAAAGATTTTTCTAAAATAGCGGGTCCGTTGACTAAATTGACCAGAAAAGACGTAAGTTTTCTTTGGAGTGACCAACAGGAACAGTCTTTTCAGACGCTCAAACAGTTATTGTGTCAGGCTCCAGTGTTAGCATTGCCAGAGGGTTCAGATGACTTTGTGGTTTATTGTGATGCGTCAATTGCCGGGTTAGGGTGGGTACTGATGTAGAGAGATAAAGTTATTACGTACGCTTCTCGTCATTTAAAGACACACGAACGTAATTATCCAGTTCATGATTTAGAAATGGGCGCAGTGGTATTTGCGTTGAAGTTATGGAGACACTACTTATACGGTACAAAGTGTGTGATATGTACAGACCATAAGAGCCTCCAATATATTTTCACGCAGAAAGAATTGAATATGCGACAGAGACGGTGGATTGAGCTTATAAAAGACTACGATTGTGAAATAAAGTATCACCCGGGTAAAGCAAATGTTGTTGTCGATGCTTTAAGTCGTAAAAAGACCGTAGAGACCGTGAAATTTATGAGAACCGAAATAGTTTCAGACCTTATTGAACAGATAAGAAAAGTTCAAGCCCAAGCTTTATTGGAGGAGAACTTAAAGACTGAACTGATGACCAAAATCAAGGACCAATTGACTGACGATTCCTGTGGACTTAAGACGTTTAAGAACCGAATTTGGGTGCCTATGCTTGGAGATTTAAGAAAATTGATCTTAAATGAAGCGCGCAAATCGAGGTTAATTGTCCATCCGGATAGTACCAAGATGTATAATGATCTAAATCTGATGTATTGGTGGCCAACGATGAAGAAAGATGTTGCTCAATTAGTAGAAAGATGTCATATTTGTTCTCAAGTTAAAGCTGAACACCAGAAACCTTATGGTTCGTTACAACAATTGAAGATTCCAGAGTGGAAATGGGATCATATTACGATGGATTTTGTAACCAAGTTACCTAGATCTCAGAGAGGTAATGATATGATATGGGTAATTGTTGATCGACTGACGAAAAGTGCACATTTCTTAGCTACAAAAGAGATAGCTTCGTTGAGTACTTTGACAGAATTGTACTTGAAAGAAATAGTTAGTCGACATGGAGTTCCGTTGTCTATCGTATCCGACAGGGATTCTAGATTTGCATCAAACTTCTGGAACAGTTTACAGAAAAGTTTGGGAACGAGGGTAAATCTGAGTACATCGTATCATCCACAGACCGACGGTCAGAGTGAGCGTACAATACATACACTAGAGGATATGCTTCGATCCTGCGTGTTAGAGTATGGTGGTCCGTGGGATATACATCTACCATTGATCGAGTTCGCTTACAATAATACTTACCATTCGAGTATTGGTATGCCACCTTATATAATGTTGTATGGTCGCAAGTGTAGAACGCCGACTTGTTGGTTAGAAGCCGGTGAGAAACAGTTTGCAGGTCCAGAATTAGTTCAGATAACAGCCGACAAGGTAGCGATAGCGCGCGAAAAGTTAAAAGCGGCACGTGACAGACATAAAATGTACACTGATCCACGTAGACGTCCAGTAAACTTTGAGGTGGGTGATCGTGTTTACTTGAAAGTTTCTCCCTGGAAGGGTGTTATCAGGTTTGGTAAGCGGGGAAAGTTAGCTCCGAGATACATTGGGCCGTTCAAGATTATGTAGAGGATTAATGATCAGACGGTTGTGTTAGAGCTTTCAGCAGAGTTAGCAGGGATACATAACACTTTCAACGTGTGTTACCTTCGGAAGTGTAAAGTCGATGATTAAACGCAACTGGTTCCGTTGAGTGATTTGAGGGTTGACTTAAATCAAAAGTTAGTTGAAGAACCGGTTAGGATAGTCGATAGAAAGGTAACTAAGCTGAGAAAGAAGAAGATCCATATAGTGCTTGTTAAGTGGAAGCATAGTTTAGGATCGAACCTTACGTGGGAGACCCAAGAGCTGATGAATGCTCGTTATCTGCGTCTGTTTGACCAAGACCAGATCTCGAGGACAGAATCTCTTTAAGGGGGTGGATTTGTAACATCCTCAGATCGGGCCTAGACGTAAGATGACTATTTTACCCTTAGGCATAATGGTGTGGTTAATTATACTTTTATTTTAATAAAATGCTTGGTGTTATTTTATTATTTGGTTAAGACCAGTTTGTGACAAGGGTCACAGAACAGGTTCGTTTATTTAATTTGGACTCCGTTAGGGCAGTCAAATTAAGTACGAAAGTTATCAGATAACTGGTAAATACTCGTGTGTGATGGGGTATTGTTTTTTAACATAAATATATAAGCAAGGAACCAGCCTTTTCTCACATTTTTCCTTGAATCTTACTACACACACCGTACCTACTTCTCTTCTACTTTCAAACCCTAGATTCACCAAAACTTGTTGTTGATCTTTAATTTAGTTGGAGATCAGTGTCTAGTGATTTCTTGTGTTCTAACAAGGTATTAATCGTTCCAATTCGTGCTTGAATCTGTGTCAAAATAGCTTTTAAAGTTAGGTTTTTATTAAAGTAGGTTTTGATGTCAAATTGGTCTAATTTGATATTGTTTGAGTATGAAATTTGTGGGTTTAAGTCCCAAAAGGTTTTGTGCAAGAGATGTAACCATTTTCAGGATAAAAAATGAGTCCAAAATCGAGATTTGGTGAATTGAGGATGAAACCTGTCAGTTTTATGTTGCTGCTGCTCGATGAACAGAACTGTACAGTTGCAGCTTGCAACCGGACGGGTACACCGTGCAACCGTACGGGTGCATGTGCAACCGTACGGATGCAGTGGTGTGGTGCAACCGGGCAGAAAGTGTGAAACCGTACGGATGCACTATGCAACTGTACGGATGGACTTGCAATCGTAAGGATGCATGTGCAACCGTACAGATGTAGATCAGTGATGCAGTATTGTGTAATTTAGTTGTTTTCTAGCCGTTATGCTGTCTGCGTAACTTATGATGATCAGGATGTAAATTCTGAAAATGCATAAGTGTTAGGTGGACTTTTAGCGGTGCTTTTTGTGACTGATTTACGGTATTGTGCTGTTTTGTGTTAACAGACAGAAACTAACTTGATTTGCCTTATGTTCAGGTGATAAGGATAAGGAAGCCGCTCAGTGATAGATTATCTGAGCTAGTTGTTGGTATTCGGTGAGTGGGTCTATCTCCGGATAGAGTATTAAGTAGCTGACTCGCTACTTGTTCAGACTCTTTACACTTATGTTTATGTTCAGTATGAATACCATGTGTAGTTAATTATTTCCATGCTAGTTAGGACGATTGCATGACTGATTATCTGTGTTCTTATGTGCGCACTGTTAGTTGGACACCAATCGAGGCGGCAAGGTAGGGTTGATGTGAGGTCGACTGTGGTAGTCTGGTCGGGTTATGGTGTTACTGATTGTTCAGTATAGCATAGAAGGACGCATGTGTTGCATCTGGACGGTTATGCAGTGGAGTCAGTAAAGCGGACTATCAGTAGACTGTAGCTTGATCAACTAAGTCGTGTGCTCGTACAAGCCGCCGATCCTCATATTGTCAGTTGTTTTTATATGCTAGTTCAGGACGTTAGCATATCTGTGACCCTTGCATATTTAGTTGCTTATGCTTGATCTGTTAGATAGTATCCCTTCACTTAGCAGTTGTGCTAATTCTCCCACATTTCCACCCTTGCAGGTTTAGGTACTGCTGTTTAGGATGGGTGTTGCGGACGGGTTTGAAGGCATGTTGGACTATGTGATTACCTCTGATGTTTTCTATTTTAATGATGTTTTCACGTAACACTGATGTTTTGGAATATTGTAATAACGTTAACTAAGTTGATTTGTTAACTATGGTTTGTAAGTATTAACCAGGGTTATTTTAGTAACTAAATGTACTTCCGCTGTGATTAAAAAAAAAAAATCAGGGTGTTACATGAAGACTCGATCAGATGGCTCCATTGAAAGGTATAAAGCTCGACTTGTTGCTCGAGGTTTTTCTCAACAATATGGGCTGGATTATGAAGAAACATTTAGTCTGGTGGCAAAGATCACAACAATTCGAGTTCTACTAGCTTTAGCTGCTAGAAAATCTTGGAAGTTGTGGCAGAGGGATGTCAAGAACGCTTTCTTACTTGGAGAACTTGACAAAAATATTTATATGGAGCAACCAAGAGGCTTTGAGAACAAGATTCATCCTGAGCATGTCTGCAAATTAAAGAAGGCATTATATGGCTTGAAGCAGACTCCAAGAGCTTGGTACGGGAAAATTGGTGAGTTCTTGGTACAAAGTGATTTTACAGTTGCTCCTTTAAATTCTAGTTTATTTGTGAAACATGATCAAGGACAACTAGCCATAGTGCTAGTATATGTGGATGACTTAATCATCACGAGAGATCACTTTGATGAGATCCAAAGAATAAGGGAGAATCTTTCTATTAGATTTCATATGAAGGAGCTTGGAGAACTCAAACATTTTCTTGGACTGAAAATAGAGCAAAAAAGAGAAGAATTATTTATTGGACAATAAAAATATGTGCGAGATATTTTACAAAAGTACGAGATGCTTAATTGCAAACCTATCTCAACTCCTATGGATCCGAATGTAAAACTACGAGCATATGAAGGAAATCGTCTAGAAGATGTTACCATGTATTGACAGTTGGTCGGAAGTCTTATTTATCTCACACTAAGCCGACCAGACATATCTTATGCAATTGGAGTGGCTAGTCGATACATGAGCAATCCAAAGAAGCCTCACCTTGATGTTGTACGACGCATCTTAAGGTATGTTAAAGGCACTATTAACTTTGGCATTTTGTACAATAAAATAAAAGAATGTCACGTGACCGGATATTGTGACGCCGATTACGCTGGAGACTATGATACACTACGGTCAACAACTGGATACATGTTTAGCCTTGGATCGGGAGTAATATCATGGTGCAGCAAGAGACAACCAACAGTATCCTTGTCAAGAACTGAAGCAGAATATCGATCGGCATCATCAGCAACACAAGAAATTACTTGGTTGAAACAACTAATGGAAGATCTTCATCAATCAACAGATTATCAAGTAAATCTTCTTTGCGATAACCTATCAGCTATAGGACTAGCAGAGAATCCAGTCTTTCATGCAAGAAAAAAACATATAGAAGTGCACTATCACTATGTTCGCGAGAAGGTCCTTGAAGGGAAGATCAAGATGATGCCAACAAAGACAGATGAACAGGTTGCAGATATATTCACCAAGAGCCTAAGTAAACTGAAGTTTACAAAATTCAGAGAAGTACTTGGAATGGTCTACAAGACATCCTTGAAAGAAAATTTGCATTGAGGGGGAGTGTTAAAATACAATGCAAATTTAGAAAAATATGAAATTAATAAATGTATATGGGTAAAATATCTAGATATTAATATGTATATGAAAAATATCTAGATATCAAAATGTAAAAGAAAAATCTAGATGGTAAAATGTAAAAGAAAATTTAGATATTTTTATGTGGTAAAAATATCTAGATATTTATCCATGAAAATATCTAGTGTGTAGAAATTTTTATGGAGTAGTATAAATATGGGTGGTGATTTCATTTGTGAGTAAGTTGTGAGTAAGGAGTGAAGAAGTAAGAAAAGAGTGAGTGAGTGAGTGAAAGAAAGCTTATAAGTATAGAAGAGAAAGATAGTGTTGTAAGTAAGTAATATTGTAATTGTATTTTGTATTAATAAAAGTATTATTTGTTAAGTTTCCCGGTTAAGTCTTAGTTTATACTTTTGTTCTTAGTGCACTTGTGTTATTCTTGTTATATGGTCGGCTCTGCCGCCTAAGTGATATGGTCGGTTATACTGCCTGAATGATATATGGTCAACACTGTCGCCTAAGCATTATTTTGCACTAAGGATTTATAGAATTAAAGGCTAACCAACGTCAAAGTGTTGGTATAGTGAGTGTAGTATAATCTAGGTCCTCTATAGTGGGTGTGTTGGGCTCGTCGAAGCTTCTAACAGCCTATGAGGGCTAAATAACCCCAATGGACCCTTTTATAAATTTAAGTTTGAAAACTCACATCCTTAATTGTTCGGCATTAATTAGTTTTTCTAATCCATATAATTAAGATCAAGTTTTTTTGTTTATAAACGCAGAGAAATTAAACACTTACATGTTTTACTGCAGATTTTATTGCAAGTGAATGTGATTTATCAATACCAAGCAAGCAATGGCCATAAGGTGATGCGCATGCACATCCTCCTCGAGCTTGAATACCAAAGAGATCATTAATAAGCTTAGCAACAAACGCCCCATGAAGAGGCTTATCTCTCTTATTAGAGCTTGTAGTTGTATATATTAGAAACGATACAATTGCTTGTCGCTTAACTGAAGTATTCCCTAATACCCATATGTTTGAATTCTTTTCAAGTCTATTAAGTGCTTTTTCAATGTATTCAACTTCTTTTATGCCAATAAGTTCACATCCAAGGTATTCTTTAACTTGAAAGGCTAAAACTGCTTTTAATCGTTGAATTATTTGCGGTGTACCGGCATCTTCCCTTTCTTCAATGTCATTAACATATAACGTGTCCTATATTTAAAAAGACTTGTACGTTTAGATACATAGTTTAGTTCATAGCCAATATTTTCAACAGAGAATTATGTCTCTACATACCTTTTCATTGAAGCAATTAACAAAGTGAACAGTCCCTCCTCCACTTGTTGATGGGGGAAAATTTTTGAGCTTGTATAAGTTCTTGCTCATTAGAAGAATGCCCGGCGATCCGGGCCCTCCAAGAAACTTGTGTGGACTTAAGAATACGGTGTCGTAGCCATCAAAAGCACGTGATCTCATGTCAATCTCTACATATGGGCCACTTCCACATACATCCAACATTAACGGTATTAGTCTCATGTCCATATATAGTTCGTTGGTATTAAAAGACTATACCTATAAAGTATTAGATTATAAATTAGTGTTATGGTCCAAGTCCGTTTGTGCCCAAGACCTATTTGGCTGCACCATGAGCACTCTCTTTATAACTTGCGTTCTTTGTCCATGAATCAAACGAATATCACATATCTTCACACTTTATGTAATCTCTTTTCGTAATTGACATAACAAAAATCATTTAGTTTGTCGTTGTTTGTATAAACAATCAATCTAAACAAACATTTACTTTGCATACCGCCTACTTCTTTTGCTTCTATTTTTTTCTTTCACCACCAAGTTCATCATGGGAATGAGCCACCTAGCTTCGCTATGTTCTAAAACCCAAAAATAAAAAATAAAAACCTTAGCCCTCTTGTTTGCAGCTACCCAAGTTCTACAAATCATGGCGTAGAAAAAAACTTGACACAAAAGAAGTATCAATCAAGTAATACCCAACTAAATTGGTGAATATATTTCTGTGCTACAAATAAAGAAAAAAAAGTTAATTCATTATTTAGCGTTATCACCTAAGTAAGTCCGTTTGTGGGCTTAAGGTCCGTTAGAGTTTCGTTATAATCTATATATAGTGAATCAATAAAAAGCTTCAATTAGTTCTGGGCCCGTATCCTTGAAAAATAGGAATAAATTCAAACTCGGGGGAGTTTTCTTCAAGGTTGTGCCATCACTCTGTGCGGGCCAAGCAGTTAACCTAAAACATTCCGGGTACGCTTTGCGCGATGGATGCGAGGAGTTTCTCATTAACGAGTGTGTGAGTGACAAATGATAGGATTTGATGCCAGAATTGTCGTTAAAAAAAAAAAGGATAATAACCTACAGAGTTTGATAGTTTAACAAAAAGATGTACCTTGCTGCAAAATCAAAGCACGAAAAAGCTCCAAACTGGTGAAGCAAACGAGATAGAGATCGCGTATCAGAAACAATTCCAGTGACATTACTACAAGCAGAGAACGAACCCAGCATTGGGCGACCGGTACGTTGATAAATCTCAAGTTGGCGCTTCAGGTTATTCATGTCAATCAATCCTTCATCATCTAAACCGATCTCTATTACTTCTGCCAAGCTTTGCCTCCATGATAGAACGTTGGAGTGATGCTCGTACGGACCAACAAATACTACCCATCGTTCTTCATTTTTTAGACACGAGTTTAGTACTTTCTCTTTTAGGATTGGTGAAATCACGATTCCTGTGACTTCTTGAAGCCGTTTTATGGCTGCTGTAGTACCTGATCCGCAGAAAATTAGTGCATCATCCTGCGTACCGCCTAAACATTTCTTAACATATTCAGTTGCTTCGTGAACAATTTTCGAAGTATGTTCACCAACATAGCTGTCACTAGTGTGAGTGTTTCCTGTAATTCCATAACCAAAATCCAAAGCATTTAAGTTTCTGTCAACATAAAGGAATTAAAAGTGTATGCTTTATAATTACCTACTGCCCATTATTTCGTCTCACCCTTCAATTCAGTATTAGAAAACTAGAAAAGTACTATAAGAAGGAATTGAACCGTACCATAGAAGGGAAGAACATTCTTGATAATGTATTCTTCAATACAATACAGAGAGCGACCCGAAGCTGTATGGTCTGCATAAGTAAGGTTCCGTATTCCAAATGGAGTGTGAAGCTCTGCGACCCCACCTATGATCTGTGAACGTAACCAGGCAAGTTTTGCATCGGCATTTGAATTTTTATCTAACAAATTATTGTCACTAAGTAGCATGCTACAAAAACCATGTATTGATGCATGTTGCTGCTCCATCACCTTTTGTTTAGCTAATAGCGCCTGATTTTCATATACTAGCTTAGTTATAAGTTGAACAAATGGTAATTTAATTGCAGAGACTCCTGAAGTATTTAAAGAGATTTAGTTGCATATAAAACTGTGGTAAGTTAGGCTCAAGTAAAAATTAAACTTATTAGTGAATATTCTAGAGAATATATTATTATTATGATTGAATTTATTATGTTTACTAATTATCAAGTTTTCTATTATAATTGGATTAATTGTTATGTTACTTGTTATACAAAATATATGTTAGCCTATATGCATATAGTGAAAGGATTAATTTTATGAAAATTATGTTAGTATTTGTTATATAAAATATGTTAGCGTATATACATATAGAAATTTTGATTGGATAGAACCCATAAAATTCAAGTAGAAATCTAACGAAGTTATTATTTAGACTAGATTTATTATATTTAGTAATTATTTAGTTTGCTATTGTAATTAGGTTTTTGTAATGCAAAAACAAGGAGCTGACGTAGTGGTGGTGACCTGACTTCCTATATAGGAGGTCAGGGTTCGACTCTTACTCATTACAAAATTTTCTTTGTTGTTACCCGCCTATTCTATAGGTCTTGAAGGTTACTGACATCTTGCGTTCGAACCTCACTCGAGGGAATTTTCCCACACGCGATGCTCATATAGATTCGTCGTGGAGTTTTTTCCTCCTAAGAGGTGATAGGACTGTAATAGTTCAATCAAGAAAATGATCGGGTTAGTGGATTCTGACATCGCGTTCGGTCCCCCGTCAGTGACTCCTAACCGCTGCTATAAAAAAATTAGGTTTTTGTTATGTTAGTTATGTTACTTATAATTCAAGTTATGTTACTTAATATTCAGGTTATCACTTTAATAAACAACTTATTTAGTTATTTAGTCTTTAAAAAGGGTGGTGATATATTCATTATTTTTTTTTCATATCTACTATAAATGATGCATTCACATGTTATGTTGTGCAACTTGTTAATTTACATTTATAATGAATGTATCAAAAAGGATAATGAATGTATCAATGCTCTTTTTAAGAAGGTGGTATATATCACATAGGGGTCAAATGGTTTAAAATGTGACCTTAAGAATATTTTAGAGCTAAACTATCCGCGTTGACTAATTACATATATTGAAAATAGAACATGATATACTATAAAACAATCCGTCATAAGTCAAAAAGGTACAGTAATACCATTACGATATATTTAATACACGTGTGTCTTAATTTAATAACTCTTTTTCTTGTTTTAGAATGTTATAATTTAATTGTTCACTTTTATAAATAAATATGAATAATGAGGTAACGTTCTTTTGTATTACCTTATTTAATGCACATAGAACAAAAATATAGGAAAAAATTAAAGAAAAAATATTAAAGTAAATAGTGAGTTCAATATGATAATATCTCTTACATTGTGTGTTTTTTGTTTTTGGACTATCAATTGGGATGGAAAGTGCGGTAAAAAAGTGTTGGAGTTTTTGGAAATTCCGGTTAGGTTTATGTATTGCGTATCATCGGAATATTGGATACAACTAATATTACACGATAAAACTTATACTATATAATCAACTATATAACACACACCCTGTGAAGCGGGAGGCTCCTGGATGCCCAAACTGGACAAAAAGTTCAAAAATAGTTGTGTAGGCAAACCTTTTATAACTATATCTGTAAAGTAATGAGCAGATTACACATGATACACGTACATGACCAATGACAACGCATATCCTAAAATGTAAATAAGTTTTCACATGTTTGGTTTTTTCTTCTAAAGGATCACCGTTTTATAAAAGCATTCTTCACATCTTTATGATGAATATGTTGGTAACACGAGATGGCTATACTGAAAAATGGTACAGATTGTGACGGGTTTGACAACAATTGTTAAACGTTCCTCAAAGTCTAGTCCGGATAGTTGTGAATACCCTTGAGCATTGACTGATTTTTGGGAAGACATGAGTGGGCTATGGCACTCCCAAAAAATTGGGTTAATACTAGTTCTTTGAAGTATAGTACACAAAAATCAAATTGGTTAAGTGGCTTTTGTTATCATGCAATATCAAAATATTGATTTCAGGATTGGTGCATGATAAATTCCCGCAACTACTATTTTTTCAATATTTTAGTCGTCATTTTTTTACATTACTCATTGCTATATTACTAATTACTAATTAAGATATAATTTTTTAACAATAATATATACATGAAAACTAAAAATTAATTACAAATTAAATATTTTTTCTACATGATATCTAATAAGCTATATGATTTATATTGATATTTATGTATATTATGTTCATGATTAACTGTTGAGTCCCCTGCAGATTTAAGGATTTAATTATGATAATACATTACTATAAACACTAGATGTAATGTGCAGGCCGGCATTAGGCCAGCATTGGGTTATCTCCCGAGATCTCCCCCGAGATCTCGTTTTTAGAAGGCAACCGAGACGAGATGTTCATCTCCCGAGATTTCTGGTCAACGAGGTCAAACTTAGTCAAAGCCACGATTTCTCGTATTTTCTTGCTAATTTGTAAGATTTTCTTGTAAAATTCTTAATTTCTAAGATTTTCTCGCTCATTTCTCGGATATTTTTGTAAAATCTCGTAAAGACGTATATAAATATACATATATTTATGTTTTTATGTATATTTTTTTTAAAAAACTACAAAGTCAACTTAAGTCAACGTCCGATCTACCCGAGATTATTCTGAGATTCCGAGATCTCCCAAAAAAAAATTCAAACGAGATCTCCCCGAGATCCGAATTCTCCAACCTTGGTATGCTGTGTTTAAGTGTTAAGTGTACTTCCTTCACTATCAGCACAAGGTAGTTCAAAGATTCAAGGTTACTTCTGACCAGCATAGGATGTATGCAGAACCAGTACGAGTATTCAAAGAAGAACCAACAACTGAAGAACCAGCAGAGGCTGAAGCAGCACACAACACTTAGTAAAATCATGCTTCATTACAAGCATGATGGTTTCCTGTGTTGTCTACATAAATTGGCACTGTTTAACTGACATCGAAGACGAAGTTGAACAGAGAAGGACACGAGTCGGCGGCTGACAAGTGACCTTACAAGATAACTATGGAATGCAGAAGCTTGACCCATGCGTAGTTCATGGTTAATGCTTTGTCAACGCCTAGGGAACTCAACATACTATTTGTTTGATCAATTTGAATGTCCAAAGAGGTGTTCCTGCAATTAGCTACCGAACAAGGAAAGGGGAGTCACGTGCTCTCTGCCACAGTTGTCTGCTAAGTACAAACATTCATTGTACCAGTGGACAATAAATCAATACACAATTTTTTGGTCTTCTATAAATAGCTGAAATCACAATTGTATAAATTAGTGGTGTGTGTATTAAATTGATATAGTTCAAACCTTATATAAGCTTCATTCGTTCGAAAGCTACCTATGTGTAATCTTTATCAACCGGTTATCTATTCCGCCAAAGGATAATCATGATTCTTTGAAATTTAATTGATAAAAGAATATCGTTGAAACTTACATATGACTCTGATTTAATTGATTGTTAATTATATGCTTAATCTGTTTGATTTACTTAATTAACAAAAAGAATTGTATACCCCCCCTCTCTACTAACTTCTTGGTTGTTAAATCGGGACCAACATTAACCTTTCATAAATTATGTTCAAGATTAATTGTGTTCAAGATCCGCCACTGCCCTTGAGCAACAAGGCGACCCTGTTGGTCTCAATTTATAACATGAAGTTTTGTAGATGGGGTGAATATTTTTGTTAATTTGTAAGTTTGACACATTTAATACATTGATTAAGCAAAAATATAAATCAGAGTCAAGTGTATATTTTAACTTTATTCTTTTATTGATATAATCTCAAAGAATGAAGGTCATCTTGTAGCGAAAGAGATGACCGGTTGATACAGATTACACCTAGATAGCCTAGAAAACTCTTAAGCATATATACTAGATTAGAGACTCTATTAATCTAATAAAACCCACACCACTGACTAAAACATAGGTGGAGTCTTACTTATATGGAGAGTCTAATAACCGGGTAAAACCTCTGTTGTCTGCTGGTCCAAGACATGTTTGTACTTCATCCGACAAGCTTGTAAGTAAGTACGTGGCTCACAATTTATATATAAGCTATTTCTGGAACTGCATAGTTTAGGCGGACATACCATTTGAATAAACAGATAGAATGATGAGTTCTCAAGGCGTTGACATTAGGTATAACCATGAACTTTTTCATGGGTTATACCTCTGCATTCCATGTTGTCTAGTAAGGTCACTTGTCAACCGTAGACTTGTGTCCTTATCTATTCCACTTCATCTTCGATGTCTGTTGAATGGAACGTTTGTGATGTAGACAACATTGGAAACATGCATGCTTCTAAATAGCGTAAATTGATTAAGTGTTTAGTGATGCTTCTTCATTTTCTAATGGTTCTTCTTTAGTCTTCTGCTGGATTTACGTTCATCCCTCATGCTAGTTTCGAAGAGCCATTATACTTGACTATATTGAGCTAACAGTCGATAGCAGCACACTCCAAACACTGGAGGCCAGCCTACCCCTTTGCTGGTTACACAAGATTAACATATGCTGGTTGTGAACAACTTAGTGCTGCTGGTGGTTTTGACATAATTAAATCATTAATTTTGTAGAAGACTCAACAATCCCCCCTATTTAATGATGGAAAAACCACAGCATGAAAAGGCAGCAGTAAAGCTTAGCAGAAAAAGGACTCAGTGATTAATCAATAAAAGAATTGTCTCTTAGGTTAATTTTTCTAGGATCTTTTGTAGTATTATCTATATCTTATAGGCATTCGTTCATCCTTCAGTTCAAAGCGCCAACAGGAATAGTTCTTAAAGCTATTCCGATCTTAGCTTCGGTATTTCTGGTGGCAGTATGATTGGTTCTCTTCTGTTGAATGTGGAGCTAGTCCCAACTTTCTTCTTTTTCTTCTCAAAGTCTTCTTTAGTCAGGGCTGGTGCTCCAGCATACAAGGTATTTTTCGTGTGCAATCCCTTTGATAGTTTAATGGCATTATCCTTTAGCTCACCATTTTTCTCTCTGAAGGTTTCCAGCAGCTCAATCAATTCAGTATAGCTATAGTCCATTAAATGATTTAGATCAACTCTTTCAATCACATTGTTTTCTCTTTTGAGGTTGAAAACTATGTTAGTACATTTTTAACACTCGGAGATTTCTGCTTGATTGTGTCTCCTTGTCATCACTTCAGCATACCTCTTCCTCAGCACTTTATCCCAAGTTGCTTGAGCTACAGGACTTAGTTCATGAATTATAGAACCAGGCTGAGCTTTTAGTTTAGGCTTCTTCTTGGCTGCTTTTATATTCTGTTCTTCAAGCTTCCCTTCTTGCTCGACAACATTCAGATCTCTAGCAAACTCACAATCAGATTGCATCTCCTTTTCAATTTGAATTGAAAGTATGTAGTCTTCATAAGTCATGTTTAGATCTTTGGTTGTGGCTGCTATGATTCTTCCTTCTTCTGTGCTTAGAATAATGATATATTCCTCCATACCCATGACCAATTGACGACCTTCAGCAAATAGAGCTTGATATTCAGGAGTGCTTAGTCTTAGCTCATTTACTACAAGGTACGCACCTATTGTCATCCCAGATTGGTAGCATTGATGTAGTGTTGTCAGTCGAGTGGATGATGTAGAACTCTAATTCTTCTTTCTCTATCTTCCCTTGCCATCTCATCTCTGCGTCACCATTCTTCAACAGACCTTGTGTGACGACCCGGAAATTTCCGACCAAATTTAAATTTAATCTTTATATAATTCCGACTTGATAAGAAATGAATTTTAATAAATCTTGAACCTCCGAAAAGAGTTTTACACAAGCTTTTGGCCACCCTTTTATTCCGACGATTCACAAACGTCATAACTTGATTTAATTGTTTAATTGTTTAATTATTGTGTATATATATGGATTTATATATATTTAACTTGAAAATATGATAATTAAATATCTCATTAAGTATATTAACAAAGTATTATATATATATTTTCATACTACTAATTTAAAGAGTTTTCAAACAATATATATATATATATATATATATATATATATATATATATATATATATATATATATATATATATATATTACTATTTAAACGACGTAATTAACTTATGTTAAAATGTATTTACATATAATGTATTACGAGTGTAAATACATCCTTACAAGTATTGAATACACTTTATAATATACCAATACATATAAAGGATAGCTATACTCGTATTTTCGTTCAATTTCCTCAAAGAATTCTACTCGCATTCATACGGTATTTTTACCCGTATTATACACAGCTTCTACAAGTATTTACTATTGGTATATACCAATAGAAATCTGCAATTATTTGTGTAATATGTCATCCATGACCTAATCAATTTAATATGTCATGCATGACTTAATACAATTTAACTTATCTTAGATATTTTCACTAAAAGCCAAAATTATAAGCTTATAAATAAGGACCATTTTAACTTATTTTACTCCACATTTTCTTAAACTAAAAACACACACTTGAATGCTCTCATATCATACTTTAATCTCAGCAACTTTCCTCTTCTTAATCAAGGTAAAATACTTCTCAAAATCCTTGTTCAATTCCTTGTATAGTTGCTACCTTATTATACTTATAAAACTTGTAAAAACTAGAACTTGATTTGGTGAACACCAAGCTTGTTTGAAAAACTAATTCAATCTTTCTAACTTAACTCTAATAACACTTATTTATATGTATTATGATGTTATATTAAGTTAATATAAGAACTTATAACTTGTACATATGAAGAACACCTTGAAACTTAACATATATCCTTTAATCTCCATTCGGTAAAAAGCGGGCTGTTTTGGGTTGGGAATAAAAAACCTATCTTATACTTTGAGTTCAAGGCTAAGACTTTGTGTAAGACCCTATTTCTGTTTCTGACATTTTAGTTATTCGGGACGCCGTCCAAACCTTCGGGACGCCGTCCAGCAAAGAAGGACGGGACGCCGTCCAAGAATTTGGGACGCCGTCCCATGTGTCTGTCGGGCCAGCTGTGGGATTTCAAGATTTTTAGAGGGGTATGTTGGTCTTTTCACATGGTGGCCGGTTTTAAGCCACAAATGGGCAAAGGTTGAGCTCATTCATGAAATGTCCCGTTCTTATTGATTAAAAACTTTCCATATTAATTGATTTCGTTGCGAGGTTTTGACCTCTATATGAGACGTTTTTCAAAGACTGCATTCATTTTTAAAACAAACCATAACCTTTATTTCATAAATAAAGGTTTAAAAAGCTTTACGTAGATTATCAAATAATGATAATCTAAAATATCCTGTTTACACATGTAATGACCCGGACTTTTTCGATCAATTTATACTTATAAGATTAATATTTACATAAATTAAACCTTTCCAACATGATAAGCAATCCAAATTGTTGAGACTTATGTTTTTGAAAAGAGTTTTACACAACGTTTGACCGTCTAGTTGACCGATGATATCACGAACTATATAACATATGATAATTATACGTTTTTGTATATATATGTATATATACATATTTAACATGATTTATGGATGTTTTAATATCTCATTTTGTATTAATAACAATAAGTTATAAGTATATTTTGAAACTACTAACTTAAGTTTTCAAAACGATAACCATACGTAACGTTATTTGACATAAATACTTATAACCTATAATGTTTATACATATATCGTATATATAATGTATTTAATCACTTTTTAAGGACTTAAATACATAAAACCATATAAGTATATTCACAAAAGATAGCTATATTTGAATTCTCATTCCGTTTTCACAAGAATTCTATACGTATATCTAGAGTATATGTACCCGTATCATACCTAGCTTCTATACATATTTACTATTGGTATATACACATCAAATCACCACCAACCAGCCCTTGTTCATGCCCTAGGTATAAGGTAATTGAATTTGGAAGCAAGTATGACAAATTGCACAAAAGAACAGCCTAAAATCTTGTCCTTGTTTCCCTTTGATTCACGTTTTTAAGGACCATGGGGGGATCATCATTTTGATTCATTTTTACTTCAATTTTCTAGCTAAATACACACACACTTATGAGCCTTAAACACCTTAACCATCTCAGCTCACAACCATGAAGATCTAGCTTCAAAAACATCACTTAATTACCATAAGAAAACCCTTACAAAAACACTTCAAGAATCCTTCCAAGAACACAAGTTTACTTCCAATCTTTCATTCAACTCCATCACTCTTTTGGTTCTAGGTTTTTACTTCTCTTTTACAGAAATCTTGTCCAAGTAACTTGAGGTAGTAACTTTGTTCATAACCTTATTCGATTCATATATATATAGCTATCTTATTTTATGGTATACAATTTTAACAACAAGAACATAGTTTGAATGATTTCAAACTTGTTTGCAAACTAAATAGATCCTTCTAACTTAACTTTTAAAATACTTCAAGACCTGTAATATATCATAAATATATGCTAATTTAACAAGGTATAACTTGGTTTTTCAAAGAACACCTTAAAAACTGAATTTACGACGTCGGAGTGCAACCGGGGGCTGTTTTGGGTTGGATAATTAAAAACCATCTTGAACTTTGAATTGGAGGTTTATATTCTGGAAAAATGATATTTCTTATGAATATGTTAACACATAAAAATTTCATGATTTAACTCAAAGTATAAGTATTTTAGAAAAATAATCATTTAATGTTGTTTACATAAGGGAAAATGATTAACTTCATAAGTTTCACCAAAATTTGACCTATGACCTGTGATTTTGAATACAAACTAAGGTATTTACAGTTCATATTCTTAAAGAAGGACTCGATCCAAGGAAGTGGCAAGTTGAATCAACGAAAACGGAGTTGTAACGAAGAAACTATGACTAAAACAAGATCGGATATCCAAAACTAGTTTAGCCACGAAAATAATTGGAGAAAAATTAAATAAATCACATCTTTCTAAAATAACATGATATTTTATATATATGTACTCATAATTTAATTTTATATATTTCAGGATCACCCATAAACAACACGAGAAGGTTAATCATAAGACCTCATGTATGTACGCAACACGTCATTTGACAACACCGGTACTTTATGTACGCAACACGTCATTTGACAACACGGTACCGTGGGTCAAGATTAATCCCGACCAATATGAATACGATGGGGGTTTTATTTATTTCGATGGGGGTTTTAATTATTTATTAAACACCTAAATATGAACCATTAAAAATTGAATTACTAACTACGGACTAAGAAGACATTAAAAGTATTATAAGTATATATATGTGACGATTGTTTAAAATGAAAATATATTGATAAATTATATATGGATAGGTTCGTGATATCAACCGGAGACCAAGTCAAAATATATATATCTTCAAGGCAAAAGTGAGTATATAGTCCCACTTTTAAACTCTAAATATTTCGAGATGAGAATACATGTATTTTATGTTTTACGATATGGACACAAGTAACTGAAAAATATATTCTACGTTGAGTTGTACCACTGGCATACTTCCCTGTAGCTTGGTAACTACTATTTACAGCGGTATTGTAAACGCGAATCCTGTTGATAGATCTATCGGGCCTGACAACCCCAACCGGACTGGACGACCAGTATTCAACGGTTGCACAGTACTTCGTTTCGTGACTACACTTGGTACGGTGTAGTAAGATTTCATAATAAAGGGAATATGCGACGTGATTAAATGTTAAGTATGGTTACCAAGTGCTCAACCACTTAGAATATTTTTATTAAAATGTTTATATATGAAATCTTGTGGTCTATATATATATATATTGCTGCCGGCATTAAACCTATATCTCACCAACTTTATGTTGACGTTTTAAGCATGTTTATTCTCAGGTGATAACTAAAAGCTTCCGCTGCAACATGTTGAATTTAAGCAAGATCTTGAGTATGCATATTTGTGTCAAAAATAAAACTGCATATCCGAGGAATTGTAATGTAAAATATGCTAGAAATCGTATTGTTATCATCACATGTAAAGTTTGTAAGTCTAAGATTATCGCTAAACGATAATCATCTTTTTATTGTCTAAAGCTTGTATTAAAATAAGAGTTATGGTTTGTAATGTAAAATAAATGCAGTTGTTCTTTTAAAAATGTCGCATATAGAGGTCAATACCTCGCAATGAAATCATACGTTATCTAACTCGTTCTTATGGATAAGGACGGGTTATGACATGTGGTATCAGAGCGGTGGTCTTAGCAAACCAGGTTTGCATTAGTGTGTCTAACTGATAAGTCGTTAGGATACATTAGTAAGTCTGGACTTTGACCGGGTCTGATTTAAAAACCATTGCTTATCATTGTTGGTTAAAATTTATATGTAAATATTATGTAGTACTAATGGGTTAGTTGTTGTGTGATAGATGTCGGGCTCAAAACTTGTTATCACATTCAGCGACTCCGAACCAGAATCTTCAGATGGTGTTCCAGTCATTAACCTATCCGATGACGAAAATAATATCTTTGGGGAAGACTCACAAATTCCGGATGAACCGACTATAGAGAACCCGGAAAGTGAACCCGAGGAGGAAAGTGAACCCGAGGAGGAAAGTGAACCCGAGGAGGAAAGTGAACCCGAGGAAGAAATACAGGAAATTACAAAAGACAAGTTCGAACTAGGAAAGAAACGAAAGGCTAATGAATTAGAAAATTCAAATCCCGAGTTTAGTAAGGATGATGTGGCACCAACTCCACTAGACACTACCACCCCTATTCCCGCTATTCCTATTCGTTCTATCCCGGCATCCAGTTCTTCAGCCCCACAGCCAAAATATAGGCAGACAGCCAGGATAAGCGTTAAGCGATTCTTTGAACCTAAACGTCCTAGAAAATAGACCAAACGATGCGCTGCCGTATTAAACCATGGGATCATATAATGTTTTGTATAATATTATTAGTGTGGTTTGCTTAATGTTCGATGTAAGATAAGCATATGTAAAATAGTGAAGTATGAAATGCAATAATTTCCCATGGTTAAGTATTATTTAGATGGTAGTAATTGGTTCTGTACTAAGCTATTAAGTATGAACATTAACGGGTAGGTACTACCCTAGATATAATTATAAAACGCTAATAAGAAGAAAAGGCTTTTATAATAATACCTGGTTCATATTATTAATAAGCTATAATGTACTGTAAATATACACCACATCTATAATATTCCATGTGAATAATTATTTTCTTTTCATTCTTATAGAAGAATATGGCGCGATTGAATCGAATGACGGAACAAGAAGTCGAGGAATTCATCAACCAGCGAGTGAACGACAGAATGTTATGGGTCGAGGCTGCAAGAGCTGCTGCAGTTAACCCAAATCCTCGTGTAGGATGCACCTACAAAACTTTTCAAGCTTGCAAGCCCTCATCATTCAGTGGAACAGAAGGACCGATCGGTTTAACCCGGTGGATAGAAAAGATGGAGACTGTGTTTAAAATCAGTGGTTGTGTTGAAAAGGACATGACCAAGTATGCATCGTGCACTTTACAAGATAGTGCACTCACGTGGTGGAAAAATTTTGTGAAGGCTGTAGGAGGAGATGTAGCTTATGATACTCCATGGGAAGAATTCAAAACAATGTTAATCAACGAATATTGTCCAAGGAACGAGGTTAGGAAGTTGGAAGATGAATTACGAAGTCTGAAGGTTATTGGTACTGAAATCACCAACTACAATCAGCGATTCATGGAATTAGTTTTGCTATGTCCTGAATTGGTTCCAACCGAAGAACGGAAGATTGAAATGTACAAAGATGGTTTGCCCAAAAAGGTCAAGGCAAATGTTACAGCATCGAAACCTAAGACAATTCATGAAGCTATAACCATGGCAAACGAGCTAATGGATCAGGTCATCATGGATAAGAAAGCATCCAATACTGATGTGAAGGTATCAGGTAACAAAAGAAAGTGGAATGGAAATTATGATCGAGGTAACCAACAACAATCTTTTAAGAAACAAGAAATCACGCAAGGTGCGGGTAGTGGTTTATGCTTTGGTTACAAAGGACAAAATCCTTTATGCAACCAATGCCACAAACATCACTCTGGTTACTGTAATGTGGTATGCAACAAATGTAATCGAAAGGGTCATCTTGCTGAAGATTGTAGGGCTCTCGTTACAAATACAAACGGTACCAAGACTCCTGCCACCAATGCAAATAGAACTGCCTTGGCCACTGTTACTTGTTATGGGTGTGGGAAACAGGGTCATTATAAGAGCTAGTGTCCGAATCCAGAGAAGAATAATGGATCTGCACGTGGAAGAGCATTTGTTATTAATGCTAGAGAGGCGTGTGAAGACCCGAAGCTTGTTATGGGTACGTTTACCATTAATAACTTATCTGCATCTATTATATTTGATACTGGTGCCGATAGAAGTTACGTGAGTAGAGACTTTTACGTTAAATTGAATTGTTCATCATTACCTCTAGATGCTAAGTACATGATTGAGTTAGCTAATGGTAAACTAATTAAAGCCGATAAAATTTGCCGTGATTGTAAAATAAATTTAGCCGGAGAAACATTTAAGATTGATTTGATACCCGTAGAATTAGGAAGTTTTGATGTAATAGTCGGCATGGACTGGATGTCCAAAATAGGAGCTGAAGTTGTGTGCGCCAAGAAGGCAATTCGCATTCCTCGTAAGGATAAAACGCCAGTAATGATTTATGGAGAGAAGGGTAACTCAAAGCTAAAACTCATTAGTTATTTGAAAGCTCAAAAGTGCTTGAAGAAAGGGTGCTATGCTATCTTAGCACATGTTAATAAAGTCGAAACGAAGGAAAAAGTGGAGAGCATCAATGACGTGCCTGTGGCAAGAGATTTTCCTGAAGTCTTTCCGGAAGAGTTGCCGGGATTACCTCCATTTAGATCTGTAGAATTTCAAATAGATTTAGTACCAGGAGCTGCACCAATGGCTCGTGCTCCATATAGACTTGCACCGTCCGAATTAAAAGAACTTCAAGATCAGTTAAAAGAATTACTGGACCGTGGATTCATACGACCAAGTACTTCACCGTGGGGAGCTCCGATTCTATTTGTTAAAAAGAAAGATGGATCTTTTAGGATGTGTATAGATTATCGTGAATTAAATAAGTTAACTATCAAAAATCGGTATCCACTACCGAGAATTGACAACTTATTTGATCAACTCCAAGGATCATGTGTGTACTCGAAAATTGACCTAAGATCGGGCTATCATCAATTACGCGTCAAAGAAGAAGATATACCGAAAACTGCTTTTCGGACACGTTACGGTCATTATGAATTTTTGGTCATGCCGTTTGGATTGACGAATGCGCCAGCTGTATTCATGGACCTCATGAATCGAGTTTGTAGTCCATATTTAGATAAGTTTGTTATTGTTTTCATTGATGACATTCTTATCTATTCCAAGAGTGAGCAAGAGCATGAGCAGCATTTAAGGTTAATATTAGAGTTGTTGAGAAAAGAACAGCTATACGCTAAATTTTCTAAGTGTGCTTTCTGGTTGAAAGAAGTGCAATTTCTTGGTCACGTTGTTAGTAGCAAAGGAATTCAGGTTGATCCAGCTAAAATTGAGGCCATTGAAAAATGGGAGACTCCTAAAACACCAATGCAGATACGCCAATTTTTGGGTTTAGCCGGTTATTATAGAAGGTTTATTCAAGATTTTTCCCGAATAGCTAAGCCGTTGACAGCATTAACGCAAAAAGGGAAGAAATACGAATGGACCTCGGAGCAGGAGAACACATTTCAATTACTGAAGAAGAAGTTAACTACGGCGCCTATTTTATCGTTACCTGAAGGGAACGATGATTTTGAAATATATTGTGACGCTTCGCGACAAGGTTTTGGTTGTGTTCTTATGCAACGAAATAAAGTTATTGCATACGCATCCCGACAATTGAAGATTCACGAGCGGAATTATACGACGCATGATCTAGAACTGGGAGCAGTCATGTTTGCATTGAAGATATGGAGACACTACTTGTATGGGGTTAAATGCACTGTGTTTACTGATCATAAAAGCCTTCAACATATTTTTGATCAGAAACAGCTGAACATGAGGCAACGTAGGTGGGTCGAGTTAATAAATGACTATGATTGTGAAATTCGTTATCATCCCGGGAAAGCGAATGTGGTGGCTGACGCACTAAGCAGAAAGGAACGAGAACCAATTCGAGTACGAGCGATGAACATAAAAATTCGCATGAATCTCAACTCACAAATCAAAGAAGTTCAACGAGAAGCACTTACTAAAGAAAATATAGGAAATGAAATAATGAAGAAGTATGAGAAGCAACTCGTTATGCGGGAAGATGGAATTCGATATTTTGCAAATCGTATTTGGGTACCGAAGTTGGGTGGATTAAGGAAGTTGATATTGAACGAGGCACAAAAGACAAGATATTCGATACATCCTGGAGTTAGAAAGATGTACCAAGATCTTAAGACACATTATTGGTGGCCTAATTTAAAGACAGACGTTGCAACATATGTTGGGGAGTGTTTAACTTGTTCCAAAGTCAAAGCAGAACACCAGAAGCCGTCAGGGTTACTTCAACAACCAGAAATCTCAGAATGGAAATGGGACGGTATTACCATGGATTTCATCACGAAGTTACCAAAGACTGCCTGGGGATACGACACCATTTGGGTAATTGTTGATCGTCTTACCAAATCTGCACATTTCTTGCCTATAAAGGAAACGGATAGAATGGAGAAATTATTACGATTATATATAAAGGAAATAGTTTCAAGGCATGGAATACCTATTTCCATTATATCTGATCGTGATAGTAGATTTACCTCAAAGTTCTGGCAATCACTACAGGAGGCACTAGGAACTCGTTTGGATATGAGTACCGCATATCATCCGCAAACCGACGGGCAGAGTGAAAGAACAATTCAGACTCTTGAAGACATGCTCAGGGCATGTGTAATCGATTTTGGAAACGGATGGGATAAATATCTACCATTAGCAGAATTCTCGTATAATAATAGTTATCATGCGAGCATTAAAGCTGCGCCATTCGAAGCATTGTACGGAAGGAAGTGTAGATCTCCTATTTGTTGGAATGAAGTAGGAGATCGACAATTAACTGGTCCCGAGATCATACACGAAACGACTGAGAAGATAGTACAAATCAAGGAGAGATTGAAAACAGCCCGTAGTCGCCAAAAGAGCTACGCCGATGTCCGAAGGAAACCATTAGAGTTTTAGATCGGTGACATGGTTATGCTAAAGGTGTCACCTTGGAAAGGTGTAATACGTTTCGGTAAAAGAGGTAAACTGAACCCAAGATATGTAGGCCCGTTCAAGATCATCGAACGCATTGGACCGGTAGCTTATCGACTCGAGTTACCGCAACAACTCGTCGGAGTACATAATACCTTTCACGTCTCAAACCTTAAGAAGTGTCTTGCAAAGAAAGACCTCACCATTCCTCTTGAAGAAATCCATGTCGACGAGAAACTACAATTCATCGAAGAACCAATCGAAATCATGGATCGTGAAATTAAACGGCTCAAACAGAGCAATATACCGATCGTTAAGGTTCGTTGGAATGCTCGAAGAGGTCCCGAGTTTACTTGGGAACGAGAGGATCAAATGAAACAAAAGTACCCACATCTGTTTTTCCGATGACGCATAATAGGTACAATTTTAAAATTTCGGGACGAAATTTATTTAACGGGTAGGTACTGTAATGACCCGGACTTTTTCGATCAATTTATACTTATAAGATTAATATTTACATAAACTAAACCTTACCAACATGATAAGCAATCCAAATTGTTGAGACTTATGTTTTTGAAAAGAGTTTTACACAACGTTTGACCGTCTAGTTGACCGATGATATCACGAACTATATAACATATGATAATTATACGTTTGTGTATATATATGTATATATACATATTTAACATGATTTATGGATGTTTTAATATCTCATTTTGTATTAATAACAATAAGTTATAAGTATATTTTGAAACTACTAACTTAAGTTTTCAAAACGATAACCATACGTAACGTTATTTGACATAAATACTTATGACCTATAATGTTTATACATATATCGTATATATAATGTATTTAATCACTTTTTAAGGACTTAAATACATAAAACCATATAAGTATATTCACAAAAGATAGCTATATTTGAATTCTCATTCCATTTTCACAAGAATTCTATACGTATATCTAGAGTATATGTACCCGTATCATACCTAGCTTCTATACATATTTACTATTGGTATATACACATCAAATCACCACCAACCAGCCCTTGTTCATGCCCTAGGTATAAGGTAATTGAATTTGGAAGCAAGTATGACAAATTGCACAAAAGAACAACCTAAAATCTTGTCCTTGTTTCCCTTTGATTCACGTTTTTAAGGACCATGGGGGGATCATCATTTTGATTCATTTTTACTTCAATTTTCTAGCTAAATACACACACACTTATGAGCCTTAAACACCTTAACCATCTCAGCTCACAACCATGAAGATCTAGCTTCAAAAACATCACTTAATAACCATAAGAAAACCCTTACAAAAACACTTCAAGAATCCTTCCAAGAACACAAGTTTACTTCCAATCTTTCATTCAACTCCATCACTCTTTTGGTTCTAGGTTTTTACTTCTCTTTTACAGTAATCTTGTCCAAGTAACTTGAGGTAGTAACTTTATTCATAACCTTATTCGATTCATATATATATAGCTATCTTATTTTATGGTATACAATTTTAACAACAAGAACATAGTTTGAATGATTTCAAACTTGTTTGCAAACTAAATAGATCCTTCTAACTTAACTTTTAAAATACTTCAAGACCTGTAATATATCATAAATATATGCTAATTTAACAAGGTATAACTTGGTTTTTCAAAGAACACCTTAAAAACTGAATTTACGACGTCGGAGTGCAACCGGGGGCTGTTTTGGGTTGGATAATTAAAAACCATCTTGAACTTTGAATTGGAGGTTTATATTCTGGAAAAATGATATTTCTTATGAATATGTTAACACATAAAAATTTCATGATTTAACTCAAAGTATAAGTATTTTAGAAAAATAATCATTTAATGTTGTTTACATAAGGGAAAATGATTAACTTCATAAGTTTCACCAAAATTTGACCTATGACCTGTGATTTCGAATACAAACTAAGGTATTTACAGTTCATATTCTTAAAGAAGGACTCGATCCAAGGAAGTGGCAAGTTGAATCAATGAAAACGGAGTTGTAACGAAGAAACTATGACTAAAACAAGATCGGATATCCAAAACTAGTTTAGCCACGAAAATAATTGGAGAAAAATTAAATAAATCACATCTTTCTAAAATAACATGATATTTTATATATATGTACTCATAATTTAATTTTATATATTTCAGGATCACCCGTAAACAACACGAGAAGGTTAATCATAAGACCTCATGTACGTACGCAACACGTCATTTGACAACACCGGTACTTTATGTACGCAACACGTCATTTGACAACACGGTACCGTGGGTCAAGATTAATCCCGACCAATACGAATACGATGGGGGTTTTATTTATTTCGATGGGGGTTTTATTTATTTATTAAACACCTAAATATGAACCATTAAAAATTGAATTACTAACTACGGACTAAGAAGACATTAAAAGTATTATAAGTATATATATGTGACGATTGTTTAAAATGAAAATATATTGATAAATTATATATGGATAGGTTCGTGATATCAACTGGAGACCAAGTCAAAATATATATATCTTCAAGGCAAAAGTGAGTATATAGTCCCACTTTTAAACTCTAAATATTTCGGGATGAGAATACATGTATTTTATGTTTTACGATATGGACACAAGTAACTGAAAAATATATTCTACGTTGAGTTGTACCACTGGCATACTTCCCTGTAGCTTGGTAACTACTATTTATAGCGGTATTGTAAACGCGAATCCTGTTGATAGATCTATCGGGCCTGACAACCCCAACCGGACTGGACGACCAGTATTCAACGGTTGCACAGTACTTCGTTTCGTGACTACACTTGGTACGGTGTAGTAAGATTTCATAATAAAGGGAATATGCGACGTGATTAAATGTTAAGTATGGTTACCAAGTGCTCAACCACTTAGAATATTTTTATTAAAATGTTTATATATGAAATCTTGTGGTCTATATATATATATTGCTGCCGGCATTAAACCTATATCTCACCAACTTTATGTTGACAGAATGTTATGGGTCGAGGCTGCAAGAGCTGCTGCAGTTAACCCAAATCCTCGTGTAGGATGCACCTACAAAACTTTTCAAGCTTGCAAGCCCTCATCATTCAGTGGAACAGAAGGACCGATCGGTTTAACCCGGTGGATAGAAAAGATGGAGACTGTGTTTAAAATCAGTGGTTGTGTTGAAAAGGACATGACCAAGTATGCATCGTGCACTTTACAAGATAGTGCACTCACGTGGTGGAAAAATTTTGTGAAGGCTGTAGGAGGAGATGTAGCTTATGATACTCCATGGGAAGAATTCAAAACAATGTTAATCAACGAATATTGTCCAAGGAACGAGGTTAGGAAGTTGGAAGATGAATTACGAAGTCTGAAGGTTATTGGTACTGAAATCACCAACTACAATCAGCGATTCATGGAATTAGTTTTGCTATGTCCTGAATTGGTTCCAACCGAAGAACGGAAGATTGAAATGTACAAAGATGGTTTGCCCAAAAAGGTCAAGGCAAATGTTACAGCATCGAAACCTAAGATAATTCATGAAGCTATAACCATGGCAAACGAGCTAATGGATCAGGTCATCATGGATAAGAAAGCATCCAATACTGATGTGAAGGTATCAGGTAACAAAAGAAAGTGGAATGGAAATTATGATCGAGGTAACCAACAACAATCTTTTAAGAAACAAGAAATCACGCAAGGTGCGGGTAGTGGTTTAAGCTTTGGTTACAAAGGAAAAAATCCTTTATGCAACCGATGCCACAAACATCACTCTGGTTACTGTAATGTGGTATGCAACAAATGTAATCGAAAGGGTCATCTTGCTGAAGATTGTAGGGCTCTCGTTACAAATACAAACAGTACCAAGACTCCTGCCACCAATGCAAATAGAACTGCCTTGGCCACTGTTACTTGTTATGGGTGTGGGAAACAGGGTCATTATAAGAGCCAGTGTCCGAATCCAGAGAAGAATAATGGATCTGCACGTGGAAGAGCATTTGTTATTAATGCTAAAGAGGCGTGTGAAGACCCAAAGCTTGTTATGGGTACGTTTACCATTAATAACTTATCCGCATATATTATATTTGATACTGGTGCCGATAGAAGTTACGTGAGTAGAGACTTTTACGTTAAATTGAATTGTTCATCATTACCTCTAGATGCTAAGTACATGATTGAGTTAGCTAATGGTAAACTAATTAAAGCCGATAAAATTTGCCGTGATTGTAAAATAAATTTAGCCGGAGAAACATTTAAGATTGATTTGATACCCGTAGAATTAGGAAGTTTTGATGTAATAGTCGGCATGGACTGGATGTCCAAAATAGGAGCTGAAGTTGTGTGCGCCAAGAAGGCAATTCGCATTCCTCGTAAGGATAAAATGCCAGTAATGATTTATGGAGAGAAGGGTAACTCAAAGCTAAAACTCATTAGTTATTTGAAAGCTCAAAAGTGCTTTAAGAAAGGGTGCTATGCGGTACTTTGGATGGGGCTTGTTGGGCCCGATAGATCTATCTTTAGGATTCGCGTCAATTAGGGTGTCTGTTCCCTAATTCTTAGATTACTAGACTTAATAAAAAGGGGCATATTCGATTTCGATAATTCAACCATAGAATGTAGTTTCACGTACTTGTGTCTATTTTGTAAATCATTTATAAAACCTGCATGTATTCTCATCCCAAAAATATTAGATTTTAAAAGTGGGACTATAACTCACTTTCACAGATTTTTACTTCGTCGGGAAGTAAGACTTGGCCACTGGTTGATTCACGAACCTATAACAATATATACATATATATCAAAGTATGTTCAAAATATATTTACAACACTTTTAATATATTTTGATGTTTTAAGTTTATTAAGTCAGCTGTCCTCGTTAGTAACCTACAACTAGTTGTCCACAGTTAGATGTACAGAAATAAATCGATAAATATTATCTTGAATCAATCCACAACCCAGTGTATACGTATCTCAGTATTGATCACAACTCAAACTATATATATTTTGGAATCAACCTCAACCCTGTATAGCTAACTCCAACATTCACATATAGAGTGTCTATGGTTGTTCCGAAATATATATAGATGTGTCGACATGATAGGTCGAAACATTGTATACGTGTCTATGGTATCTCAAGATTACATAATATACAATACAAGTTGATTAAGTTATGGTTGGAATAGATTTGTTACCAATTTTCACGTAGCTAAAATGAGAAAAATTATCCAATCTTGTTTTACCCATAACTTCTTCATTTTAAATCCGTTTTGAGTGAATCAAATTGCTATTGTTTCATATTGAACTCTATTTTATGAATCTAAACAGAAAAAGTATAGGTTTATAGTCAGAAAAATAAGTTACAAGTCATTTTTGTAAAGGTAGTCATTTCAGTCGAAAGAACGACGTCTAGATGACCATTTTAGAAAACATACTTCCACTTTGAGTTTAACCATGATTTTTGGATATAGTTTCAGGTTCATAGTAAAAATTATTTCCCCAGAATAATAAATTTTAAATCAAAGTTTATCATAGTTTTTAATTAACTAACCCAAAACAGCCCGCGGTGTTACTACGACGGCGTAAATCCGGTTTTACGGTGTTTTTCGTGTTTCCAGGTTTTAAATCATTAAATTAGCATATCATATAGATATAGAACATGTGTTTAGTTGATTTTAAAAGTCAAGTTAGAAGGATTAACTTTTATTTGCGAACAAGTTTAGAATCAACTAAACTATGTTCTAGTGATTACAAGTTTAAACCTTCGAATAAGATAGCTTTATATGTATGAATCGAATGATGTTATGAACATCATTACTACCTCAAGTTCCTTGGATAAACCTACTGGAAATGAGAAAAATGGATCTAGCTTCAAAGGATCCTTGGATGGCTTGAAAGTTCTTGAAGCAGAATCATGACACGAAAACAAGTTCAAGTAAGATCATCACTTTAAATAAGATTGTTATAGTTATAGAAATTGAACCAAAGTTTCAATATGATTATTACCTTGTATTAGAATGATAATCTACTGTAATAAACAAAGATTTCTTGAGGTTGGATGATCACCTTACAAGATTGGAAGAGAGCTAGAAAACTTGAAAGTATTCTTGATTTTATGTAACTAGAACTTGTAGAATTTATGAAGAACACTTAGAACTTGAAGATAGAACTTGAGAGAGATCAATTAGATGAAGAAAATTGAAGAATGAAAGTGTTTGTAGGTGTTTTTGGTCGTTGGTGTATGGATTATATATAAAGGATATGTAATTTTGTTTTCATGTAAATAAGTCATGAATGATTACTCATATTTTTGTAATTTTATGAGATATTTCATGCTAGTTGCCAAATGATGGTTCCCACATGTGTTAGGTAACTCACATGGGCTGCTAAGAGCTGATCATTGGAGTGTATATACCAATAGGTTAACGATCTTGTTAAATGTTGTTAACCCAATGTTGATAATATCAAATGAGATTTTAAATTATTATATTATCATGATATTATCATGTATGAATATCTCTTAATATGATATATATACATTAAATGTCTTTACAATGATAATCGTTACATATATGTCTCGTTTAAAAATCATTAAGTTAGTAGTCTTGTTTTTACATATGTAGTTCATTATTAATATACTTAATGATATGTTTACTTATCATAATATCATGTTAACTATATATATATATATATATATATATATATATATATATATATATATATATATATATATATATATATATATATATATATATATCATCATATAGTTTTTACAAGTTTTAACGTTCGTGAATCACCGGTCAACTTGGGTGGTCAATTGTCTATATGAAACCTATTTCAATTAATCAAGTCTTAACAAGTTTGATTGCTTAACATGTTGAAAACATTTAATCATGTAAATATCAATCTCAATTAATATATATAAACATGGAAAAGTTCGGGTCACTACAGTACCTACCCGTTAAATAAATTTCGTCCCGAAATTTTAAGCTGTTGAAGGTGTTGTCGAATCTTCTAGAAATAGATGCGGGTATTTCTTCTTCATCTGATCTTCACGCTCCCAGGTGAACTCGGGTCCTCTACGAGCATTCCATCGAACCTTAACAATTGGTATCTTATTTTGCTTAAGTCTTTTAACCTCACGATCCATTATTTCGACGGGTTCTTCGATGAATTGAAGTTTTTCATTGATTTGGATTTCGTCCAACGGAATAGTGAGATCTTCTTTAGCAAAACATTTCTTTAAATTTGAGACGTAGAAAGTGTTATGTACAGCCGCGAGTTGTTGAGGTAGCTCAAGTCGGTAAGCTACTGGTCCGACACGATCAATAATCTTGAATGGTCCAATATACCTTGGATTTAATTTCCCTCGTTTACCAAATCGAACAACGCCTTTCCAAGGTGCAACTTTAAGCATGACCATCTCTCCAATTTCAAATTCTATATCTTTTCTTTTAATGTCAGCGTAGCTCTTTTGTCGACTTTGGGCGGTTTTCAACCGTTGTTGAATTTGGATGATCTTCTCGGTAGTTTCTTGTATTATCTCCGGACTCGTAATCTGTCTATCCCCCACTTCACTCCAACAAATCGGAGACCTGCACTTTCTACCATAAAGTGCTTCAAACGGCGCCATCTCAATGCTTGAATGGTAGCTGTTGTTGTAGGAAAATTCTGCTAACGGTAGATGTCGATCCCAACTGTTTCCGAAATCAATAACACATGCTCGTAGCATGTCTGCAAGCGTTTGTATCGTCCTTTCACTCTGCCCATCAGTTTGTGGATGATAGGCAGTACTCATGTCTAGACGAGTTCCTAATGCTTGCTGTAATGTCTGCCAGAATCTTGAAATAAATCTGCCATCCCTATCAGAGATAATAGAGATTGGTATTCCATGTCTGGAGACAACTTCCTTCAAATACAGGCGTGCTAACTTCTCCATCTTGTCATCTTCTCTTATTGGCAGGAAGTGTGCTGATTTGGTGAGACGATCAACTATTACCCAAATAGTATCAAAACCACTTGCAGTCCTTGGCAATTTAGTGATGAAATCCATGGTAATGTTTTCCCATTTCCATTCCGGGATTTTGGGTTGTTGAAGTAGACCTGATGGTTTCTGATGCTCAGCTTTGACCTTAGAACACGTCAAACATTCGCCTACGTATTTAGCAACATCGACTTTCATACCTGGCCACCAAAAATGTTTCTTGAGATCCTTGTACATCTTCCCCGTTCCAGGATGTATTGAGTATCTGGTTTTATGAGCTTCTCTAAGTACCATTTCTCTCATATCTCCAAATTTTGGTACCCAAATCCTTTCAGCCCTATACCGGGTTCCATCTTCCCGAATATTAAGATGCTTCTCCGATCCTTTGGGTATTTCATTCTTTAAATTTTCCACTTTTAAAAATCCTTGTTGCGCCTCCTTTATTTGAGTAGTAAGGTTATTGTGAATCATTATATTCATAGATTTTACTCGAATGGGTTCTCTGTCCTTTCTACTCAAGGCGTCGGCTACCACATTTGCCTTCCCCGGGTGGTAACGAATCTCAAAGTCGTAATCATTCAACAATTCAATCCACCTACGCTGCCTCATATTCAGTTGTTTCTGATTAAATATGTGTTGAAGACTTTTGTGGTCGGTATATATAATACTTTTGACCCCATATAAGTAGTGCCTCCAAGTCTTTAATGCAAAAACAACCGCGCCTAATTCCAAATCATGCGTCGTATAATTTTGTTCGTGAATCTTCAATTGTCTAGACGCATAAGCAATCACCTTCATTCGTTGCATTAATATACAACTGAGACCTTGCTTTGATGCATCACAATAAATCACAAAATCATCATTCCCTTCAGGTAATGACAATATAGGTGCCGTAGTTAGCTTTTTCTTCAATAACTGAAACGCTTTCTCTTGTTCATCATTCCATTCAAATTTCTTCCCTTTATGCGTTAATGCAGTCAAGGGTTTTGCTATTCTGGAAAAGTCTTGGATGAACCTTCTGTAGTAACCAGCTAGTCCTAAAAACTGGCGTATGTGTTTCGGAGGTTTCGGGGTTTCCCACTTTTCAACAGTTTCTATCTTTGCCGGATCCACCTTAATACCTTCTTTGTTCACTATGTGACTGAGGAATTGAACTTCTTCCAACCAAAATGCACACTTTGAAAACTTAGCGTACAATTCTTCCTTCCTCGATACTTCTAACACCTTTCTCAAATGTTCACCGTGTTCTTGGTCATTCTTTGAGTAAATAAGTATGTCATTAATGAAAACAATGACAAACTTGTCAAGGTATGGTCCACACACTCGGTTCATAAGGTCCATGAACATAGCTGGTGCTTTAGTTAAACCAAACGGCATGACCATAAACTCGTAATGACTGTAACGTGTTCTGAAAGCAGTCTTTGGAATATCATCTTCTTTCACCCGCATTTGATGATACCCGGAATGTAAGTCAATCTTTGAATAAACAGACGAGCCTTGTAGTTGATCAAATAAGTCGTCGATTCTCGGTAGTGGGTAGCGGTTCTTGATGGTAAGTTTGTTCAACTCTCGGTAGTCGATACACAACCTGAATGTACCATCTTTCTTCTTGACAAACAAAACAGGAGCTCCCCACGGTGATGTGCTTGGTCGAATGAAACCACGCTCTAAAAGTTCTTGTAATTGGCTTTGCAGTTCTTTCATCTCGCTGGGTGCGAGTCTGTAAGGAGCACGAGCTATTGGTGCAGCTCCTGGTACAAGATCTATTTGAAATTCAACGGATCGATGTGGGGGTAATCCCGGTAATTCTTTCGGAAATACATCGGGAAATTCTTTTGCAACGGGAACATCATTGATGCTCTTTTCTTCAGTTTGTACTTTCTCGACGTGTGCTAGAACAGCATAGCAACCTTTTCTTATTAGTTTTTGTGCCTTAATATTACTAATAAGATGTAGCTTCGTGTTGCCCTTTTCTCCATACACCATTAAGGGTTCTCCTTCTTCTCGTACAATGCGAATTGCATTTTTATAACATACGATCTCTGCTTTCACCTTCTTCAGCCAGTCCATGCCAACTATTACATCAAAACTCCCTAACTCTACTGGTATCAAGTCAATCTTAAATATTTCGCTACCCAGTTTAATTTCTCGATTCCGGCATATATTATTTGCTGAAATTAACTTACCGTTTGCTAATTCGAGTAAAAATTTACTATCCAACGGCGTCAATGGACAACTTAATTTAGCACAAAAATCTCTACTCATATAGCTTCTATCCGCACCCGAATCAAATAAAACGTAAGCAGATTTATTATCAATAAGAAACGTACCCGTAACAAGCTCTGGGTCTTCTTGTGCCTCTGCCGCATTAATATTGAAAACTCTTCCGCGGCCTTGTCCATTCGTGTTCTCCTAGTTCAAGCAATTTCTAATAATGTGGCCCGGTTTTCCACATTTATAACAAACTACATTGGCATAACTTGCTCTGACACTACTTGCTCCGCCATTACTCGTTCCGACACCATTTGTTCCTTTCGTTCTATTAACCCCTAGTCCGTAGACCTCACACTTCGCCGCGCTATGACCATTTCTTTTACACTTGTTGCAAAATTTGGTGCAGAACCTCGAGTGATACTTTTCACACCTTTGACATAGCTGCTTCTGATTGTTGTTGTTGTTGCAGTTATTATTGTTGTTGGGATGATTGTTGTAGTTGTTGTTGTTGTTGTTGTTGTTGTTGTTGTTGTTGTTGTTGTTGTTATTGTTGTTGTTGTTGTTGTTGTTGTTGGGCCGTTTGTTGTAGTTGCGATTGATGTTGAGATTGTTGGGATAATTGTTGCAATTATTGTTGTAATTGCTGTTGTTGTATTGGTGATTCTTATCACCTTTTTCCTCCCACTTTCTTTTGACTTGCTTCACATTGGCCTCTTCAGCAGTCTGTTCTTTAATTCTTTCTTCAATCAGGTTCACTAGTTTGTGAGCCATTCTACATGCCTGTTGTATGGAGGCGGGCTCGTGTGAATTATATCTTCTTGGATTCTTTCCGGTAATCCTTTCACAAACGCGTCGATCTTCTCTTCCTCATCTTCGAACGCTCCCGGACACAATAGGCACAATTCTGTGAATCATCTTTCGTACGTGGTAATATCAAATCCTTAGGTTCGTAACCCTCTAAGTTCTGTCTTGAGCTTATTGACCTCGGTTTTGGGACGGTACTTCTCGTTCATCAAGTGCTTGAATGCTGACCACGGTAGTGCGTAAGCATCATCTTGTCCCACTTGCTCTAGATAGGTATTCAACCATGTTAACACAGAACCTGTGAAGGTATGCGTAGCGTACTTCACTTTGTCCTCTTCAGTACACTTACTTATGGCAAATACCGATTTGACCTTCTCGGTCCACCGTTTCAATCCGATCGGTCCTTCGGTTCCATCAAATTCCAAAGGTTTGCAGGCAGTGAATTCTTTGTAGGTGCATCCTACACGATTTCCTGTACTGCTAGATCCAAGGTTATTGTTGGTATGTAGCGCAGCCTGTACTGCGGCTATGTTTGAAGCTAGAAAAGTACGGAATTCCTCTTCATTCATATTCATGGTGTGTCGAGTAGTCGGTGCCATTTCCTTCAAAATAGTCAAATGGAACAAGTTAATCATACAGAATATTAAGAGTAGTTAATAGTATTTCGTAGCATAATATGAACTCATTTATAAAAGCTTTTTATTCATATTAGCGTTTTATAAGTTTAAATTCGGGTAGTACCTACCTGTTAAGTTCATACTTAGTAGCTAATATACAATTCAACTACTACAATTCTATATGAAAAACTGATTATAATAATATTTCGCGTTCAAACTTTTACACAATATTTTACAAACTTACAATACCGCTTATTTTACATATAGCATGAAATATAGCACACAATAAATTTGATACAAGATAGTTGTGAAGATAATTCTAGCTAGTACACAAGTTGTTCAGCAAAGGCAATAAAGACACGTAATTCATACGTCCAGAAACAAGTCATGCATTCTGGTTTTACTAGGACTACTTCCCATCCTTGGTCTTGTGGAACATAACTGTTATGGCCGTTGATAAGACAGTGTGTTGTAACATCGTCAAAGGGATGAGGGTTACGTAATGACCAACAGTCTCGTAATAACCTAAAAACCTCATTTCTTACCCCAATTACCGACTCCGTCACTTGTGGGAACGTTTTGTTTAATAGTTGTAGCCCGATGTTCTTTTTCTCACTTTGGTGAGAAGCGAACATTACTAACCCGTAAGCATAGCATGTTTCTTTATGTTGCATGTTAGCCGTTTTTTCTAAATCATGAAGTCCTATATTCGGATACATTGAGTCAAAATAATTTCTTAACCCGTTGCGTAAAATTGCATTTGGGTTCCCCGCAATATATGCGTCAAAGTAAACACATCGTAACTTATGGGTTTCCCAATGTGATATCCCCCATCTTTCAAACGAAAGTCTCTTATAAACCAAGACATTCTTAGAACATTCTTCGAATGTCTTACAAACTGATTTCGCCGTAAATAGTTGTGCCGAAGAATTTTGACCGACTCTAGACAAGATTTCATCAATCATGTCTCCGGGTAGGTCTCTTAAAATATTGGGTTGTCTATCCATTTTGTGTTTTTATACTGTAAAATAGACAAGAGTTAGATTCTTAAAAAAAAAATACTTATTAATACAAGCAATTTTTACATATATCATAAAGCATAAGCACACTATATTACATATATTACACCACACGAATACAACTATCTTATTCTGACTCGCTCGTTTCTTCTTCTTCGGTTTTGGTTCGTTTTGCCAAGTTTCTAGGGATATATGATGTTCCCCTAATACGAGCTGTCGTTTTCCACAACGGTTTAGAAAAACTTATTGGTTTAGAGGTTCCCGGGTCATTGTTACAACTTAAGGACTTCGGGGGTTGACGATACATATAAAGTTCATCGGGGTTGGAATTAGATTTCTCTATTTTTATGCCCTTTCCCTTATTATTTTCTTTTGCCTTTTTAAATTCAGTTGGGGTAATTTCTATAACATCATCGGAATTCTCGTCGGAATCCGATTCATCGGAGAATTGGTAATCCTCCCAATATTTTGCCTCCTTGGCGGAAACACCATTGACCATAATTAACCTTGGTCGGTTGGTTGAGGATTTTCTTTTACTTAACCGTTTTATTATTTCCCACACCGGTTCTATTTCTTCATCCAGTTCCGATTCTTCTTCCGGTTCCGATTCTTCTTCCGGTTCCGAATCTTCTTCCGGTTCCTCTTCGGGAACTTGTGAATCAGTCCATGAATCATTCCAATTTACATTTGACTCTTCATTATTATTAGGTGAGTCAATGGGACTTATTCTAGAGGTAGACATCTATCACATAATATCAAACGCGTTAAGAGATTAATATATCACATAATATTCACATGTTAAAAATATATAGTTTCCAACAAAATTTGTTAAGCAATCATTTTTCAAGTAAACACGGTCGAAGTCCAGACTCACTAATGCATCCTAACAAACTCGATAAGACACACTAATGCAAAATTCTGGTTCTCTAAAACCAACGCTCTGATACCAACTGAAATGTCCCGTTCTTATTGATTAAAAACGTTCCATATTAATTGATTTCGTTGCGAGGTTTTGACCTCTATATGAGACGTTTTTCAAAGACTGCATTCATTTTTAAAACAAACCATAACCTTTATTTCATAAATAAAGGTTTAAAAAGCTTTACGTAGATTATCAAATAATGATAATCTAAAATATCCTGTTTACACACGACCATTACATAATGGTTTACAATACAAATATGTTACATTGAAATCAGTTTCTTGAATGCAGTTTTTACACAATATCATACAAACATGGACTCCAAATCTTGTCCTTATTTTAGTATGCAACAGCGGAAGCTCTTAGTATTCACCTGAGAATAAGCATGCTTTAAACGTCAACAAAAATGTTGGTGAGTTATAGGTTTAACCTATATATATCAAATTGTAACAATAGACCACAAGATTTCATATTTCAATACACATTCCATACATAGAGATAAAAATTATTCATATGGTGAACACCTGGTAATCAACATTAACAATATGCATATATGAATATCCCCATCATTCCGGGATCCTCCTTCGGACATGATATAAATTTCGAAGTACTAAAGCATCCGGTACTTTGGATGGGGCTTGTTGGGCCCGATAGATCTATCTTTAGGATTCGCGTCATTTAGGGTGTCTGTTCCCTAATTCTTAGATTACCAGACTTAATAAAAAAGGGCATATTCGATTTCGATAATTCAACCATAGAATGTAGTTTCACGTACTTGTGTCTATTTTGTAAATCATTTATAAAACCTGCATGTATTCTCATCCCAAAAATATTAGATTTTAAAAGTGGGACTATAACTCACTTTCACAGATTTTTACTTCGTCAGGAAGTAAGACTTGGCCACTGGTTGATTCACGAACCTATAACAATATATACATATATATCAAAGTATGTTCAAAATATATTTACAACACTTTTAATATATTTTGATGTTTTAAGTTTATTAAGTCAACTATCCTCGTTAGTAACCTACAACTAGTTGTCCACAGTTAGATGTACAGAAATAAATCGATAAATATTATCTTAAATCAATCCACGACCCAGTGTATACGTATCTCAGTATTGATCACAACTCAAACTATATATATTTTGGAATCAACCTCAACCCTGTATAGCTAACTCCAACATTCACATATAGAGTGTCTATGGTTGTTCCGAAATATATATAGATGTGTCGACATGATAGGTCGAAACATTGTATACGTGTCTATGGTATCTCAAGATTACATAATATACAATACAAGTTGATTAAGTTATAGTTGGAATAGATTTGTTACCAATTTTCACGTAGCTAAAATGAGAAAAATTATCCAATCTTGTTTTACCCATAACTTCTTCATTTTAAATCCGTTTTGAGTGAATCAAATTGCTATGGTTTCATATTGAACTCTATTTTATGAATCTAAACAGAAAAAGTATAGCTTTATAGTCGGAAAAATAAGTTACAAGTCATTTTTGTAAAGGTAGTCATTTCAGTCGAAAGAACGACGTCTAGATGACCATTTTAGAAAACATACTTCCACTTTGAGTTTAACCATGATTTTTGAATATAGTTTCAGGTTCATAGTAAAAATCATTTCCCCATAATAACAACTTTTAAATCAAAGTTTATCATAGTTTTTAATTAACTAACCCAAAACAGCCCGCGGTGTTACTACGACGGCGTAAATCCGGTTTTACGGTGTTTTTCGTGTTTTCAGGTTTTAAATCATTAAGTTAGCATATCATATAGATATAGAATATGTGTTTAGTTGATTTTAAAAGTCAAGTTAGAAGGATTAACTTTTATTTGCGAACAAGTTTAGAATTAACTAAACTATGTTCTAGTGATTACAAGTTTAAACCTTCGAATAAGATAGCTTTATATGTATGAATCGAATGATGTTATGAACATCATTACTACCTCAAGTTCCTTGGATAAACCTACTGGAAATGAGAAAAATGGATCTAGCTTCAAAGGATACTTGGATGGCTTGAAAGTTCTTGAAGCAGAATCATGACAAGAAAACAAGTTCAAGTAAGATCATCACTTGAAATAAGATTGTTATAGTTATAGAAATTGAACCAAAGTTTGAATATGATTATTATATTGTATTCAAATGATAATCTACTGTAATAAACAAAGATTTCTTGAGGTTGGATGATCACCTTACAAGATTGGAAGTGAGATAGCAAACTTGAAAGTATTCTTGATTTTATGTAACTAGAACTTGTAGAATTTATGAAGAACACTTAAAACTTGAAGATAGAACTTGAGAGAGATCAATTAGATGAAGAAAATTGAAGAATGAAAGTGTTTGTAGGTGTTTTTGGTCGTTGGTGTATGGATTAGATATAAAGGATATGTAATTTTGTTTTCATGTAAATAAGTCATGAATGATTACTCATATTTTTGTAATTTTATGAGATATTTCATGCTAGTTGCCAAATGATGGTTCCCAAATGTGTTAGGTGACTCACATGGGCTGCTAAGAGCTGATCATTGGAGTGTATATACCAATAGTACATACATCTAAAAGCTGTGTATTGTACGAGTACGAATACGGGTGCATACGAGTAGAATTGTTGATGAAACTGAACGAGGATGTAATTGTAAGCATTTTTGTTAAGTAGAAGTATTTTGATAAGTGTATGGAAGTCTTTCAAAAGTGTATAAATACATATTAAAATACTACATGTATATACATTTTAACTAAGTCGTTAAGTCATCGTTAGTCGTTACATGTAAGTGTTGTTTTGAAACCTTTAGGTTAACGATCTTGTTAAATGTTGTTAACCCAATGTTTATAATATCAAATGAGATTTTAAATTATTATATTATCATGATATTATCATGTATGAATATCTCTTAATATGATATATATACATTAAATGTCTTTACAACGATAATCGTTACATATATGTCTCGTTTAAAAATCATTAAGTTAGTAGTCTTGTTTTTACATATGTAGTTCATTGTTAATATACTTAATGATATGTTTACTTATCATAATATCATGTTAACTATATATATATATATATATATCCATATATATGTCATCATATAGTTTTTACAAGTTTTAACGTTCGTGAATCACCGGTCAACTTGGGTGGTCAATTGTCTATATGAAACCTATTTCAATTAATCAATTCTTAACAAGTTTGATTGCTTAACATGTTGGAAACATTTAATCATGTTAATATCAATCTCAATTAATATATATAAACATGGAAAAGTTCGGGTCACTACAATTCAACCTTATCTTCACCAACAAAACACTCTCAACCATTTTTAGAGAGAGAGCAAGGGTTTTAGGGAGAGAGAGGTGGATTTGGAGAGGAGGAGTCAATTTCTCGTAAAAGCTCGGGTTCTAAAGTTGTTCATCTCGCTCCTAGCTACGTTGTGGTGGTATTGGTAAGCTCAAACTCCGAATTTCATTTGTTAGATTTGATATTCAAGTTAGGGTTTTGAGCTAGATTGTTGTGAAACCCTTTTTGATGATGAAGTAGGTTCATGGTGACTAGTTATTCTTGTCACTTCGAGGGTTTTGGGTTGGTTGTCGATTTGGCCTTGATTAGGGTTGATAATGAGTTTAATCACTAGTTTTGGTGATTTTGGAAGTGTTGGAACCCTTTTGGGTGAGTTTGGTTAACTAATTTTGAAATGGGTCAAAATTAGGGTTTTGGTGTCAAAATGGTTATGACACGTGTTTATCACTTGTGTTCGGGTTTATTCGGTGTGTTAGGACCAATTTCACTCATGTTAGTGATTATTGGTTAGTTTGGACGCGGTTTGTGCTTGAAAGTGCATTTGGGTCGAATTTGCACTAAGTGTCATATGGGTTGAGTTGTAAGTCAACCCTAATTGTGTTGTTGTGTTTGTGATGATAGATTAGGTACTTTCCATTGGCGCGTGGCGGTTTATTTGGAAGCATTCATCAAGGCGACAAGGTGAGTGTTAATATCCTATATGCATATGTATTTGTAGGATGGGTGCGGGTCGGGTGAAGGGGTTCTCGCTTATAGAGCTCGCTTCTCGTATAGGTGGAATTGTTAGACTTGTGTATAGGTCCAATTGGCACGGTTGTGCGTTTTGGTTGACCACTTTGGCGAGGTGCACACTTTGTGTGTACTTTATCACATGGGCGTGTGATGTGGACTTATATAACCCCAATGACGAAGGGTTAATATAGTGAGTGGAATAATTATATGCGTAGGTATATAATGTATTTATTTGTTGTAGCGTGAGATGTGAAGTGTCGATGTGCTAAGACACCACATTTCACGTGACGAGTGAAGTGTCGATGTGCTAAGACACCACTCAAAGTAATGTGACGGGGTGAAGTGTCGATGTGATAAGGCACCACCCGGAGTGAAGTATCGATGTGCTAAGATGCCACTCCAAGAGAATAACGGGTGGAGTGCCGATGTGTTAAGGCGCCACTCGAGGTGAAGTATCGACGTGTTAAGATGCCACCTCAATTAAAATGAAGAGTGAAGTGTCGAAGTGTTAAGACACCACTCGGGGTGAAGTGTCTGTAGTGACCCGAACTTTTCCATGTTTATACATATATTAAATGAAATTGTTATTTACATGATTAAGTGTTTCCAACATGTTAAGCAATCAAACTTGTTAAGACTTGATTAATTGAAATAGGTTTCATATAGACAATTGACCACCCAAGTTGACCGGTGATTCACGAACGTTAAAACTTGTAAAAACTATACGATGACATATATATATGGTTATATATATAGTTAACATGATTTTATTATAAGTATGTATCTCATTAGGTATTTTAACAATGAGTTATATACATAAAAATGAGACTATTAATTTAAGAAACTCGAAAACGATATATATAACGATTATCGTTATAACAACGTCTTACTAGGTACATATGAATCATATTAAGATATTGATACACTTGGTTAATTATGTTAAATGATAAGTAAATATATTATTAAGTGTATTAACAATGAAATACATATGTAAAAATAAGACTACTAACTTAATGATTTCGAAATGAGACATATATGTAACGATTATCGTTGTAACGACATTTAACTGTATATATATCATACTAAGATATATTATATATCATAATATCATGATAATATAACAATTTAACATCTCATTTGTTATAATAAATAATGGGTTAACAACATTCAACAAGATCGTTAACCTAAAGGTTTCAAAACAACATTTACATGTAACGACTAACGATGACTTAACGACTCAGTTAAAATGTATATACATGTAGTGTTTTAATATTATTCATACACTTTTGAAAGACTTCAAGACACTTATCAAAATACTTCTACTTAACAAAAATGCTTACAATTACATCCTCGTTCAGTTTCATCAACAATTCTACTCGTATGCACCCGTATTCGTACTCGTACAATACACAGCTTTTAGATGTATGTACTATTGGTATATACACTCCAATGATCAGCTCTTAGCAGCCCATGTGAGTCACCTAACACATGTGGGAACCATCATTTGGCAACTAGCATGAAATATCTCATAAAATTACAAAAATATGAGTAATCATTCATGACTTATTTACATGAAAACAAAATTACATATCCTTTATATCTAATCCATACACCAACGACCAAAAATACCTACAAACACTTTCATTCTTCAATTTTCTTCATCTAATTGATCTCTCTCAAGTTCTATCTTCAAGTTCTAAGTGTTCTTCATAAATTCCAAAAGTTCTAGTTTCATAAAATCAAGAATACTTCCAAGATTGCAAGTTTACTTCCAAGTTTTCTAAATCAATTCCAAGTAATCATCCAAGATCAAGAAACCTTTGTTACTTACAGTAGGTTATCTTTCTAATACAAGGTAATAATCATATTCAAACTTTAATTCAATTTCTATAACTATAACAATCTTATTTCGAGTGGAAATCTTACTTGAAATTGTTTTCGTGTCATGATTCTGCTTCAAGAACTTTCAAGCCATCCAAGGATCCTTTGAAGCTAGATCTATTTTTATCATTTACAGTAGGTTTATCCAAGGAACTCGAGGTAGTAATGATGGTCATAACATCATTCAATTCATACATATAAAGCTATCTTATTCGAAGGTTTAAACTTGTAATCACTAGAACATAGTTTAGTTAATTCTAAACTTGTTCGCAAATAAAAGTTAATCCTTCTAACTTGAATTTTAAAATCAACTAAACACATGTTCTATATCTATATGATATGCTAACTTAATGATTTAAAACTTGGAAACACGAAAAACACCGTAAAACCGGATTTATGCCGTCGTAGTAACACCGCGGACTGTTTTGGGTTAGTTAATTAAAAACTATGATAAACTTTGATTTAAAAGTTGTTATTCTGAGAAAATGATTTTTATTATGAACATGAAACTATATCCAAAAATTATGGTTAAACTCAAAGTGGAAGTATGTTTTCTAAAAAGGTCATCTAGACGTCGTTCTTTCGACTGAAATGACTACCTTTACAAAAACGACTTGTAACTTATTTTTCTGACTACAAACCTATACTTTTTCTATTTAGATTCATAAAATAGAGTTCAATATGAAACCATAGCAATTTGATTCACTCAAAACGGATTTAAAATGAAGAAGTTATGGGTAAAACAAGATTGGATAATTTTTCTCATTTTAGCTACGTGAAAATTGGTAACAAATCTATTCCAACCATAACTTAATCAACTTGTATTGTATATTATGTAATCTTGAGATACCATAGACACGTATACAATGTTTCGACCTATCATGTCGACACATCTATATATATTTCGGAACAACCATAGACACTCTATATGTGAATGTTGGAGTTAGCTATACAGGGTTGAGGTTGATTCCAAAATATATATAGTTTGAGTTGTGATCAATACTGATATACGTATACACTGGGTCGTGGATTGATTCAAGATAATATTTATCGATTTATTTCTGTACATCTAACTGTGGACAACTAGTTGTAGGTTACTAACGAGGACAGCTGACTTAATAAACTTAAAACATCAAAATATATTAAAAGTGTTGTAAATATATTTTGAACATACTTTGATATATATGTATATATTGTTATAGGTCCGTGAATCAACCAGTGGCCAAGTCTTACTTCCCGACGAAGTAAAAATCTGTGAAAGTGAGTTATAGTCCCACTTTTAAAATCTAATATTTTTGGGATGAGAATACATGCAGGTTTTATAAATGATTTACAAAATAGACACAAGTACGTGCAACTACATTCTATGGTTGAATTATCGAAATTGAATATGCCCCTTTTTATTAAGTCTGGTAATCTAAGAATTAGGGAACAGACACCCTAATTGACGCGAATCCTAAAGATAGATCTATTGGGCCTAACAAACCCCATCCAAAGTACCGGATGCTTTAGTACTTCGAAATTTATATCATATCCGAAGGGTGTCCCGGAATGATGGGGATATTCTTATATATGCATCTTGTTAATGTCGGTTACAAGGTGTTCACCATATGAATGATTTTTATCTCTATGTATGGGATGTGTATTGAAATATGAAATCTTGTGGTCTATTGTTACAATTAGATATATATAGGTTAAACCTATAACTCACCAACATTTTTGTTGACGTTTAAAACATGTTTATTCTCAGGTGAATACTAAGAGCTTCCGCTGTTGCATACTAAAATAAGGACAAGATTTGGAGTCCATGTTTGTATGATATTGTGTAAAAACTGCATTCAAGAAACTGATTTCGATGTAACATATTTGTATTGTAAACCATTATGTAATGGTCGTGTGTAAACAAGATATTTTAGATTATCATTATTTGATAATCTACGTAAAGCTTTTAAACCTTTATTTATGAAATAAAGGTTATGGTTTGTTTTAAAAATGAATGCAGTCTTTGAAAAACGTCTCATATAGAGGTCAAAACCTCGCAACGAAATCAATTAATATGGAATGTTTTTAATCAATAAGAACGGGACATTTCAGTGTCGACGTGTTAAGACGCCACCTGGGGTGAAGTATCGAAGTGTTAAGATGCCACCCGTGGGGTTAGTGTACGAAGTGTTAAGTGCACTAATGGTTGTTATGAACATCAATGACTTGTTTCGCGAAGTCATTCCCTTGCGAAGATTTGGTTAACCATGATTATTTTGTTGTAAGCGTAAGAAAATTATGTTATTCAATATATATATATATATATATATATATATATATATATATATATATGTATATATATATATACATATATTGTATACATATAATGTTGTATTGTCGTGATGTAGCTAACCCTCCGGGTGTAGCTTATTAGCATTGTTCACATCGTTGTTGGTGAACTTATATTTTGTTGATGTATCTTTAGCTCGTTGCTTAGTGATCTTACGGTATGCTTAGACTAGCTTACCTTTATGCTTGGATGCTCCGGTATGCGGTATTTGGTTTTGTGTGGCGTGTCCATTTTATGCATATATATGTATGTAGTATGTTCTCACTCACTAAGCGTTAGCTTACCCTCTCGTTGTTTACATTTTTATAGATTGCAAGGATGCGGTGGCTCGGGTAAGCGCGGGGACTAGTGGACTTGCGTAGTTTGCTTTAGAAGACTTGCTTTTGGATTTTGGTTAGGATTGGGTAGCGTGTCCCCAATCCCATGCTCGGTCTATGTTTTGTATAAACTAATGGGTCGAATGGTCACGTGTGGTAATTTGGGTTGATGTGGGCCCGGTGTCGTAAAACTCGGTTTTTATTGTGAAAAACTCTTAGTTTAAACTATTGTAATATATTGTGAAAGTGTTTTGGTTTAAAAGTGTCGGGAAGCGGGTTTTTCGCCCGCGTGTGTTCGAAAACTGATCAGAATGTTTTAGTTCATTTGGACGCCGTCCCATATGGCTGGACGCCGTCCTGGCCTTTACTACTGGACGCCGTCCAGATATCTGGACGCCGTCCAGATCAACTGTTCCAGAAATTTTTTTTTTTGGCACAATTTCGGATGGTTAACGGGTTGGGTTGTTACAAGTGGTATCAGAGCATGGTCTAAGGGATTTAGGTGACTTGAGATAGGTGCCTAGACTTAGACTTTTGTGAGTGCTTAATTTTGTGCGGGACTTGTAGGATTACGGGTCGGAATGGGTTTAGTTAGTGCCTTGTTTATAGGTTGACTAACGTTTATATTAGTAATGCGGATATTACTAATATACGATTGTGTTATGTTTGTGTTTATGTGTTGTATATATCATCAAGCGAGGCGGTCATTGTGCTAACGAGTTGATACGGCGTGTATGCGTAATAAGGACTTGCAAACCTTATTACGGGTGCAAATCGTGTCTAACAAATGATGTACGACGAATGTTTAGCAAGATGGGGCGGTGTTGTGCGTGTGATTTTATACGTTCGTGGTCTAATCGCTTTGCATTCCTTAGAATGGCGATGGGAAATGGGATCGAGCCGAATGACGCTGAGTTTAACGCTAGAGTTGCGGCTGCCGTTGCGGAGCAAATGAGTGCGTTTCGAGAAGAAATGGATAGGAAGTATTCCGAATTTCAGGGTAGTACTGAAATGGAGCGTTTTCTTAAGAGCTTCATGAGGACTAAACCCCCGATGTATGACGGGAAACCGGATCCTTTGGTAAGCACAACTTGGATCTCGGATGTTGAAGGGTGTTTTCGTACTATTGAATGCCCTCCTGAGAAGAAGACGAGACTCGCTACTAGTTTGTTGCGAGGTAGGGTAAGGGATTGGTTGGATGGTAAGATTGATCTTGTCGGTGGCACGACGTTTATGGCCTTATCGTGGGACGAATTTAAGGAGGAATTCTTCGAGGAGTTCCGAACTTCGGCCGATTTGTGGGAATTGCGTAATGAGTTGCGAAATTTGCGACAAGGATCTATGGATTTGAGCACTCTCCAGACGACCTTTATGGCGAAGGCTCGTTTTTGCCCGGAGAATTTGGGGAATGATCGTTTGTTGATGGGGGATTTTTATCGGACCTTGAATGATGACTTGAAGAGTAAAATTAGCCAGGGTCAAGCGAAATCGTTTTCAGAATTATTTGACTTGGCTAGGGGTTTCGAGTCGTACTCGCGATCCAAGCAAGGTGAATCTTCAAGGGAGAGAAGGGTTGTTTCGTATGGTGCTCTGAGTAGGAGGACTAAGGGTCCGAGTGTGAGCACGGGTGGTACGCGGACGAATATATCGGTTTCTAGTGTGGCTAGATGTTACAATTGTGTCGTGAGGGGTCACAAGTCTTGGGAATGTTCGGTACCAAAGGGTGACGGCATGGTGTGCTTTATTTGCCAAGAAGAAGGACATCGTAAGTCGGAATGCCCCAAGTTAACGGGGACGGGTGCGTTAAGGAGACGTTAAGGTACGTTTCATTTTAATAAATATGTCATTTGATTATTTATTAAGTGCTGTTTGAATTTGAGTTTATTAAATGCATTGTGTTGTGCATGTTATTGATATGGGTGACGTTCCTAATGGAAGTACCCTATGGCGACACTTTGATTGATGGGCGAAGGGCGTAAGACTTGGTGCAACCAAGCATTCCTTAGTATTTGGAAATGTTTCTACGAAGCCATGGAAATGGGTTTTGGTGTTCGATTGTTAAGCGCGTGTTCGCTTGTGTGTTGGAGTTGATGAACCATGAGGTTCGACGGGTGGGATGAAACCCTTGAGATCAAGGGTTTTGAATCTCGATGTACGTTGGTAATGGAGTTTATATGACGCGACATTAGGTGCCTCTTTTATACCTACTAGCGTGGTGTTCAACTCCGATTGTGTTGCGGTTACATTGTACTTAGGGTACCGAAGTGAAACCCTTAGGTACATGAGTGATCGGGTGAAAGTTGACAAACTATAGCAATTGGATGATTGCGAGGGTATAGTTTGTGTAATCGTGGTACACTTTTCGTTTGAAGTGTTTAAGGATTGATTGAAATCCTTCGTGTGGTCAAGGCTGGAGCAAGATATGGTGATGGGTCGTGTGAGCCCAATCGTTTGTAAAGTCTACCTTTGGTAGCATTGTACGGTTGTACGAGTTGTGGATATGGGACGTAGTGTGAGATTTTGGATGATGCTTTTGGTAGATCCGGAAAATGTTGTCGAGACTGGTTTTGGTCGATTTGTGGTAGATTACAATTTCGGATAAATTTTACTTATGGTTTGGATTTGAATTATCACCGAGGTGGTAATGTGGTAAATCTCGTTGAGAGATAATGGACGTGTTTGGTGAGCAAGGTGAAATCCTTCGGTTAAGGGAGGTGTGTGTCAGATTCTCTTCTAGAGAATTATTGTTTTGTGCCTATGTTTGATATAGGTGGTTCTTGCTCGAGTGTGTGAATGGTTAGTGGTATCCGTTAGGATTCACTATGGCGTAGCAGAGCGCGATGTTACGCTACTCGTCGTTCGAGGCCAAAAGGGCATTGATTGATGAAGCATGACTTTCGGAGTCTGCTGACTTCATCATGGTATTGGTGATTGATGAAGCATGACCTTTAGGGTTCGCTGACTTCATCGTGGGAGTATGCGATTGGTGGAGCATGACCTTCGGGGTCCGCTGACTTCATCATGAGCAAGGTGTTATATCGGTGAAGCATGACCGTTGACGGGGTCCGCTGACTTCATCCAGTGTTGAGATTGGTGAAGCATGATCTTCGGGTCCGCTGACTTCATCATGGTAGTGGATCGCGTGTAGTTCGGATTCACAAATGACTCGTGTGGTTTCGGTCATTGTATTGAGGAGTGAGTCTCGTGTAGTTCGGATTCACAAATGACTCGTGTAGTTCGGTCATTCCTCCGGGATAGTGACTCTCGTGTAGTTCGGATTCACTAAGGCGCGTGTAGTTAGGCCAATCCCGATTGTTGTTGTGGCGAAGGTAGTGAGTCGCGTGTAGTTCGGATTCACTAAGGCGCGTGTGTTTTCAGCCAGCCTTCGTGTTGTGTGATCTGTCGGTTATTTTATACACCGACGGTGGGGTCGTAAGGACCATGTCGTGTGATCTATTGGTTGTCTGATACACCAATGGTGGGGTCGTAAGGACCATGTTGTGTGAACTATCGGTTGTTTTATACGCCAATGGTGGAGTCGTGAGGACCATGTTGTGGGATTAGTGATGCGATAGCCATGTTTCTCTTACAAGTTGTTATTGGTGTGACGATAGTCGATTTTGTACACCTTTGGTTTAGCGTTGCCATAGTCGTTTTGGGCGCTATCGGTTTAAATCGTTTGTTATGATGTTACGGTAGTTGCGTTTTGGTCGTATTGCGCACTAAAAGGGATGTTAGTGATTGGTGTTATCCGTAAGGATTCGTTTGGTTCGGTCTTCATCGTTTCGGATTGTTGACTTTAGGATTGAAACTTGGTTACTTTAGTATTGTACTTGGTAATGATACGCTAGAGGTTTGATATCTCGGTCAGAGATTGGAGGAGTTTTCCCGATGCGAGGGATTGAGCATGGTTTTAGTGCTCGAATTGTGATTTGATAAATCATGTGTGACGATTTTAGTTGTTAAAGGTGATTCATTGGGAAGAATTGCTTGGGAAAGTCGGATTGGGACTTATGTTGAGGACCCTTGAGTGTGGTCCGTACGGTTAAGTGACGAGGATCACGAGGACGTGATCGATTCTAAGTCGGGGAGAGTTGTAAGACCCTATTTCTGTTTCTGACATTTTAGTTATTCGGGACGCCGTCCAAACCTTCGGGACGCCTTCCAGCAAAGAAGGACGGGACGCCGTCCAAGAATTTGGGACGCCGTCCCATGTGTCTGTCGGGCCAGCTGTGGGATTTCAAGATTTTTAGAGGGGTATGTTGGTCTTTTCACATGGTGGCCGGTTTTAAGCCACAAATGGGCAAAGGTTGAGCTCATTCAACCTTGTAATGACCCTGGAATTTCCAACGTTTATTTATTAATAATTGTTATTATTAATACGTTTGATTATACGAATGTATGTTATTACATTTACTTGTTACCATGATTAACTGTACTTGATTTTTAAATGCCCGAAACATCTTTGTGACTCACGAAACTTTCACGAATAATATTTTAGAATATTATTTACATTCATGATTAAGTTTTATTAATCATTTTAATTAACTAAAGTTATTAGTTAATTACTTGGGCCTTTATTAGTGTTAATGGACTTTTACTTGGATTAATTTGTTAATTGTTACATACTTGGGCTTTATGATCAAACATGGGCTTATAAAGCCCACCCTACTTCTTTCATGGACTCTTTAGCCCATCACCACATGTGTAAGTATTACTTAGAGTTGTAACTAGTTAGTTTAGAGACTTATGGAATCTAGTTTCACACTTTCCCCATGCATGCACCTCTAGTATCCAACTTTTTCAAGCTTTTCATGCTAGTGACCAAAGAACACTCCCCTCCCTCCCTTTTTCCTTGAAACCGTCGGCCTTGCTTGTACTAGGGAGGGTTTAAATTTTTTTTTTACACTACTTACTCACTAGTATTCCTCACTTGTTACTCTCTCATTTACACATTCAACATACTTGTAACATTTCTCTCTTTTCTCTCTTTTTCTCCAAAAGATAGTAAGTAACTTCAAGCTTTTTTTTTCTCTTCTTCCTTTCTTGCAAAAACCGAACCTATGCATCTCATATCATCATCATCTTTTGTTCTTTGATGTTGTTTAATTACTTATATTTGTTAGTTGTAGTTGTTACTTTGTTTGTTACTTATTTACATGTTACAAGAATCAAACTCTTTAGTTTGATTCTCCATATTATCTTGTATTTACAAGAGCAAACAAGAACATAAGCTTTCTAGTTATGTTCTACACTTGTTGTTTCAAAAGATTTAAGGTTCATGTGTTGTAAATCATACTTATAATTCATGTTAGTAAACTTTAAAGTTTACTTTCTTAAAGATCAAACTTTGGTTTGAATCTTTAAAGTATGAACAACCCATGAACTAGTTACTAGTTACTTGCTTACTTAGCTTATTTACTTCATTTACTTGCACTTTAATTTCATGATTTATGTTCTTGTTGGTCAAGTGTTACTAGTTAACATTGATCTCATTAATCTTGAACTAAAAGTTAACTTTAATAGGCCAAGAACATGTAAGTAAGATTTCTTTAATTATAACTTTGTACACTTATGTTAGATCTAGACTTTTGAGTCTTGGATCTTCAAGATCAAACTAAGAACTATGTTCTACATCTTAAGATCTTGATTTCATAAGTTCACTTTCAAGTTTGTAACTTATTATTAGTTTTAAAGTTCATGTATGTGTTAGATCTAAGACTTTGATGTAACTTTGGTTCATCAAAACACTTGCAACACTTAAGTGAGTTGTGCTTCATGTCTTAGACTTACACTTGGGTTATGATGGTCAAACCTTGGTGAAAATGATTCAAACACATCAACGAGTTGTACACTTGAAGCTATATGCATCAAGGATGAGAACCATGATAAGCATCGAGCACCAAGAACCACCGGAACCTACTGACCCTACTGTTCTACTGTTTCTGTGTCTGACCCGTATGACCTGGGCTGCTGTAATTATGATTTTCAGATAGCTCTGTTCGAGTATATAATTTTTCATATAGGACTCGTCTTAATCCGAGTTACGGTTTAGGATTTATGGCCCTCCGATCGTCACTATGTCCATTTAACGTTGTGCTGAAAATTCTGACCTACTCGCACTTAGACCATCGTCACGGTCAAACGAAGAAGAGTTTGCTTCTGTAATTTTTACCACACTTAAAGGACTCATAGACGGAGCCATGGCCACTGGTCTCACCTTATTTCAGTAGGTGTAGAGGCCGTGGTGACTGACCGAACTCAGCCTTTGTTTTAAACTACTTTCATAAACGAAACCTACTTTACACCTTTTGTTTGATGATGAATGATGATGACCTTTAAGACCTTATTTACATACTTTTAAACCTATTCGGATGATTTACTGACTTAGTACTATTTGACTTAGGTTGAGGACCCGTTTGGACAACCTTCATTACTTGCTTACTTTCCGAGTCATACTTTACCGCTACTTTATCATTGTGAGTTATAGCATTCCCTTTTTACTTTAACTTATTTTGGGAACTGAGAATACATGCGTATTTTATGTTTTAAATACTAGGCACGAGTACTTAAACTTATATATGTGTGGGTTATATAACGGCAGAAACATTCCCTTTAGCTCGGTAACGTTTAGTCATTGGTTTTTGAACCGGTGAACGCGAATCTTAGATATGGATCCATAGGGTTTGGCATCCCCATTCGGGCTAGTCGCGCTAGCATTTAATGAGTGTTTAATACTTCGTAGACATACGCACTTTCCAAGTGTACTTTCAGGGGGTATAAACGTTAAGTTAGTTACCAAGTGCCCACGGTTAACATATACTTTATCATACTGTTTTGAAACGCTCTTTGTAGCACTGAAATCTCGTGGCCTACCTTACTTACTGTTATACTTAAACTATAGCTCACCAACCGTTGTGTTGATGTTTTTAAGCATGTTTTTCTCAGGTGCTTAAGGTTATTTGCTTCCGCTGTCGTGCTAGTCTTGCCGTAGACACCCGCTGCTCTAGTGTTATCACCGCATGAACTGTTTATCTTGCATTCAAACTTTAATACTTTTGAACTATGTTTTGTAACGACCTAAGGGTCACATACATTTATTCATGCTTGGTATTCGTAGAAGCATACTGTTGGTGCAAAACAATTGACGTCGGTTATGACATCATCTTTTTATCGTGAATGCAACTTCTTTAATTACAACATATAGTACTTAACCTTGTAATGATCCTGTTATTGATGATTCGTACACGATGGTTTTGTACGGGGCATCACATTTGGTATCATAGCATTGGTTGTAGGGAATTAGGTTGCATTAGTGAGTCTAAGACCGACCCGATTAGGATTCACTAATAGGACTAATCTACAACTTGCTAGTTTACTTGTTTCCGCTGACTTACTGCATGCTACTGCTTACTTTTACTGCTATATGCCATATGCTACTACATGATTTCATTACTGTATGATATTACTTGCTTTCGATTGCATGCTACCTCTGTACGATTCGTTATTATTGCCATGCTACTTATTGTTATACATGATTTAAACTGTTGGCCTAATACATGCTTGCTTTATGACTTACTGACATGGAAAAATTTATTTTTCCTTGTTCAGATGTCGGATATTCCACCTGCTATCGTTTTGGGCAGTTCAGACTCGTCAGCCACCTCATATGCTGCTGCTGCCGACACTCCGATCCCGCTACCCACGAGTGACCCCGGCGCTTCATCTTTCGGGACTAGCAGCCAGGCGCCTGCACAAGTGGTTACATCTAGTGGAGCCCAGGACCCTTCGGAGATTCCAGCTCCATCTGCCCCCGGACCTTCAGGATCACAGCCCCGCTCCGGCGAGATTGTGATTCCCGCGGAGTTCAGGGAAGGTCCTTTCCGTAACCGGTATCGCCATTGGTGCCAACGCGCCCCTGATGGACGTCTCATTCCAATCGGACCCGCTCGTTACCAACAGATGATGTCCGCTCAAGGAAGGCCAGTTCAGCCACCCGTACAGCCACCACATGATTCGGACGACCCGTCGTCCACTGATGCTTCATCCGGCGACACCTCCTCAGACGACTCCAGTGATGATGAGGACCCTGCTGATGTACCTATTCAGCCACCCTCCACCCCGCCGAAGAAGCGGTATCGCTTCGACGGTACCATTATTCCGGGGATCAACGGAGGACGAGCCTTCACTGACGCGTTTGGTCGGCGTCGTAGGGTTACTGCCCGTAAGCGGCTTGTGCCGTATCCTGCCGACCCACAAGTGCGTAAGACACCCCGTTACGTACTGACTATTTCTGGAGCCGGAACGTCTGCACCCTGTTTCGTGCGGTCTGCACCACCCGCACCACCGGCACCACTCGCACCACCCGCACCACCTGCACCGCCTGCCCCACCATCTCCCTCTAACGAGGAACTGAGGAGGGAGGTGGGAATCCTCCGAGCTCGGGTTACTGAGCTCGAGGAGCAGTTGGCTCATGGTTTAGACATCCTACACCCACCTTCACCGTAGGACCTTTTGTATTAGATTTCATGATGTAATCTAGTTGTAGTTTCATATTTCACTTATGTATTGTACGGATCTATCATGATGTATGAAACTTATTATTAATGAATGGAAACTTTGTGATGTTACTTTTTGCACAAGTGTTCTATTTACGTTACTGTATGGTGTTTTGCGGTACTTGTATCAGCTTGCGTTACTTAATTAACATGTGTTGTGCTGTTTACATGTTGGTTGTTATATACTATATTATTATATATTGAATGCTGGATTTTGACTTGAGTCAAAATGTTTGTATAGAACACCATGGCTAACGGTCGATCCACACCTACTGATGCTCAAATTGAAGAGATGATCCAAGAACGTGTAGCCGCAGCCATTGCGGAAATGCAACTCCAAGCTCCACCGCCACCGCTACCACCACCGGTTATTCAACTCGTTCGAAATGGGTGTACTTACAAGGAATTCCAGAGCTGTAAACCACACAACTTCAGTGGAACCGAGGGACCGGTTGGTCTCACCAGATTGTTCGAGAAACTTGAATCAGTATTCCTAGTTAGCAACTGTTCAGAGGACAGCAAAACCAAATTTGCTTCTTGCATGCTATCTGACGGCGCGCTCACGTGGTGGAACACAATGGCACAGGAACAAGGCATTGATGAGGCGTATGCTACGCCATGGGAAGAATTTAAGTGTGCCATGATTGAGGAGTATTGTCTGAGAACTGAAATCCAAAAGATGGAAATGGAATTCATGCAGTTAAAGGCCGTTGGGAACGACCTTGATGGTTACAACAGGAGATTTTTAGAACTAGCCCTGATGTGCCCGATAATGGTCACCCCAGAATTCAAGCGAATGGAGAGATACTTTTGGGGACTCCCTAAGAGCATTAAGGGAAACGTCACCTCGTCCAAACCACCAAATGTCCCAGAAGCGATGCACATGGCGCATACTTTAATGAATCAAATAACCATTGATGAACCGGAGAAAACTAAGTCTGAAGAAGGGTACTAGTGAGAAGCGCAAATGGGATAACCACAACAACAACAACAACAACAACAACAACAGAGGAAGGAACTATGATCAAAACCCTGCGAAACGACATGAGGGTTTCAGAGGAAACAACAACAGTGGAAACCTCAACCCCAACAACAACACCAACTCAAACCCGAACTACAAAGGAACCTTACCACAATGCAAGCGATGCTACAAGCATCATACTGGGTATTGCAATGTTGTCTGTGAGAAGTGCCAACGGTCTGGGCATGTTGGAAAAGACTGCAAGGTCACCACTTTGAATGGGAAGCCGAACCCCACAGGGCCAAGGAAGTGTTGCGAAATGCGGGCAGACAGGCCATTTCAGAAATGCGTGTCCAAATAAGCGAAAAGATGGCGGACCACCGCGCACCAGAGCTTTCAATGTTAATGCAAGGGACGCACACGAAAACCCCAACTTGGTGACAGGTATATTCTAAATCAACAATCTTTTAGCTTCTGTCTTGTTTGATACTGGTACGGATAGAAGTTATGTATGTAGACATTTTTTCGATAAGATTAATTGGTCTTTAGTCCCGTTAAAAGAGAGTATACTTGTCGAGGTCGCCAATGGAAAACTTGAGGAAGTTGACCATATTAGTCGAAGAGCTATCATCAACATAGCTGGTGCAGATTTCGAAATTGATTTGATACCCATCAAATTGGGAAGTTTTGACGTTATCGTCGGTATGGATTGGTTGAGTAAGATAAGGGCCAATATTATTTGTGGAGATAAAGCTCTTCGTATACCACAAGGAGACGGTGAGCCACTGGTTATCTACGGAGAGAGATGTACCTCGAAGTTGAACCTCATTAATTGCGTGAAAGCGCAAAAGATTATGAAGAAGGGACGTCTTGCTGTCCTAGCGTATGTGAAAACGGTAGAAACTGAGGTGAAGAACGTGAATGACGTTCGAATTGTGAACGAATTTTCCGATGTCTTCCCTGAGGAATTGCCGGGATTACCGCCGCCGAGTGCAGTAGAGTTTCAAATTGATTTAGTACCATTAGCTGCACCTGTAGCTCGCGCACCTTATAGACTCGCACCTTCCGAGATGCAAGAATTACAGAGTCAACTACAAGAACTACTTGATCGAGGATTTATCCAACCAAGCTTCTCGCCTTGGGGCGCACCTGTGCTGTTTGTGAAGAAGTAGGATGGATCCTTCCGTATGTGTATCGACTACCGTGAACTCAACAAATTGACAATCAAGAATCGGTATCCTCTTCATAGAATTGACGATCTTTTTGATCAACTACAAGGATCGAACATTTACTCAAAGATCGATTTACGATCTGGTTATCACCAGTTGAGGGTGAAGGAAAGTGACGTGATGAAAACTGCATTCAGGACTCGTTATGGTCATTATGAGTTTCTCATGATGCCATTCGGTTTAACAAATGCACCTGTCGTGTTCATGGACCTCATGAATCGTGTCTGCAAGCCGTACTTGGATAAGTTTGTTATCGTCTTCATAGATGATATCCTCATCTACTCTAAGAGCGAAGAAGAGCATGAGCAACATCTCCGATTAGTACTTGAACTCTTGAGACAAGAGCAACTTTACGCCAAATTCTCCAAGTGTGAATTTTGGTTGAAGGAAGTCTAGTTTCTGGGTCATGTTGTGAGCAACCAGGGTATCAAAGTTGACCCCGCCAAGATTGAAGCTATCAGCACGTGGGAGACCCCCACTACTCTGACTCATATTCGCCAATTCCTAGGTCTTGCCGGTTACTACCGAAGGTTCATTGAAGGATTTTCTCTGATTGCGCGTCCTTTGACCGCACTGACTCACAAGGGCAAGAAGTTCATTTGGGAACCCACACACAAACCAGCATTCCAAACTTTGAAGAAGAAGTTAAACACCGCACCTATCCTATCACTTCCTGAAGGCAGTGATGATTTCGTCGTTTATTGTGATGCATCGAAAAGTAGTTTTAGTTGTGTACTGATGCAACGATCAAAGGTTATTGCCTATGCCTCCTGCCAACTGAAGATTCACGAGAAGAACTACGCTACTCACAATCTTGAACTTGGAGCCGTGGTCTTCGCACTCAAATTGTGGAGACACTATCTTTATGGAACTAAGAGCACTATCTTCACCTATCACAAGAGTCTCCAGCACATCTTCGATCAGAAGCAATTAAATATGAGACAGCGTCGATGGATCGAGACGCTCAACAACTACGATTGTGAACTTCGTTATCATCCTGGCAAGGCCAATGTTGTAGCTGACGCTTTAAGCCGAAAGGAGAGGACGACACCTCTTCGTGTTAGGGCTCTGAACATCACCATCCATTCGAACCTCAACAGCCAGATCAGAGTAGCCCAAGATGAGGCTCTCAAGGAGGAAAATATATCTCATGAACATTTGAACATACTCGTCTCTCGATTCGAGGTTAAGGAGTCTGGACTCCGATGTTATGCCGGAAGAATTTGGGTACCTTATTATGGAGATCTACGGAACCTTATACTTGATGAAGCCCACAAGTCCAGATATTCGATTCACCCTGGAGCAGGCAAAATGTACCACGATCTTAAAGAACAGTATTGGTGGCCGAATCTTAAGAAGGAAATAGATACGATGGAGAGACTTGCTTAATTATACATCAAAGAGGTTGTATCTCGTCATGGTGTACCTTTATCAATCATCTCGGATCGCGATCCCCATTTTGCTTCTAGATTTTGGCATTCTTCGCAAGAAGCCATGAGAACTCGTCTTGACATGAGTACTGCTTATCACCCTCAGACTGACGGGCAAAGTGAAAGAACGATTCAGACCTTGGAAGACATGTTAAGTGCATGTGTCATCGATTTCGGAAAGGCTTGGGAAAGGCATTTGCCGTTAGCCGAATTCTCGTACAACAACAGTTATCACTCGAGCATTAATGCCGCACCTTTTGAAGCATTGTATGGCCGCAAGTGCTGATCTCCTATTTGTTGGGCCGAGTAGGCGAAAAGTAAATCAACGGACCCGAGGTAGTCCTTGAAACGACGGAGAAGATTGCTCAGATTCAGGCTAGACTTAAGACTGCCCGTGATCGCCAAAAGAGTTATGCCGATCTTAAACGTAAAGACTTTGAATTCAACATTGGTGACTGGGTAATGTTGAAGGTTGCACCTTGGAAAGGTGTGATTCGCTTTGGAAAATGTGGAAAGTTAAACCCATGATCCATTGGTCCTTTTGAAATCTTGGAACGTGTTGGACCCGTTGCTTACCGTTTGGATCTACCAACACAATTGAGCTTAGTTCATCCTACCTTCCACGTGTCAAACTTGAAGAAGTGTCTTGCGGCACCCGAACTTATCATACCACTGGAAGAACTTACAATTGATGACAAACTCCACTTTGTGGAGGAACCTGTCGAAATTATGGATCGTGAGATCAAAACTTTGAAACGCAACAAGATTCCGATCGTTCGAGTACGATGGAATACCAAACGAGGGCCTGAGTTTACCTGGGAGCGAGAGGATCAAATGATGCGGAAGTATCCTCACCTTTTCCCGACTCCTCCATCTACCTCAGCTTAAAATTTCGGGACGAAATTTTCTTTAACAGGTGGGTAATGTAACGACCCTGGAATTTCCAACGTTTATTTATTAATAATTGTTATTATTAATACGTGTGATTATACGAATGTATGTTATTACATTTACTTGTTACCATGATTAACCGTACTTGATTTTTAAATGCCCGAAATGTCTTTGTGACACACGAAACTTTCACGAATAATATTTTAGAATATTATTTACATTCATGATTAAGTTTTATTAATCATTTTAATTAACTAAAGTTATTAGTTAATTACTTGGGTCTTTATTAGTGTTAATGGACTTTTACTTGGATTAGTTTGTTAATTGTTACATACTTGGGCTTTATGATCAAACATGGGCTTATAAAGCCCACCCTACTTCTTTCATGGACTCTTTAGCCCATCACCACATGTGTAAGTATTACTTAGAGTTGTAACGAGTTAGTTTAGAGACTTATGGAATCTAGTTTCACACTTTCCCCATGCATGCACCTCTAGTATCTAACTTTTTCAAGCTTTTCATGCTAGTGACCAAAGAACACTCCCCTCCCTCCCTTTTTCCTTGAAACCGTCGGCCTTGATTGTACTAGGGAAGGTTTAAATTTTTTTTTACACTACTTACTCACTAGTATTCCTCACTTGTTACTCTCTCATTTACACATTCAAAATACTTGTAACATTTCTCTCTTTTCTCTCTTTTTCTCTAAAAGATAGTAAGTAACTTGAAGCTTTTTTTTTCTCTTCTTCCTTTCTTGCAAAAACCGAACCTATGCATCTCATATCATCATCATCTTTTGTTCTTTGATGTTGTTTAATTACTTGTATTTGTTAGTTGTAGTTGTTACTTTGTTTGTTACTTATTTACATGTTACAAGAATCAAACTCTTTAGTTTGATTCTCCATATTATCTTGTATTTACAAGAGCAAACAAGAACATAAGCTTTCTAGTTATGTTCTACACTTGTTGTTTCAAAAGATTTAAGGTTCATGTGTTGTAAATCATACTTATAATTCATGTTAGTAAACTTTAAAGTTTACTTTCTTAAAGATCAAACTTTGGTTTGAATCTTTAAAGTATGAACAACCCATGAACTAGTTACTAGTTACTTGCTTACTTAGCTTATTTACTTCATTTACTTGCACTTTAATTTCATGATTTATGTTCTTGTTGGTCAAGTGTTACTCGTTAACATTGATCTCATTAATCTTGAACTAAAAGTTAACTTTAATTGGCCAAGAACATGTAAGTAAGATTTCTTTAATTATAACTTTGTACACTTATGTTAGATCTAGACTTTTGAGTCTTGGATCTTCAAGATCAAACTAAGAACTATGTTCTACATCTTAAGATCTTGATTTCATAAGTTCACTTTCAAGTTTGTAACTTATTATTAGTTTTAAAGTTCATGTATGTGTTAGATCTAAGACTTTGATGTAACTTTGGTTCATCAAAACACTTGCAACACTTAAGTGAGTTGTGCTTCATGTCTTAGACTTACACTTAGGTTATGATAGTTAAACCTTGGTGGAAATGATGCAAATACATCAACGAGTTGTACACTTGAAGCTATATGCATCAAGGATGAGAACCATGATAAGCATTGAGCACCAAGAACCACCGGAACCTACTGACCCTACTGTTCTACTGTTTCTGTGTCTGACCCGTACGATCTAGGCTACCATAATTATGATTTTCAGATAGCTCTGTTCGAGTAGATAACTTTTTATATAGGACTCGTCTTAATCCGAGTTACGGTTTAGGATTTATGGCCCTCCGATCGTCACTATGTCCATTTAACGTTGTGCTGAAAATTCTGACCTACTCGCACTTAGACCGTCGCCACGGTCAAACAAAGACGAGTTTGCTTCTGTAATTTTTACCACACTTAAAGGACTCATATACGGAGCCATGGCCACTGGTCTCACTTTATTTCAGTAGGTGTAGTGGCCGTGGTGACTGACCGAACTCAGCCTTTGTTTTAAACTACTTTCATAAACGAAACCTACTTTACACCTTTTGTTTGATGATGAATGATGATGACCTTTAAGACCTTATTTACATACTTTTAAACCTATTCGGACGATTTACTGACTTAGTACTATTTGACTTAGGTTGAGGACCCGTTTGGACAACCTTCATTACTTGCTTACTTTCCGAGTCATACTTTACCGCTACTTTATCATTGTGAGTTATAGCATTCCCTTTTTACTTTAACTTATTTTAGGAACTGAGAATACATGCGAATTTTATGTTTTACATACGAGGCACGAGTACTTAAACTTATATATGTGTGGGTTATATAACGGCAGAAACATTCCCTTTAGCTCGGTAACGTTTAGTCATTGGTTTTTGAACCGGTTAACGCGAATCTTAGATATGGATCCATAGGGTTTGACTTCCCCACTCGGGCTAGTCGCGCTAGCATTTAACGAGTGTTTAATACTTCGTAGACATACGCACTTTCCAAGTGTACTTTCAGGGGGTATAAACGTTAAGTTAGTTACCAAGTGCCCACGGTTAACATATACTTTATCATACTGTTTTGAAACGCTCTTTGTAGCACTGAAATCTCGTGGCCTACCTTACTTACTGTTATACTTAAACTATAGCTCACCAACTGTTGTGTTGACGTTTTTAAGCATGTTTTTCTTAGGTGCTTAAGGTTATTTGCTTCCGCTGTCATGCTAGTCTTGCCGTAGACACCCGCTGCTCTAGTGTTATCACCGCATGAACTGTTTATCTTGCATTCAAACTTTAATACTTTTGAACTATGTTTTGTAACGACGTAAGGGTCACATACATTTATTCATGCTTGCTATTCGTAGAAGCATACTGTTGGTGTAAAACAATTGACGTCAGTTATGACGTCATCTTTTTATCGTGAATGCAACTTCTTTAATTACAGCATATAGTACTTAACCTTGTAATGATCCTGTTGTTGATGATTTGTACACGATGGTTTTGTACGGGGCATCACAAACCTTATCTTCACCAACAAAACACTCTCAACCATTTTTATAGAGAGAGCAAGGGTTTTAGAGAGAGAGAGAGAGAGGTGGATTTGGAGAGGAGGAGTCAATTTCTCGCAAAAGCTTGGGTTCTAAAGTTGTTCATCTCGCTCCTAGCTACGTTGTGGTGGTATTGGTAAGCTCAAACTCCGAATTTCATTTGTTATATTTGATATTCAAGTTAGGGTTTTGAGCTAGATTGTTGTGAAACCCTTTTTGATGATGAAGTTGGTTCATGGTGACTAGTTATTCTTGTCACTTGGCGGGTTTTGGGTTGGTTGTCGATTTGGCCTTGATTAGGGTTGATAATGAGTTTAATCACTAGGTTTGGTGATTTTGGAAGTGTTGGAACCCTTTTGGGTGAGTTTGGTTAACTAATTTCGAAATGGGTCAAAATTAGGATTTTGGTGTCAAAATGGGTATGACACGTGTTTATCACTTGTGTTCGGGTTTATTCGGTGTGTTAGGACCAATTTCACTCGTGTTAGTGATTATTGATTAGTTTGGACGCGGTTTGTGCTTGAAAGTGCATTTGGGTCGAATTTGCACTAAGTGTCATATGGGTTGAGTTGTAAGTCAACCCTAATTGTGTTGTTGTGTTTGTGATGATGGATTAGGTACTTTCCATTGGCGCGTGGCGGTTTATTTGGAAGCATTCATCAAGGCGACAAGGTGAGTGTTAATATCCTATATGCATATGTATGTGTAGGATGGGTGCGGGTCGGGTGAAGGGGTTCTAGCTTATAGAGCTCGCTTCTCGTATAGATGGAATTGTTGGACTTGTGTATAGGTCCAATTGGCACGGTTGTGCGTTTTGGTTGACCACTTTGGCGAGGTGCACACTTTGTGTGTACTTTATCACATGGGCGTGTGATGTGGACTTATATAACCCCAATGACGAAGGGTTAATATAGTGAGTGGAATAATTATATGCGTAGGTATATAATGTATTTATTTGTTGTAGCGTGAGATATGAAGTGTCGATGTGCTAAGACACCACATTTCACGTGACGAGTGAAGTGTCGATGTGCTAAGACACCACTCAAAGTAATGTGACGGGGTGAAGTGTCGATGTGTTAAGGCACCACCCGGAGTGAAGTATCGATGTGCTAAGATGCCACTCCAAGAGAATAACGGGTGGAGTGCCGATGTGTTAAGGCGCCACTCGAGGTGAAGTATCAACGTGTTAAGATGCCACCTCAAGTAAAATGAAGAGTGAAGTGTCGAAGTGTTAAGACACCACTCGGGGTGAAGTGTCGACGTGTTAAGACGCCACCCGGGGTGAAGTATCGAAGTGTTAAGATGCTACCCGTGGGGTTAGTATACGAAGTGTTAAGTGCACTAATGGTTGTTATGAACATCGATGACTTGTTTCGCGAAGTCATTCCCTTGCGAAGATTTGGTTAACCATGATTATTGTGTTGTAAGCGTAAGCAAATTATGTTATTCGATATATATATATATATACACATATATTGTATACATATAATGTTGTATTGTCATGATGTAGCTAACCCACCGGGTGTAGCTTATTGGCATTGTTCACATCATTGTTGGTGAACTTATATTTTGTTGATGTATCTTTAGCTCGTTGCTTAGTGATCTTACGGTATGCTTAGACTAGCTTGCCTTTATGCTTGGATGCTCAAGTATGCGGTATTTGGTTTTGTGTGGTGTGTCTGTTTTATGCATATATATGTATGTAGTATATTCTCACTCACTAAGCGTTAGCTTACCCTCTCGTTGTTTACATTTTTATATATTGCAAGGATGCGGTGGCTCGGGTAAGCGCGGGGACTAGTGGAATTGCGTAGTTTGCTTTAGAAGACTTGCTTTTGGATTTTGGTTAGGATTGGGTAGCGTGTCCCCAATCCCATGCTCGGTCTATGTTTTGTATAAACTAATGGGTCGAATGGTCACGTGTGGTAATTTGGGTCGATGTGGGCCCGGTGTCGTAAAACTCGGTTTTTATTGTGAAAAACTCTTAGTTTAAACTATTGTAATATATTGTGAAAGTGTTTTGGTTTAAAAGTGTCGGGAAGCGGGTTTTTCGCCCGCGTGTGTTCGAAAACTGATCAGAATGTTTTAGTTCATTTGGACGCCGTCCCATATGGCTGGACACCGTCCTGGCCTTTACTACTGGACGCCGCCGTCCAGATCAACTGTTCCAGAAATTTTTTTTTTTTGGCACAATTTCGGATGGTTAACGGGTTGGGTTGTTACACTTTAGAAGTATGTTAATATATGTAAATAAGACTTCCAGTAATTTTTTCATGATTTTAGGCAAAGTGGAAGTATTTTATCAAAAATCATATATTGGGTGGATGCCGGGATTTTTCCAAATCTGTCCACCGACACAAAAAGAGGGTAAAGCTCTAAAAGTTACTACTTGGGATGAACTTTTAGAATTGGTTTTGTAAAATTTACTTCATAGCAATTTGATTCACTTTAAACGGAGTTGTAATGAATATTTGGCGAGCAAAACAAAATCTGCTAAAATTAACGTTGTATGGACGAAATTTATATTATAAAAACTATATTAACCATATCCTTGTCAACTTTTTCTATATCCTATATATATTTGGACATGTTATCAGTAATATAACAAAATATTATAATCTTGGTTAATTCTGTGATTGTATATATGTATAATAATATTCTTGGTACGTCCTAACACAATAAGTATACAATACGTTTTGATAAATCCTAAGACAATACGTACACAATACGTCTTAGTTAATTCTAAGACAATACGTATACAATACGTCTCTGGGTTAATGCAAAGACAATACGTCGTGGGGTAATTCTAAGATTATATATATATATATATATATATATATATATATATATATATATATATATATATATATATATATATATATATATATATATACCGATTATTGGACTGTTGGACTATTTTGGACTACTAACAAAGGACTACTAATATAAAATGTTAAAAATTATTATGTAAGTATTCTATGAACTTGCTTTATTTTATTCATATGTCGTATTATTATCTGAATCGTTATTATTGTTATAGGTTCGTGAATCCAAGGACGACGGTCATATTTTTAATAAGTTGAAAACTTATTATTAATATACTTTTACTACTGTGAGTATATAGTCCCATTTTTAAACTCAACAAATATTTTGGGATGAGAATACATGCATTTTATGTTTTACGCCATAGACATAAGTACTTAAAATATATTCTACGTTGAGTTGTACCACTTTGCATATCTTCCCTAATAGCTTGGTAACTAATATTTACATGTTGTAAGAACATGTATACGCGAATTCTATTGATAGATCTATCGGGTTTGACAACCCCAACTGGGCTAGTCGCTCTAGTATCGTAAACGGTTGCATAGTACTTCGTTTTTACTACACTTGGTACAGTGTAGGGAGATTTCATAATAAAGGGAATATGCCACATTAATGGTTAAGTATGGTTACCGAAGCGCTCAACAACTTATAGAATACTTTTATACACTTGCGAGTGTACATTTATTTATAACTATGAAATCTTGTGGTCTATATTTATATCGATGATAAACTTATATATCTCACCAACCTTTGTGTTGACTGTTTACGCATGTTTATTCTCAGGTCCTTATGAAAGTCTTCCGCTGTTACATTATCTGAGCAAGCTGTGCATGGAGTCTCATACTTTTATTTAAATAAAGTGTTGCATTCAATAAAACCTTTATCATGTATTATATTCGACTGTTATGTCACGTGTGTAGTATTTGGAAATCGATGTATTTTGGGGGTTATTTCTTAAGTAATCGCCCACTTGTTTAAAACATGCATTATGTATAATAATGATGTGCTTTTTATGAAACGAATGCAATATTTTCTAAAACGTATCATATAGTGGTCAAATACCTCGCTATGAGACCAATGAGAACGTACTGCGTTTATAGTAATATGGACGGGTCATTTCACCTTGTGCTTCTCTTTCTTCAAATGAAAAAGGTGGAAGTACAGGTGTGTTTGCTGGCATACTTTCGGCTGTTCCAGATGGACCAGCTTCTCTTTGTTTGCGAGATTCCATCATTTTATCAAGCTCAGCTTCCAGTTGTGGATCCATAGTTGAAGATCCTGCTGGTTGGTCAGCAACAACTGGAGCTAGTCCAGAACTAGTTGTTTGTTCTTGAGTACCCAGCTCAGTAGACTTTGTTGGGTCTTCTCTTTCTTCTTTACCTAGCCGCACCCTTCGTGCTGGGTATTCTATATCAACATCTCCAGTCGAGTCTTTAGTTCTTCACACAACACCTTGATGAGTAAAATCTAGTATATAAATTATATCTAGAAAAATACCAGTTAAAAGGACTATTACACACTCACGGGCAGTGTACCCAATCGTGTAGCAGTATATATTTTAGGTAATTCCGAATATCGTTCCAAGGACAGTATCATGCATATTTCAATTGTCAACTAATAATAATAAACTAAAGGTAAACTAAGAATCAGAAAATACGAAATAGTTTGGTTGTGGCAATTTAACGATTAGCCAAATCAAGAGTAAATCAAAAGTAAAAGACAATATTTTTTTGATTTTGAGATTAATAGAAAATAAATTACAGACTCAACTGAAATAAAGATAGATTGAATCAATAAATAAAAGAATGCTCGCCTAGATCTCCTATTCTCAGTGTTGGGTGATTTATTATTAAGCACTAGTTCTATTTATCAATACATGCAATTACAGAGTCGGTTTATCCAGAGTTCTCTTTTAGTAAAACTAGGATTTATTGTCTTAGGGTTCCCTTTCACCAAAGACCTCTTTCGTTTGTGACTTAGTAATTAACTAACTATGAGATTAAGATTTATATGGTTACACTTTCGCTCCACACAATTCACACCTATTTTGTTCAATCTATGTTACCCGGTTTACCCCTTGGTCTAGTAAGCACCTAATTGGTTAAGACAAAGCAATTGGAAATTAGTTCACTAAACTGAAACAGGGTTCCCTTTGTTCAAACACGTTCAATAATTAATCCTGGTAACAATAATGAAAACCCACAAGAGTGGTTCTTAATCAAAACTCATAATTATCATGCATTAATCGAATAAAACATTAAGGTATCATCCAAACACATAAGAGTATTCAATCATTATAGAACTTAGCCAACAATCATGGCTGAAAACAAAATCACAAATAAATAAAGGAAAGAATTCATTGTTATTGAGAAAGAAATCAACCTAAATAGATAAGCATTCCTGAATGATGAACGGATTGAAGGTTGATTCTGGAATGATTAAAGTGATTGGAAGATGATGGAATTCTCCAAGTTGCTCCCAAACTCGCCTTTTTTCTGCTCCCAAAAACGGTCAGGTTAAGTTATTACATAATTAGGGTAAACTAATTATAATAAACTGAAATTATTTTTCGGATTTGACCCTTCTGCGCGCCAAACATACGAATTACGCGCCGCCCGCCCTTTACAAAACACGCGCTCCGAATTTAATTAGGTGCGCGCCGCGCCTTTAGTGTAATTATTGACTGTTCCGTTTTTCTTCACATGTGCGCGCCGTGTGACCATTTATGCGCGTCATGCACTTTTAGAACTTCGTTTCCTTGATGTTTTCTAACACTTTTTACCACGAAACAGCTCGGTAACCAACTTTTAACTCATGATAACATACGAGCTCCAAAATAACATATTTTCATGATAAATAACCAACGAGCTCTGATTCTTCAACTTAATTAATAATCACAACAAATCGCCTCTAAACCGTATCCAAAGGACCAAAATATGACGGATATTGCTAAGATAAACGTAGTTGAATTATGTAATATCACACCTTCATCAACTGGCTCTAATAATTGCTTGGATAACAAAGGTGAGTTATCCATGGATCTAGTTTTGACCTTTTGTTTATTAAGAGATCCGGGTTTAGCTGATGGTTCTTGTGTTGGTGTTGGTACTTTTGTGGCCAAGTCAGGGAATCTAAATTATGCTCCTCCTCAGTAGCACACTTATTTGTCTCCACTAGGTCTCTTGTTCCTTCACCCAAACAGAGGACTGTTTAGCCCTTACTGGTTGTTGTTGCTGTTGTTGTGCTGATTGTGTGGTGATTATTGGTTCTCTTACTCCTGAAAAGTTCTTTGAGAAGGTGTATTGGTTGAAGACAACAATCTTTTTAGCATTGGATATACCTGATCTGAACTATGCTTGAACTTCTTCTATTATTAGATCCCTGATCCTTTCTTCTCTTTCAGCATACATATTTGACTTAGTTTTCTCCAGTCCGATCTGGAAGCGAGCCTCTTTATTTCTCATTTGTTTCGTGTGCTTTTTTTTTCTTAGCCCGGGCATCCTTCCTTTGTAGTTGATCAACAATAGGATTTACGCGTTCAATAATCTTGGCATTTCTCTTTTGATAATATTCATTGAACCAAGCATTGTAGTCAGCCATCAAGTCGTTGTTGAAACTTTTGGTGATGTCTTTAAGTTCTACTGTTTGCCACGTAGAACTTTGGTTTAACACCCCGTCAAAATCTATTAACGGCAATGTTAACTCTGGTCCCAGTGCTTGCCTTGACTTCTATGTAACAACAAAGTTCTACAGCGAAAGCAAAAAGTACCTGAAAATAAACATGCTAAAAGTGTCAACCTAAAGGTTGGTGAGTTCATAAGTATATCATAACTAATGATTTTGACAACAGTAATAGATCACAAGATTTCAATTTTCATAAATAACCTTACAAAGCAGTGTAATAAAAAGATTCTACAACCATGAGCACCTGGTAACAGCCTTAACGATAATAATATAATAATGAATACCCCTGATGTCTATAGAGCACCGAATCAAGTGCGATAAATACCCTCGAAGTACTAAACATCCGTTGACTGCTAGCGCGACTAGCCCGGATGGGGTTGTCAAACCCGATAGATCTATCAATAGGATTCGACCCTCGAAGTACTAAACATCCGTTGACTGCTAGCGCGATTAGCCCGGATGGGTTGTCAAACCCGATAGATCTATCAATAGGATTCGCGCCTACGGTACAGAGACCAATAGATTAAGTTACAAAGCTAAGGGAATATTTGTGATTCTAACCCACGTAGAATTAAGTTTAATACTTATATTTATTTGGTAAAACGGATATAAAATAGTTCATGTATTCTAAGCCCAAAAATATATATAAAAAGGGAACTATGAAAACTCACAATACGATACGATAGTTTGTAGTAAATATGCATAGGATGGCACTGAATAAGTAAAGAGTTGACCTCAGATTCACGAACATATATCAAGTATATATATTAACACGTATACTTGTAATCAAATAAGTTTATATATATTATTTCACTTGTTATATATATATATATATATATAGTGGTAGGATCAAGAGGGAAGTAACCATTCGGGGGGAAGCAAAAACTTTTTTTTTTCGTTTTTTGAAAAAACTTTGTTCACGAACATTATAGATGAGATGAAAATATGAACATTTAGTAGAGACACTTTTTGATAAATGTTTTTATTTTGGAGGGAAAACGCTCGAAGAAGTAATATATAACAATTATCGTGTTTTTCGAGCGTATTTTGAGGTTTTAGCTATTGGGGTTTAGATATTAGGGTTTAGATATTAGGGTTTATAGGGTTTATATATTAGGGTTTAGAAATTTAGGGTTTAGGGTTTAGATTTAGGGTTTAGATTTAGGATTTAGATTGAGTTTTTAACACGAACGGTTTAGAGTTTAGGGTTTAGAGTTTAGGGTTTGGTGTTTTGGGTTTATTCCATAAACCCAAAACACCAAACCCAAAACCCTAAACCCTAAACCCTAAACTCTAAATCGGGCTAAATTTTACTTCACAAAACATGAAAAAAAAACGTTCATATTCTTCACGAACAATATTATATTGAATGTTATTTTTGTCGATCGTTTTCCCGCCTAAATAATAACATTCATCACGAGGTGTCTCTTCTAAATGTTCATATTTTCGTGTGATCTTGATGCCGGAAAAAAAAAATTCAAAAAAAAACGATTTTTTTTTTTTTTGCTTCCCCCCGCTTCCCCCCGATTGGTTACTTCCCCATTGATCCTGCCCCTATATATATATATATATATATATATATATATATATATATATATATATATATATATATATATATATATATTCTATGTATAAGTATTTGTTTGATAAAATGATTTTAATAATGATAATGAATAAAGAGTTGTATTATTTTGTAATAACAATAATAATAATACTAGTAGTAAAAATGATAATAATCATAATATAGTTTTAATGATAACAAAAATGTTAATTTTTGTAAAAATGATAATAAAGATAATAATTTTAATAATAAAAATACTAATAATAATAATAATAATTATACTTATGTTGATAATAATAATTATAATAGCAGTAGTTTTTAATGAAGATAATAATTTTGATAATAATACTTTAATACTAGTAATAATAATAATAATAATAATAATAATAATAATAATAATAATAATAATAATAATAATAATAATGATACTTTTAGTAATAAAAATGATAATTTTATTAGTAATGATGATACTAATAACTTTAATGATAATACTAACAATATTATTAGTAATAATAATGGTAATGATAATAATAATCATATTAATGATAATGATAATTATAATATTAAGTTTAGTATTAGCATAATAATAATAATAATAATAATAATAATAATAATAATAATAATAATAATAATAATAATAAAAATGAAAACTACCTTATAGGCTTTTTCTAAAAAAAATTGCCCAAGACCGGGCTCGAACCCCTGACCTATCGAATACCCGAACAAACGCTTAACCATTGAGCTGCTGCCCATTTTCTGATTTAAAACAGGATTTAATTCTATATAACTTATAAACCGTGTTCTTCATCTTCTTCTTCTTCAAAATCGACAGGAAACAAACCAATCATTAAAGCAAATTTAAGTTTTGGTTTAAGACTTGAAAGTGATCAAGAATAATCAGGTGAGGGTTATAATGATTTATAGAAAGGGGAAAAAAAAGAATTAAAGCAGCAGCAGTACTCGACGAGGATGAAGAACACCAAAATTTGATTTTAAAATTCGAGCACTAATAGCCTATGATTACTACATGAAAGATGTCGTAAATCATTCACTGAATATTTGTAACTCGTTAATTTGTCCAGAAACAACAACTCAGACTCGAATTTTATGAAGAACACGATGGTTGACTTTTTAGTTTTTAAACTTTGACTTCCAAATTCGAGATCAACCGATAAAATTAAGGATTGAAATCTTGCAGATAGTTTGAACAAGGTATTCCTAACATAACTGCATTAATGGATTTTGAAAAATGATTTGGATTCAAGGTTTGGCAAAAAAGTTGAAGAACAGAGGTATGGCGTGCATATTATAATTTTTTTTTGATTAATTCTTCACAATGCAGTGATTTATAATTGTTAATTGATATTGATGATGAAAGAAGTGAATGATTCAATGATTAATCGACTGTCTTATAGCATTACAAGGTCGACAATTACAAAATTATAACCAGTAGATTAATAAAAAATTAATCAGTAGATATATAAAAATATATAAAGCATGATCACGATTAGTTAAAATAAATAAAAAAATAGAACAGATAGAAAAGCAGGTCACGATCAATTAAAAAAATAAAACAAGCAGATATAAAAATATCACGATATAAAAGTAGTTACCTAATTTAGGTATACATCTTTTTTTCATTTTATTTAATTAATATTAATAATTAATAATTATATTAATAATATTAATAATAATAATTATTATATTAATAATAATAATAATAATATTATTAATGATAAAAAATAATAAGAATAATGATAATAATTAATTATAATGATAATGATAAATAAAAATAATGATAATAATATTAATATGATAATATTAATAATAAAAATGATAATTTTAATTATAAAGATAATAATCATTATAAAGTGTTAATAATACTATTATTAATAATATTATTAATAATAAGTTGTATTAATAATAATGATATTTATAATGATCTTGTCACTTTTACTAAAAGTAATAATATTAATTATATTAATGTTATTAATAATTATTAATAATAATAACATTATTAATAGTTGTAATAATAATACTTGCAATTGATAATGATGAGTGATAATTTAATATTAATACATAATTATTTACAAATAATGGTTCGTGAATCTTTAGAATTAATCGAAGTTAAATGAAATCATGTAAAGATTTCGTTTAAATTTTGTCAGAAATTTCCGGCTTGTCACAGTATCCCCCTGTTAATAGAAATTTCGTCCCGAAATTTAGTTGTTGCCATCAGTCGACGTTGTTTGTAAATAGGTGAGGATATTTTCGTTTTATTTGGTTTTCACGTTCCCAGGTATGCTCGGGGCCTTTAGTGAATTCCAACTAATAGAATATTGTTTTGTTTCAAGAGTCTAAATCTTACGATCCATAAATTCTACAGGTTCTTCTACGAAGTGCATTTTATTATTAATGTGGAGATTATTCGAGGGAATAACAAGAGTGTCAGCTGACTTGGTTTCCTCAGAAGAGATGATCACGCTATACAAGCATTTCAGTACATATGAAATGGGTTATGAATAATATTGAGCTCATTTAAACCTTGAGCGTTTATGCCACAATATTAGGGTAGACAAAATAGAGAGGAGTTCGTGAAAATCACAGTCATGAAATTTGATAGAGATCGTCATTGTTTACAACAAGAATATTTTAATGATGAATATGAGTTGAAAAATAGAGTTTTATCACCTTTGAATAATATGGATAAAACGATTCGATTATAGGAAGAGTATAAACGAAGCTATCACAAAAGAGTGAAATGAGGAAATTAAATGTTTGTTTTAACTTTTGACGTAATCACGGTTGAATTCCGAAATTCAAAGGATCTAGAGAAAATCTTCATAATCTTATAAGATTTGATTCTCCGGTAATTAAGGAAATTAGGATTTTATTTGATTCAATGCGGTGAATTGCCTCGATTTCTGTGTCTGAAATTTCGTTATGAATTAGCTTCTTCCGTTTCATTATCTTCACCACTTCTATACTTTCTTCCTCAATTCATACTTTCAAAAGATTTAGGAAATGCTTAATCCAGTTCTGATCCTTGTTTTTATATTGACCATATATACAGTCATTCTTCTTTTTCATTTACCACCAGAGGAATTTGTTTTCTTCTAATATTCCCTTGGGGTTATAATGTTTTTAATTTTCCCGTGTCTTTACGTTGCAATACGTATTGATATACACGGTTTGTAATTTCCTTGTTGTTATTGGGCTTTATATTTTCCCTTATATGTCGGAGCTCTATGCTCTTGTTTTCTCTTCTCGACTTTAAGTAAAGCGAGTAATGGTCCAGAATTCGTAGGTATGATGAGACGACCCGTCCTAATCCATAAGGACGAATACAATAACATATGATTACATCGCGAGGTATTTGACCTCTATATGATACATTTTACAAATATTGCATTCGTTTCTAAAAGACAAACTTTCTTTTCATCGAAAGTTGATGGCATGCATACCATTTCATAATACATTCAACTATAATTGACTTAATAATAATCTTGATGAACTCAACGACTCGAATGCAACGTCTTTTGAAATATGCCATGAATGACTCCAAGTAATATCTTTAAAATGAGCAAATGCACAGCAGAAGATTTCTTTAATACCTGAGAATAAACATGCTTTCAAGTGTCAACCAAAAGGTTGGTGAGTTCATTAGTTTATTATAAACATTCATTTTCATCATTTTAATAGACCACAAGATTTTCATTTCTCATAAATATACGTCCCATGCATAGAGATAAAAAAATAACCATTCATATGGTGAACACCTGGTAACCGACATTAACAAGATGCATACAAGAATATCCCCTATCATTCCGGGAAATCCTTCGGACATGATAAAACAACATCGAAGTACTAAAGCATCCGCTACAACGGATGGGGTTTGTTAGGCCCAATAGATCTATCATTAGGATTCTCGTCAATTAGTAGATCGGTTTACTAATTCTTAGGTTACCAAGCAAAAGGGGCATATTCGGCTTCGATCATTCACCCATATAATGTAGTTTCAATTACTTGTGTCTATTTCGTAAAACATTTATAAAAAGTGCGCATGTATTCTCAGCCCAAAAATATAAAGGGTAAAAAGGCAAATGAAACTCACGCATATAAATATTGTAAAATAGTTAATAAAGCATTTGCATGTATTCTCAGCCCAAAAATGTAAAGAGAAAAGGGGGAAATGAAACTCACCTAATGTATTTTGTAGTAAAAATACATATGACTATATTGAACAATGCAGGGTTGGCATCGGATTCACGAACCTATATCATTTGTATATTTATTAATACACATAATTGTGATCGAAAAAGTATATATATATAACCTATTAATGATATTATCTTTATATTACTAATATATTTATATTTCATATATTCCTTTTATATAATAAAATATTTTGTTATGTTATATGTGTTAAATATGTATATTTATGTATTTTATTTGTTTATCAAAACAGTAGTTCTAACTATACTAAGTTAATATTAGTAAAAAAAAATAATGATAATAACATTAATAATATACTTATGTTAATAATAACTCTATTAATGATCATAAAAATAATATTAATAATGATATTTGTAAAAATATTAATTTTACTGTTAATGATAGTTATGATATTGATTTTAGTAATTACATAATAATAATACTCGTGATAATATACATAATAATACTTATGTTAATAATAACTATTCTATTATTTATAAAAAAAAATACTAATATTAATATTTACGAAAATAATAATTTGTATTATTTTCATAATGATAATAATAATAAACTTTTCATTATAATGATAATAATATTAAAGTCTTAAAATTAATAATAATATCATAACTAATACTCCTAATAATCATAATAATAGATATAATACTAATAATTATGATAATAATAATAATAATAATATCCTTAATTATAACTATAATCCTAATAATAATAATGACAACTAATTCTTAAATGACAAAATTTATAATAATGAATACATGAATAATGTTAATAATAATAATAATGATTATATTACTTATAACTATGTTTGTAATACTAATTATAATACTAGTAATTCTAATAAAAACAATAATCATAATAATAACAACAACAACAACAACAACATAATAATAATAATAATAATAATAATAATAATAATAATAATAATAATAATAATAATAATAATAATAATAATAATAATAATAATAATAATAATAATAATAACAATAATAATAATAATAATAATAATAATAATAATAATAATAATAATAATAATAATAATAATAGAAATGGGAAGAAAAGGTATACCCTAAAAAGAGAAATGCACCAAACGGGACTTGAACCCAAGACCTCTCGAATCCCGATAACACCCAAGACCATTACTCTATCTCTGTTTATCTGATTATATTCAGATTAAAAATATATTTATCCCTTTTCTGTATTTTTTATCCCTTTTCTCCTTCCTCCTCAACTTACATCAACCAGAGCAAATTAATAACAGTGACTAATTAGTTTGATTTAAAGCTTGAAATTAAATTAAAAACGATCTGTAGTGATTAATTTGGATTAATCAGAGAAAAGAAAAAGGAAAAAAATAAGAAGTAGCAACAGACTCGTATTTGAACATAATGAACTTGAAAGTTGATTTTGAAATCTGAGTGTGTTTAGATGATGGTTATAAAACGAAATGTGTTCTAAATCACTCCTAGAAAATTCTGAGACCATTAATTTCAACAGAAACATCGTATAATCCTTCAATTCGATCTTAGAACATCGTTTGACTTTTTATATCAAGAACTTTGACCTCGAAATTCTTACTCAATACTAAAAGTTGAGGTTTGAAACTTTCCAGAAAGTTTAAATGAAGGATTTAGAATAGAACTACATTAACAGAATTTGAAATTAAACTCTAATTCGATGTTTTGGAAAAAAGTAAGAAGAACAGAGGTCGTCGTGTGATTTTTCTGTTTATTTTGCGAATTCTTGTGAGGAATGAATTACTCTGAATCATTTATTGGATTGTACTAATTATAATTGTTCCTAATTTGTTTGCATTAGTTAGATTAAGTCGCGTAATCAAATCAGATAGGAAGTACCATTATTGTGTATTAAATGAAATAAAAAAATAAAAAAATAAATCAGATAGGTACTCTCAACTGAGTTCTTGGATGTTATGTGATTAAATTCATGATTGGTACAGGATTTAGAATCATGAATCAATCATCTACAGCTGCTGAAAAAGATAGGAAATAGAATATGTTTTTATATGTGTATAATTTGTATATAATCGTATATATATATATATATATATATATATATATATATATATATATATATATATATATAACTATATTATATATATGTATTTATATATAACAGATTTTATATAGCTGGATATCGATTACCTCTATATCATAATAATATTAATTATGCAAACATTAGTTTTAATAATAGTAATGGAACTAATAATAATAAATATATATAATCTTGATATTAATAAAAATGATAATAATCCTATTATTAATGTTAATAATAATAAAGTGTATTGTTCTCTAATAAATATTAATTATAATAGCACTAATAATAATTATATTAAATATAATAATATTATATATTAGTAATGATATTAACTATAAAATGGTAATAATATCATTATTCATAATACTATTAATAATACTAAGTATGATGATATTAATATTAATAACAATAATAATAATATTAATAAAAATAATAGTATTATTATAACAATTATATTTTAACTTGTGGTTTAATACCTTTACTATTAAATATTACTAATTATGTAATATTTAATAATTAAATAATATATACATATAATATTTATATCTTTTATCTATATTCCACTATAAATAATAATTATTTATAAAAATTATATATATATAGTTTTAATTTAATAACCACTCAGTTATGTTATTTTATATTTTTGATTTCAATTGATTAAAAAAATACATTATTAACTTAAAATTTTATATATGCACTTATATTTATATTTATATAAATATTTACATAATTATATATACACAATTGTTCGTCAATCGTCGGGAGTAGTCAAAGTCAAATTCATTCATGACAAATAGTTCAAACATTTTAAGACTCAATATTACAGACTTTACTTATCGTGTCGAATTCATATAAAGATTAAGTTTAAATTTAGTCGGAAATTCCCGGGTCGTCACAGTACCTACCCGTTAAAGAAATTTCGTCCCGAAATTTGAGTGAGGTGGTCATGGCTAACAATAAAAATGTTTTCATGACCAATATGAGTTGATAATTAGAGGTTTATCAGCATTGAATAATAATGATAAAATAATTCGATTATTCTAAGAATATGAATGAAGCTATCGCAAAAGAGTGAATTGAAGAAAATAAGATTTTCCTTAGCTTTTGACGTAAACAGGGTTGAATTTAGAAAATAAGGTGCGTCTTAAATTTTGACGTCATCTCGGTTGAATTCCAGAATTCAAGGGATATAAAGAAAATCTTCGAAATCTAAAAGATTTGATTCTTCGGCGAGTAAGGAAATTAAGATCTCTATAATTAAATACGGTGATCTGCCTCGATTGCTCTGTCTGATATTCTCATTATAAATAAAACTTTGTCCATTCCATTAGTTTCACCATTCCTATACTTTCTTTCTTAGTTCATACATCCAAAAGATTGTGAAAATTCTTAATCCCGTTCTAATCCTTGATATTTTTCTAATTATCTTTTATGTCATCCTTCTTTTCAATCTTCCACCAGAAAAATCTGTTTACTTATACTATTACCTTGGGTGATATTATTCTTAATTATACCGTGTCTTTATATTGCAATTCGCATTAATATCTACGGTTTGTAATTTTTGAGTTGTTGTTGGGTTTTATATCTCCCCTTATACTTCGGAGTTTCATACTTTTGTTTTCTCTTCCCGACTTTAAGTCAAATGAATAATGGTCCAGAATTCGTAGGTATGGATTTTGGAATGAACATAGTTAATATTCTAAGAGAGATTATAACAGCACGATCTTGATTGGTTAAATTACCAGAATTCAAGAGAAAAGATAGAACTATCAAGAAAATATGTTCTTGATATGTTTAGAGATTATATAGAATGTAAGAATCGTGTAACATGGCACATGATGACGTTATAGTCTGTGAATCATCATGTTTCATTAGAAACTCAGCATAACTTACTGTAATATAATCACGTTGATCAAGTGTCATTATATTATACTAACTCATGCATCAATTTCCAACACGACTTCAAAATCATTCATAATTCAAACTCAAATTTTAAAGAAATTTAGAAACTAAAGTAGTTTCCTTTATGATGTAATATTGTGATGACCCGGATTTTTCCGACTACTTGATTATACTATTTATATAATTTAATAATTTTATCATGATAAGCGATGAATTTTAATAAGTCTTGAACCTCCGGAAAGAATTTTATATAAGCAGTTGACCACCATTTTATTCCTACGATTCACGAACGTCATAACTTGTATTAATTATATATATGTGTATATATACATATATTTAACTTGAAAATATGATAATTAAATATCTCATTAAGTATATTAACAAAGTATTATATATATATTTTCATACTACTAATTTAAAGAGTTTTTGAACAATATATATGTTACTATTTAAATGACGTAATTAACTTAAATTAAAATGTATTTACATACAATGTATTACGAGTGTAAATACATCCTTACAAGTATTGAATACACTTATAATATACCAATACATATAAAGAATAGCTATACTCGTATTTCCATTCAATTTCCTCAAGAATTCTACTCGCATTCATACGGTATTTTTACACGTATTATACACAGCTTCTAGAAGTATTTACTATTGGTATATACTAATAGAAATCTGCAATTATTTGTTTAATATATCATCCATGACCTATTCAATTTAATATGTCATCCATGACTTAATACATTTTAACTTTTCTTAGATATTTTCACTAAAAACCAAATTTTCCAGCCTATAAATAAGCACCATTTCTAACTCATTTTTACACACACTTTCAAGAACTCTCTCAAGTTTTGTTCTACTACTTCTTTCCAGTAACTTTACATTCTAAACTTGAGGTAAAAACTCTACTTAAACTCTTGTTCAATTCATATGTTTATAGCTATCTATATAAGAGTTAATAAACTAGAACATAGTTTAGTTGATTCTAAACTTGTTTGAAAAACTAATCTAATCTTTCTAACTTAACTCTAATAACACTTATTTATATGTATTATAATGTTATATTAAGTTAATATAAGAACTTATAACTTGTACATATGAAGAACACCTTGAAACTTAACATATATCGTTTAATCTCCATTCGGTAAAAAGGGGGCTATTTTGGGTTGGGAATTAAAAATCTATCTTAGACTTTGAGTTCGTGGCTAAGACTTTGGAAATATGTTAATATATGTAATTAAGACTTCCAGTATTTTTTTCATGATTTTAGACAAAGTGGAAGTATTTTATCAAAAATCATATATTGGGTGGATGCCGGGATTTTCCTAAAAATTACTACTTGGGCTGATCTTTTCGAATTGGTTTTGTTAAATTTACTTCTTAAGGAATCCATAGCAATTTGATTCACTTTAAACGGAGTTGTAATGAATATTTGGCGAGTAAAACAAAATCTGCTAAAATTAACGTTGTATGGACGGAATTTATATTATAAAAACTATATTAACCATATCCTTGCTAACTTTTCCTATATCCTATATATATTTGGATATGTTATCATTAGTATAACAAAATATTATAATCTTGGTTAATTCCGAGATTGTATATATATAATAATCTTGGTACGTTCCATGACAATACGTGCACAATACGTTTTGATAAATTCTAAGACAATATGTACACAATACGTCTTAGTTAATTCTAAGACAATACGTATACAATACGTCTCTGGATTGATGCAAGACAATACGTACACAATACGCCTTGGGGGAATTATAAGATTATATATATATACCGATTAATGGACTTTTCGAACTATTTTGGACTACCAATATAAAATGTTAAAAATTATTATATAAGTATTCTATGAACTTGCTTTATTTTATATGTCGTATTATTATCTGAATCATTATTATTGTTATAGGTTCGTGAATCCAAGGACGACGATCATATTTTTAATAAGTTGAAAACTTATTATTAATATACTTTTACTACTGTGAGTATATAGTCCCATTTTTAAACTCTACAAATATTTTGGGATGAGAATACATGCATTTTATGTTTTACGCCATGGACATAAGTACTTAAAATATATTCTACGTTGAGTTGTACCACCTTGCATATCTTCCCTAATAGCTTGGTAACTAATATTTACATGTTGTAAGAACATGTAAGCGCGAATCCTATTGATAGATCTATCGGGTTTGACAACCCCAACCGGGCTAGTCACTCTAGTATCGTAACCGGTTGCATAGTACTTCATTTTTACTACACTTGGTATAGTGTAGGGAGATTTCATGATAAAGGGAATATGCCACATTAATGGTTAAGTATGGTTACCGAAGCGCTCAACAACTTATAGAAAATCTTTATTGAAATGTTTGTAACTATGAAATCTTGTGGTCTATATTTATATCGATGCTAGCTTTAAACCTATATATCTCACCAACCTTTGTGTTGACTGTTTAAGCATGTTTATTCTCAGATCCTTAAGAAAGTCTTCCGCTGTAGCATTTTTTGAGCAAGCTTTGCATGGAGTCTCATGCTTTTGTTTAAAAGAGGGTTGCATTCAATAAAACTTTGGTCATGTATTATATTCGACTGTTATGTCATCTTTGTAATATTTGAAAATCGATGTATCATGGGGATTATTTTGTAAATAATCGCCCATATGTTTGAAACTCGTATTATGTATAATAATGGTGTACTTTTTATGAAACGAATGCAATATTTTCTAAAACATATCATATAGAGGTCAAATACCTCGCTATGAGACCAATGAATAACGTACTGCATTTATAGTAATATGAACGGGTCGTTTCAAATATAGATAGCACAAAGAGATAAATAATTTCGGACGAGAATATTTATGAAAATATCTTCAGAAATATCGAAGATATTTATGATGATATTTTGGAATTTCTAAGTTCGATGGTTGATAAAGAAAGATTTTCTGCAAGATTTTAACATGAGTACGGAGCAAGATATTTGTTGAAGGTTTCATCGGATCCAGAATTACCTAGATTCTTTGAATATATGGTATGGTCCTTGTAAGTATTATTGGATACTTGTTGATTACTAGGACCTTGTTGATTGTTGTATGGAACATTTCGGTTATAATTCTGGTTTTGATTGTAAATTGGTTTTGGCGGTTGATAATTATTCTGATAATTATTTCCAGGCCTTTGGTTTATATATGAAACATTCTCTCTTTGTTCCATTGTTAGTTCAATACTGAGACAATCTTTTGTCAAATGTGGTCCTCCACACTGCTCACAACTAATTTGTATTGAGTGTATATCCTTAGTCATCTTTTCCATTCGTCTCTCGACAGCATCTATCTTTGCGGAAATGGAATCTAAGTCATGGCTAGAATCGGCTCTAGCTGCTTTTGTAGTGACCCGAACTTTTCCATGTTTATATATATTAATTGAGATTGATGTTTACATGATTAAATGTTTCCAACATGTTAAGCAATCAAACTTGTTAAGACTTGATTAATTGAAATAGGTTTCATATAGACAATTGACCACCCAAGTTGACCGGTGATTCACGAACGTTAAAACTTGTAAAAAAAAAAACTATATGATGACATATATATGGTTATATATATAGTTAACATGATATTATGATAAGTAAACATATCATTAATTATATTAACAATGAACTACATATGTAAAAACAAGACTACTAACTTAATGATTTTGAAACGAGACATATATGTAACGTTTATCGTTGTAACGACATTTAATGTATATATATCATATTAAGAGATATTCGTACATCATAATATCATGATAATATAATAATTTAAAATCTCTTTTGATATTATAAACATTGGGTTAACAACATTTAACAAGATCGTTAACCTAAAGGTTTCAAAACAACACTTACATGTAACGACTAACGATGACTTAACGACTCAGTTAAAATGTATATACATGTAGTGTTTTAATATGTATTTATACACTTTTGAAAGACTTCAATACACTTATCAAAATACTTCTACTTAACAAAAATGCTTACAATTACATCCTCGTTCAGTTTCATCAACCATTCTACTCGTATGCACCCGTATTCGTACTCGTACAATACACAGCTTTTAGATGTATGTACTATTGGTATATACACTCCAATGATCAGCTCTTAGCAGCCCATGTGAGTCACCTAACACATGTGGGAACCATCATTTGGCAACTAGCATGAAATATCTCATAAGATTACAAAAATATGAGTAATCATTCATGACTTATTTACATGAAAACAAAATTACATATCCTTTATATCTAATCCATACACCAACGACCAAAAACACCTACAAACACTTTCATTCTTCAATTTTCTTCATCTAATTGAACTCTCTCAAGTTCTATCTTCAAGTTCTAAGTGTTCTTCATAAATTCCAAAAGTTCTAGTTTCATAAAATCAAGAATACTTTCAAGTTTGCTAGCTCACTTCCAATCTTGTAAGGTGATCATCCAACCTCAAGAAATCTTTGTTTCTTACAGTAGGTTATCATTCTAATACAAGGTAATAATTATATTCAAACTTTGGTTCAATTTCTATAACTATAACAATCTTATTTCAAGTGATGATCTTACTTGAACTTGTTTTCGTGTCATGATTTTGCTTCAAGAACTTTGAGCCATCCAAGGATCCATTGAAGCTAGATCCATTTTTCTCTTTTCCAGTAGGTTCATCCAAGGAACTTAAGGTAGTAATGATGTTCATAACATCATTCGATTCATACATATAAAGCTATCTTATTCGAAGGTTTAAACTTGTAATCACTAGAACATAGTTTAGTTAATTCTAAACTTGTTCGCAAACAAAAGTTAATCCTTCTAACTTGACTTTTAAAATCAACTAAACACATGTTCTATATCTATATGATATGCTAACTTAATGATTTAAAACCTGGAAACACGAAAAACACCGTAAAACCGGATTTACGCCGTCGTAGTAACACCGCGGGCTGTTTTGGGTTAGTTAATTAAAAACTATGATAAACTTTGATTTAAAAGTTGTTATTCTGAGAAAATGATTTTTATTATGAACATGAAACTATATCCAAAAATTATGGTTAAACTCAAAGTGGAAGTATGTTTTCTAAAATGGTCATCTAGACGTCGTTCTTTCGACTGAAATGACTACCTTTACAAAAACGACTTGTAACTTATTTTTCTGTCTAGAAACCTATACTTTTTTGGTTTAGATTCATAAAATAGAGTTCAATATGAAACCATAGCAATTTGATTCACTCAAAACGGATTTAAAATGAAGAAGTTATGGGTAAAACAAGATTGGATAATTTTTCTCATTTTAGCTACGTGAAAATTGGTAACAAATCTATTCCAACCATAACTTAATCAACTTGTATTATATATTATGTAATCTTGAGATACCATAGACACGTATACAATGTTTCGACCTATCATGTCGACACATCTATATATATTTCGGAACAACCATAGACACTCTATATGTGAATGTTGGAGTTAGCTATACAGGGTTGAGGTTGATTCCAAAATATATATAGTTTGAGTTGTGATCAATACTGAGATACGTATACACTGGGTCGTGGATTGATTCAAGATAATATTTATCGATTTATTTCTGTACATCTAACTGTGGACAACTAGTTGTAGGTTACTAACGAGGACAGCTGACTTAATAAACTTAAAACATCAAAATATATTAAAAGTGTTGTAAATATATTTTGAACATACTTTGATATATATGTATATATTGTTATAGGTTCGTGAATCAACCAGTGGCCAAGTCTTACTTCCCTACGAAGTAAAAATCTGTGAAAGTGAGTTATAGTCCCACTTTTAAAATCTAATATTTTTGGGATGAGAATACATGCAGGTTTTTATAAATGATTTACAAAATAGACACAAGTACATGAAACTACATTCTATGGTTGAATTATCGAAATCGAATATGCCCTTTTTTATTAAGTCTGGTAATCTAAGAATTAGGGAACAGACACCCTAATTGACGCGAATCCTAAAGATAGATCTATTGGGCTTAACAAACCCCATCCAAAGTACCGGATGCTTTAGTACTTCGAAATTTATATCATATCCGAAGGGTGTCCCGGAATGATGGGGATATTCTTATATATGCATCTTGTTAATGTCGGTTACCAGGTGTTCACCATATGAATGATTTTTATCTCTATGTATGGGATGTGTATTGAAATATGAAATCTTGTGGTCTATTATTATGATTTGATATATATAGGTTAAACCTATAACTCACCAACATTTTTGTTGACGTTTTAAGCATGTTTATTCTCAGGTGATTATTAAGAGCTTCCGCTGTCGCATACTTAAATAAGGACAAGATTTGGAGTCCATGCTTGTATGATATTGTGTAAAAACTGCATTCAAGAAACTTATTTTGTTGTAACATATTTGTATTGTAAACCATTATGTAATGGTCGTGTGTAAACAGGATATTTTAGATTATCATTATTTGATAATCTACGTAAAGCTTTTTAAACCTTTATTGATGAAATAAAGGTTATGGTTTGTTTAAAAATGAATGCAGTCTTTGAAAAACGTCTCATATAGAGGTCAAAACCTCGCAACGAAATCAATTAATATGGAACGTTTTTAATCAATAAGAACGGGACATTTCAGTTGGTATCAGAGCGATGGTCTTAGAGAACCAGAATTTTGCATTAGTGTGTCTTATCTAGTTTGTTAGGATGCATTAGTGAGTCTGGACTTCGACCGTGTTTACTTGAAAAATGATTGCTTAACAAATTTTGTTGGAAACTATATATTTTTAACATGTGAATATTATGTGATATATTAATCTCTTAACGCGTTTGATATTATGTGATAGATGTCTACCTCTAGAACAAGTCCCATTGACTCACCTAATAATAATGAAGAGTCAAATGTAAATTGGAATGATTCGTGGACTGATTCACAAGTTCCCGAAGAGGAACCGGAAGAAGAGTCGGAACCGGAAGAAGAGTCGGAACCGGAAGAAGAATCGGAACCGGATGAAGAAATAGAACAGGTGGGGGAAATAATAAAACGGTTAAGTAAAAGAAAATCCTCAACCAACCGACCAAGGTTAATTATGCTCAATGGTGTTTCCGCCAAGGAAGCAAAATATTGGGAGGATTACCAATTCTCCGATGAATCAGATTCCGACAAGAATTCCGATGATGTTATAGAAATTACCCCAACTGAATTTAAAAAGGCAAAAGAAAATAATAAGGGAAAGGGCATAAAAATAGAGAAATCTAATTCCAACCCCGATGAACTGTATATGTATCGTCAACCCCCGAAGTCCTTAAGTTGTAACAATGACCCGGGAACCTCTAAACCACCAGGTTTTTCTAAACCAATGTGGATAACGACGGCTCGTATTAGGGGAACATCATATATCCCTAGAAACTTGGCAAAACGAACAAAAATCGAAGAAGAAGAAACGAACGAGTCGGAATAAGATAGTTGTATTCGTGTGGTGTAATATATGTAATATAGTGTTCTTATGCTTTATGATATATGTAAAAATTGCTTGTATTAATAAGTATTTTTTTTATGAATCTAACTCTTGTCTATTTTACAGTTTAAAAACACAAAATGGATAGACAACCCAATATTTTAAGAGACCTACCCGGAGACATGATTGATGAAATCTTGTCTAGAGTCGGCCAGAATTCCTCGGCACAACTATTTAAGGCGAGATCAGTTTGTAAGACATTCGAAGAACGTTCCAAGAATGTCTTGGTTTATAAGAGACTTTCGTTTGAAAGATGGGGGATATCACATTGGGAAACCCATAAGTTACGATGTGTTTACTTTGACGCATATATTGCGGGGAACCCAAATGCTATTTTACGCAACGGGTTAAGAAATTATTTTGACTCAATATATCCGAATATTGGACTTCGTGATTTAGAAAAAGCGGCTAACATGCAACATAAAGAAGCATGTTATGCTTACGGATTAGTAATGTTCGCTTCTCACCAAAGTGAGAACAAGAACATCGGGCTACAGCTATTAAACAAAATGTTTCCACAAGTGACGGAGTCGGTAATTGGGGTAAGAAATGAGGTTTTTAGATTATTACGGGACTGTTGGACATTACGTAACCCTCGTCCCTTTGATGACGTTACAACACGCTGTCTTATCAACGGCCATAACGGTTATGTTGCACAAGACCAAGGATGGGAAGTAGTCCTAGTAAAACCAGAATGCATGACTTGTTTCTGGACGTATGAATTACGTGTCTTTATTACCTTTGCTGAACGACTTGTGTACTAGCTAGAATTGTCTTCACAACTATCTTGTATCAAAGTTATTGTGTGCTATATTTCATGCTTTATGTAAAATAAGCGGTATTGTAAGTTTGTAAAATATTGTATAAAAGTTTGAACGCGAAATATTATTATAATCAGTTTTTCATATAGAATTGTAGTAGTTGAATTGTATATTAGCTACTAAGTATGAACTTAACGGGTAGGTACTACCCGAATTTAAACTTATAAAACGCTAATATGAAGAAAAAGCTTTTATAAATGAGTTCATATTATGCTACGAAATACTATTAACTACTCTTAATATTCTGTATGATTAACTTGTTCCATTTAACTATTTTGAAGGAAATGGCACCGACTACTCGACACACCGTGAATATGAATGAAGAGGAATTCCGTACTTTTCTAGCTTCAAACATAGCCGCAGTACAGGCTGCGCTACATACTAATAATAACCTTGGATCTAGCAGTACAGGAAATCGTGTAGGATGCACCTACAAAGAATTCACTGCCTGCAAACCTTTGGAATTTGATGGAACCGAAGGACCGATCGGATTGAAACGGTGGACCGAGAAGGTTGAATCGGTGTTTGCCATAAGTAAGTGTACTGAAGAGGACAAAGTGAAGTACGCTACGCATACCTTCACAGGTTCTGCGTTAACATGGTGGAATACCTATCTAGAGCAAGTGGGACAAGATGATGCGTACGCACTACCGTGGTCAGCATTCAAGCACTTGATGAACGAGAAGTACCGTCCCAGAACCGAGGTCAATAAGCTCAAGACAGAACTTAGAGGGTTACGAACCCAAGGATTTGATATTACCACGTACGAAAGACGATTCACAGAATTGTGCCTATTGTGTCCGGGAGCATTCGAAGATGAGGAAGAGAAGATCGACGCGTTTGTGAAAGGATTACCGGAAAGAATCCAAGAGGATATAAGTTCACACGAGCCCGCCTCCATACAACAGGCATGTAGAATGGCTCACAAACTAGTGAACCAGATTGAAGAAAGAATTAAAGAACAGACTGCTGAAGAGGCCAATGTGAAGCAAGTCAAAAGAAAGTGGGAGGAAAACGGTGATAAGAATCACCAATACAACAACAACAGCAATTACAACAATAATCGCAACAATTATCCCAACAATCGTAACATCAATCGCAACTACAACAAACGGCCCAACAACAACAACAACAACAACAACAACAGCAGCAACTACAACAATCATCCCAACAACAATAATAACCGCAACAACAACAACAATCAGAAGCAACTATGCCAAAGGTGTGAAAAGAATCACTCGGGGTTCTGCACCAAATTTTGCAACAAGTGTAAAAGAAATGGTCATAGCGCGGCGAAGTGTGAGGTCTACGGACCAGGGGTTAATAGAACGAAAGGAACAAATGGTGTCGGAACGAGTAATGGCGGAGCAAGTAGTGTCGGAGCAAGTTATGCCAATGTAGTTTGTTATAAATGTGGAAAACCATGCCACATTATTAGAAATTGCCCGAACCAGGAGAACACGAATGGACAAGGCCGTGGAAGAGTTTTCAATATTAATGCGGTAGAGGCACAGGAAGACCCGGAGCTTGTTACGGGTACGTTTCTTATTGACAATAAATCTGCTTACGTTTTATTTGATTCGGGTGCGGATAGAAGCTATATGAGTAGAGATTTTTGTGCTAAATTAAATTGTCCATTGACGCCTTTGGATAGTAAATTTTTACTCGAATTAGCAAATGGTAAATTAATTTCAGCAGATAATATATGTCGGAATCGAGAAATTAAACTGGTTAGCGAAACATTTAAGATTGATTTGATACCAGTAGAGTTAGGGAGTTTTGATGTGATAATCGGTATGGACTGGTTGAAAGAAGTGAAAGCGGAGATCGTTTGTTACAAAAATGCAATTCGCATTATACGAGAAAAAGGAAAACCCTTAATGGTGTACGGAGAAAAGGGCAACACGAAGCTACATCTTATTAGTAATTTGAAGGCACAAAAACTAATAAGAAAAGGTTGCTATGCTGTTCTAGCACACGTCGAGAAAGTACAAACTGAAGAAAAGAGCATCAATGATGTTCCCATTGCAAAAGAATTTCCCGATGTATTTCCGAAAGAATTACCGGGATTACCCCCACATCGATCCGTTGAATTTCAAATAGATCTTGTACCAGGAGCTGCACCAATAGCTCGTGCTCTTTACAGACTCGCACCCAGTGAGATGAAAGAACTACAAAGCCAATTACAAGAACTTTTAGAGCGTGGTTTCATTCGACCAAGCACATCACCTTGGGGAGCTCCTGTTTTGTTTGTCAAGAAGAAAGATGGTACATTCAGGTTGTGTATCGACTACCGAGAGTTGAACAAACTTACCATCAAGAATCGCTACCCACTACCGAGAATCGACGACTTATTTGATCAACTACAAGGCTCGTCTGTTTATTCAAAGATTGACTTACGTTCCGGGTATCATCAAATGCGGGTGAAAGAAGATGATATTCCAAAGACTGCTTTCAGAACACGTTACGGTCATTACGAGTTTATGGTCATGCCGTTTGGTTTAACTAATGCACCAGCTGTGTTCATGGACCTTATGAACCGAGTGTGTGGACCATACCTTGACAAGTTTGTCATTGTTTTCATTGATGACATACTTATTTACTCAAAGAATGACCAAGAACACGGTGAACATTTGAGAAAGGTGTTAGAAGTATTGAGGAAGGAAGAATTGTACGCTAAGTTTTCAAAGTGTGCATTTTGGTTGGAAGAAGTTCAATTCCTCGGTCACATAGTGAACAAAGAAGGTATTAAGGTGGATCCGGCAAAGATAGAAACTGTTGAAAAGTGGGAAACCCCGAAAACTCCGAAACACATACGCCAGTTTTTAGGACTAGCTGGTTACTACAGAAGGTTCATCCAAGACTTTTCCAGAATAGCAAAACCCTTGACTGCATTAACGCATAAAGGGAAGAAATTTGAATGGAATGATGAACAAGAGAAAGCGTTTCAGTTATTGAAGAAAAAGCTAACTACGGCACCTATATTGTCATTGCCTGAAGGGAATGATGATTTTGTGATTTATTGTGACGCATCAAAGCAAGGTCTCGGTTGTGTATTAATGCAACGAACGAAGGTGATTGCTTATGCGTCTAGACAATTGAAGATTCACGAACAAAATTATACGACGCATGATTTGGAATTAGGCGCGGTTGTTTTTGCATTAAAGACTTGGAGGCACTACTTATATGGGGTCAAAAGTATTATATATACCGACCACAAAAGTCTTCAACACATATTTAATCAGAAACAACTGAATATGAGGCAGCGTAGGTGGATTGAATTATTGAATGATTACGATTTTGATATTCGTTACCACCCGGGGAAGGCAAATGTGGTAGCCGATGCCTTGAGCAGGAAGGATAGAGAACCCATTCGAGTAAAATCTATGAATATAATGATTCATAATAACATTACTACTCAAATAAAGGAGGCGCAACAAGGAGTTTTAAAAGAGGGAAATTTAAAGGATGAAATACCCAAAGGATCGGAGAAGCATCTTAATATTCGGGAAGACGGAACCCGGTATAGGGCTGAAAGGATTTGGGTACCAAAATTTGGAGATATGAGAGAAATGGTACTTAGAGAAGCTCATAAAACCAGATACTCAATACATCCTGGAACGGGGAAGATGTACAAGGATCTCAAGAAACATTTTTGGTGGCCGGGTATGAAAGCCGATGTTGCTAAATACGTAGGAGAATGTTTGACGTGTTCTAAGGTCAAAGCTGAGCATCAGAAACCATCAGGTCTACTTCAACAACCCGAAATCCCGGAATGGAAATGGGAAAACATTACCATGGATTTTATCACTAAATTGCCAAGGACTGCAAGTGGTTTTGATACTATATGGGTAATAGTTGATCGTCTCACCAAATCAGCACACTTCCTACCAATAAGAGAAGATGACAAGATGGAGAAGTTAGCACGACTGTATTTGAAGGAAGTCATCTCCAGACATGGAATACCAATCTCTATTATCTCTGATAGGGATGGCAGATTTATTTCAAGATTCTGGCAGACATTACAGCAAGCATTAGGAACTCGTCTAGACATGAGTACTGCCTATCATCCACAAACTGATGGGCAGAGCGAAAGGACGATACAAACGCTTGAAGACATGCTACGAGCATGTGTTATTGATTTCGGAAACAGTTGGGATCGACATCTACCGTTAGCAGAATTTTCCTACAACAACAGCTACCATTCAAGCATTGAGATGGCGCCGTTTGAAGCACTTTATGGTAGAAAGTTGTAACATCCCGCGTTTTTCCGTTAAATTTATTTTTAACACTGTCTTTTTTTTAAATAATATCCTTTGTTATTTAAATTCGTAGTTTCCGTTGACGAACGTTCATAATATTCTCGTTATTTAATTATAACATAACTCGTTTACTTGAGCATTTTTAAAATATTCGTTTGGTTAATTCCCGCACCCGCTTTGAAACTTAAGGGACTAAACTTGCCAAGAGGGCAAAGAGATGACTAGGTCAACTAGTCAACCTTCACCCTCCTCCATTCATTCCAACCTCCCCATTTCATTACTTCCATTTTTATTCTCTCAAAACCTCAAACACAAAATCATCATCTAAATTCGGTTTAGGGAGCTAGCAACAAAACAAATTACATATTCGTGATCCTCTCTTCATCCTCTTCATTTTGGTACCAACTTCATCTCATTTGGGTAACTTTCTAAAATCACTAGATTTTGTGTTCTTGATGTTTTTAACTTATAAAAGTGTTAATTAGTGTCTATGGCTCAAGTCTAACATGAATATATGATTTATATGCTCGATCTCGTTGTTTTAGTGTAACTAGCATGAACTTGAAATTTTGGTGTGTTGTTCTTGAATTTTGGATGATCATATGTTGTTAGATTGTTAAAGTGCATGTTTTAAAAGTGTTACTAGTATCATTAGCTTCATTTTGATGTATAGGTTGATTAAGGAAACTCCAAAAACATGATTATTGATTTTGAGATGTTTGACTAGGGTTTGATAGTTCTTGACATGAGTTTTTGGATGCTTGAATGCCATGGAATGTTAATTATTAGTGTTTAGTTGTAATGTATGTTTCATTACCTTCAAAACGGCATATTATATGTGTGAATTGGTTTCCCGAAACTCAAATTGCATTTGAAGAACTTGAAACCTTAAAAATGAATGTTTAATGATCACTTGATGAGTTTTCGGCTATTATAAATGATGTTTTTGTTTGGTGAAACATGTTTAGTTGTGTTCCTTGTCAAAAGAGCTTTCCAACGGTATAAGATACGTCTTCTAGTTGTTTACGGTTTGAGTTTTGCGTTTGTTTGAAAATTGACCAAGTCTTGAACAAGTGAAACAGGCCTGGGACCAGGCCACGGCCATTGTCGCGGCACGACAGGCCTGGCCGCGGCGCGGCATAAGCCGTGCCCAGCTTCTGTCTCCAATGTCCGTTTCACGTGAAATGTTTGCCATGTTTTAGACTTCCAATTCGCATGCAACTTGTTCTAACATGCTTATATATGAATAACTAGCATAGAAAATTTGTCCGAGACCCGACCCGAACATGTTGACTTTTTCGTTGACTTTGACCCGACCAAGTTTGACTTTTTGTCAAACTTAATCAATTAATTATGCAATCTTCCTAACATGCTTTTATACTTGTATCTTGCATGAAACTTGACAATTTGCTTCACATGCTACATAATCGAGTCGTGTCGAGCCATAGGACTAATTGAACAACTTTGACCCTTCGTGACTACCGTTATTGATACAACCTATTTGTTTAGGTCGAGACTAGCGTTGTTCTTTACGCACGTTACTTGTTGAAGTACTTATTTACTCTTGCAATCAAAGGTGAGATCATAGTCCCACTTTTACTCTTTTTGAACTTATATTGGGATGAGAAAACATAAACGATTCTTTTGAACTAAGTGAACACAAGAACGGGAAAACAAACATTCTACATACGAGTTTAGAACAAAATCCTCAATTCGATTATCATTAATTACACTTGCCGGGTGTAAGCGAGAACTTATGTTATATGGCCATATGGGTTGACAACCCTCATCCTTGACGGTTCGCTACCGTCTACGGATGAAATATAATTTCGAGAATCAGTGTTTGTTCTAGCACTAAGTGATGGGGTATACAATGGAAGGAATGTTAAGCTTTGATAATTGAGTGCTCGTGAAACAAACTTTTGGAATGTATTACTATTATTTCATTGATGCAAATCTTGTGGTTCACTTGTACTTACTTACTTAAACCTATGATTTCACCAACGTTTTCGTTGACAGATTTCTATGTTTTTCTCAGGTCTTGCACGATATGTGAAACATGCTTCCGCTTACTATTTGATACTTGCATCCGATGTCGAGTATACATGCATTTCATGGAGCGTCTTTTGACTTTACTTTAAACCGTGTCGCCTAGATTTCAATCGTATCTATAACGTTGTAACTTAACTTTTGGTTGAACAATTCTTGTAAACTTTGAAACAATCTTTATTTTGAAATGAAGGCGACATATTTTGGTCAAACGTTATCTTAAAGACTTATAATCAGGTAATGGGACCCACGTAGCCGACGCCGTTTACTTGACAATTTGTCGGGGTCGCTACAGGTGGTATCAGAGCCTTGGTTGTAGGGATTTAGAGTTCATTTGTGTTCACCCCGAGTCATAGGGTACATAGGTGAATCTAGACTACAACCGGCATATAGACTGAAGTAGGAATTATTTGACTAATTGTGCATTTATACTCGAACTCTTCTATCATATCTAACTCGTATTCGATCTTGATCTTACGTTGATAAATTTTGTTGGTGCGCCACCTTGACTTTATGAAGTAATGTTAAATGCACATGAGAATCAGGGTAATATAATTTCCGGGATTATATTACGGTGATTCACATGGACGTTCCGACATTATGACATAGAGAATTTAAGGCGAGTCAAGGAAAATTTTCTCTCTATCCTTATTCCATGCCACGGTTAGTATTGTTGAAAATACTAACCAACGATATTCTTGTCTCATGAAGGAACAATGGCTCACCAAAGTCAACACAATACTCCTCTCGAAACTCTAGAACAAGCTCTTCAACGAATGATAACCACCGCCGTGGGTACGGCCGTGGCCGATCACTTTTCTAACAACAACAATCATGGAGCCGGTAATTCAATCGAAGGTTGCTCCTACAAGAACTTCATGAAGTACAATCCTCCCACTTTCGATGGAACCGGGGGACCGGTTACTCTCACCCGATGGTTTGAACAAATGGAGACCGTTTTTAACACAAGCGGTTGTCGAGACCAAGATAAGGTCAAGTTTTCCACCCTCACTTTCACCGGTATTGCTCTCTCATGGTGGAACACGTATGTACAATTAGTGGGAAGCGATGAAGCCCACACACTCTCTTGGACCGAATTAAGAGAAAGAATGATCACCGAATACTTCCCGCGCGACGAGACTCGAAGGCTCGAACAGGGTCTAAGGAATTTAAAAACGGCCGGAAATGACCTCAAGGCTTATAATCAATGGTTTACCGAACTAGTCTCGATGTGTCCAATTCTCATGACTCCCGAATCCCTAAGAGTCGAACTTTACATGGATGGCCTCCCTAAGAGCATTCAACACAAGGTAATGACATCTCAACCCACTAACCTACAAGAGGCTTTAACAATGGCCCGCCAAGCCTTAGAAACGGTGAATGAAATGGAAGCACCGGCATCAATGGTCGAGAACCACCCGAGTAACAACAAAAGAACATGGGAAGCCTCTCAATCAAGCAACCACAACAATAACAACAACCCCGCCAAGAAGCCTTTTACCTCCAACGACAAGAAAGGCTATGCCGGAAAACTGCCTTTTTGTGATGAATGCCACAAACATCACTTTGAAGGATGTGGCAGGTTTCGCCACCGGCGCCAAGGACCCGTCGCTCGAAAGATGCCCAACGCACGCAGAACGGGTGCTTGCTTCGAATGTGGCCAACTGGGTCATTTTAGGAATGTGTGCCCAAATAAGAAAATCAACCCCAACGCACGCCGTTGAACCTTCGACATCGACACCAAGGATGCCCGGAACGACGATGGACTAGTAACGGGTACGTTTCTTCACAACAAACCGTATATTTCATACTTGTTCGATTCGATTACCGCTAGACGTTTTATAACCAAGGATTTGACTCATGCTCTTTATATTCCACCTCTTTCCCCCAGATACTACTTAGACGATTTAAGTGACCGACGGAAAAATATTGTGTGCCTATAAATTTTATTGGAGGAAATACGTTAAGACTTTTGACTTGACACATATAGAACTAGGGAGCTCGGAACCTATTCGTAAAAAAAAAAAAAAAAAAAAAAAAAAAATGTTTCCCCATCATCTTGTATAGATTATTGTGAACTGAGTAATTTTCGGTTGGAAACCGATACCCTCTCCCTCGCATCCATGACCTCATGATTATTTGCACGAATCCCGTATGTTCCAAATCGACCTCCGTTCCGGTTATCATCAATTGGGGGTTAAGTGAGACGATGTCTCCTAAGCCACTTTCCGAACTCGCAACGTTAGTTGTAAATCTCTCTTAGTACCGCTTGATTTATTTAGGGCTCGCCCGTATCCATAAACCTCTTGAACCGCGTATGCAAATTCATATAGACTAATCTGTTATCGTATTTATAGTTGACATCTTAACTTATTTAAGTAAAGAAGGAAAACGAACAACATCACCATCTTACGCTCGAACTTTTGAGAAAAGAGCAACTTTATACCAAATTCTCCGAGTGAGAATTTCTGTTGAACGAAGTCCAATTTTCTAGACCATGAAGTTAATGGTCAAGGCATTACAATCAATCTCGAAATCAAGCCACATGTAATCAGGAAACTCTCCCAACTCAGACTTGTATTCGTAAAAATCTTAGATCTCACCGGTTGTTACCGAAGATTCATTTCTGACTTTTTCTCGTATTACACGACTTTAATCTCTCCGCGATCGAACCTTGAGCGTGATTCTTCACACCAACATTTCTAGCTAAATTCGTACAACACCAGATGGGACTCAAATATGGAAATATTTCTACTTGGACGCCGAAAGGCATACTCCCTCGACTCGAAATCAACGGGACGGAAATTCGTTATTTTGCACGAAGAATTCGAATACTAAATTGTGGATCCGATCAATATTCTTGTCATCACGTACCACACTACATACCTCTGTTATTTCACCGTTACCGTCTGATATTACTGGAAAGTAAGATAACACACAATCCAACGATACTTCACTCTTCTTTGACTTAACGCCCTTGTGTTTCTGATAATCGGTCAACTATTATTCAACCCTGAACTATACAACTACGTGTACTACCTCGTTTCTCTTTCAGACTTCAACTTTTGACAACTAGAGGCACGTTATAGCAACCTCGAGATGTAAACTCATCCTATTCTAAGTCCTCATTTCACTACTATCTTTACCGTTCGCATTTCCGTTTAAAGAAACTCCTTGTAACATTTCTCCATGGATAGAGAAACTCCTCATATTACATAAGTATTCGCCACGAGGGTGAATAGTCCTAACGAACATTTTTCGAACCCTAACTAACTTGTTCAAACGTATCTTAAGAGATTCTATTCCAACACGGTGTATCTTTGTCAATTATTCTGTATCGAAATACTCGTTTCACTTCTAGTTTTACAAGAAACCTTGGGAACCTGCTTAGACATGAGTACCGCGTACCACCCACAAACTGACGAACCGAGCAAACGAACGATTTACGTCTTGGAAAGACATCTTACAAACTCGTATTGTCACCTTTAGTAGATCACTCTTACTACAGTAGTTACCACTCGTGTGTTCACGCGCACTTTTCGAAACCTTATATGACCGCTAATGTCATACCCCTGTTCATTTATCCAAAGCATCAACCACCGAAATCTGAACTCCATCAAGAAACAACAATTGAGATCGTTCAAGTCCGAGAAGGGCTCGAGACAACCCATTGTCGCCAGAAGAGTTATACCAAACTTAGAGGAGAACCTCACAAATCCCAGTGTGTAACCGCGTAATATTGAGAACCCGCACCTTGGAAGGGTGTAATCCGTTTCGGGAATCAGGGAAAGTTAAACCCGCGACATGTTAACCCTTTTGAAACCTTGGGGCGTATTGGAACCGCTCCCTACCGTTTAGAACTTCCGACTCAATTAAGTTTCCGTTTACCCTACATTTCGTGTAACAAACTTAGAAACGTGTCCTGCGGAACAGGAACGTGCAATCCTGCTGGATACATCAACTATCGATGACAAACTTCTCTTCATAGGAAAACCAGTTGAAACCGGAGATCGTAAAAACCGAACCTTAATGCAACGTAAAACCCTGACTATCCAAATTCATGAGAACCCTCAAGAACGTACCTTCACTTATTCGTAGAACCGACAACGCAAGATCTCGAGGAAGAAACAACGACTACTACTTCCAACTAAATTTCGGGACGAAATTTCTTTTAAGGTGTAGGTAATGTAACATCCCGCGTTTTTCCGTTAAATTTATTTTTAACACTGTCTTTTTTTTTAAATAATATCCTTTGTTATTTAAATTCGTAGTTTCCGTTGACGAACGTTCATAATATTCTCGTTATTTAATTATAACATAACTCGTTTACTTGAGCGTTTTTAAAATATTCGTTTGGTTAATTCCCGCACCCGCTTTGAAACTTAAGGGACTAAACTTGCCAAGAGGGCAAAGAGATGACTAGGTCAACTAGTCAACCTTCACCCTCCTCCATTCATTCCAACCTCCCCATTTCATTACTTCCATTTTTATTCTCTCAAAACCTCAAACACAAAATCATCATCTAAATTCGGTTTAGGGAGCTAGCAACAAAACAAATTACATATTCGTGATCCTCTCTTCATCCTCTTCATTTTGGTACCAACTTCATCTCATTTGGGTAACTTTCTAAAATCACTAGATTTTGTGTTCTTGATGTTTTTAACTTATAAAAGTGTTAATTAGTGTCTATGGCTCAAGTCTAACATGAATATATGATTTATATGCTCGATCTCGTTGTTTTAGTGTAACTAGCATGAACTTGAAATTTTGGTGTGTTGTTCTTGAATTTTGGATGATCATATGTTGTTAGATTGTTAAAGTGCATGTTTTAAAAGTGTTACTAGTATCATTAGCTTCATTTTGATGTATAGGTTGATTAAGGAAACTCCAAAAACATGATTATTGATTTTGAGATGTTTGACTAGGGTTTGATAGTTCTTGACATGAGTTTTTGGATGCTTGAATGCCATGGAATGTTAATTATTAGTGTTTAGTTGTAATGTATGTTTCATTACCTTCAAAACGGCATATTATATGTGTGAATTGGTTTCCCGAAACTCAAATTGCATTTGAAGAACTTGGAACCTTAAAAATGAACGTTTAATGATCACTTGATGAGTTTTCGGCTATTATAAATGATGTTTTTGTTTGGTGAAACATGTTTAGTTGTGTTCCTTGTCAAAAGAGCTTTCCAACGGTATAAGATACGTCTTCTAGTTTTTTACGGTTTGAGTTTTGCGTTTGTTTGAAAATTGACCAAGTCTTGAACAAGTGAAACAGGCCTGGGACCAGGCCACGGCCATTGTCGCGGCGCGACAGGCCTGGCCGCGGCGCGGCATAAGCCGTGCCCAGCTTCTGTCTCCAATGTCCGTTTCACGTGAAATGTTTGCCATGTTTTAGACTTCCAATTCGCATGCAACTTGTTCTAACATGCTTATATATGAATAACTAGCATAGAAAATTTGTCCGAGACCCGACCCGAACATGTTGACTTTTTCGTTGACTTTGACCCGACCAAGTTTGACTTTTTGTCAAACTTAATCAATTAATTATGCAATCTTCCTAACATGCTTTTATACTTGTATCTTGCATGAAACTTGACAATTTGCTTCACATGCTACATAATCGAGTCGTGTCGAGCCATAGGACTAATTGAACAACTTTGACCCTTCGTGACTACCGTTATTGATACAACCTATTTGTTTAGGTCGAGACTAGCGTTGTTCTTTACGCACGTTACTTGTTGAAGTACTTATTTACTCTTGCAATCAAAGGTGAGATCATAGTCCCACTTTTACTCTTTTTGAACTTATATTGGGATGAGAAAACATAAATGATTCTTTTGAACTAAGTGAACACAAGAACGGGAAAACAAACATTCTACATACGAGTTTAGAACAAAATCCTCAATTCGATTATCATTAATTACACTTGCCGGGTGTAAGCGAGAACTTATGTTATATGGCCATATGGGTTGACAACCCTCATCCTTGACGGTTCGCTACCGTCTACGGATGAAATATAATTTCGAGAATCAGTGTTTGTTCTAGCACTAAGTGATGGGGTATACAATGGAAGGAATGTTAAGCTTTGATAATTGGCTACTCGTGAAACAAACTTTTGGAATGTATTACTATTATATCATTGATGCAAATCTTGTGGTTCACTTGTACTTACTTACTTAAACCTATGATTTCACCAACGTTTTCGTTGACAGATTTCTATGTTTTTCTCAGGTCTTGCACGATATGTGAAACATGCTTCCGCTTACTATTTGATACTTGCATCCGATGTCGAGTATACATGCATTTCATGGAGCGTCTTTTGACTTTACTTTAAACCGTGTCGCCTAGATTTCAATCGTATCTATAACGTTGTAAGTTAACTTTTGGTTGAACAATTCTTGTAAACTTTGAAACAATCTTTATTTTGAAATGAAGGCGACATATTTTGGTCAAACGTTATCTTAAAAACTTATAATCAGGTAATGGGACCCACGTAGCCGACGCCGTCACTTGATGATTTGTCGGGGTCGCTACAAAAGTGCAGGTCTCCGATTTGTTGGAGTGAGGTGGGGGATAGACAGATTACGGGTCCGGAGATTATACAAGAAACTACCGAGAAGATCATCCAAATTCAACAACGGTTGAAAACCGCCCAAAGTCGACAAAAGAGCTACGCTGACATTAAAAGAAAAGATATAGAATTTGAAATTGGAGAGATGGTCATGCTTAAAGTTGCACCTTGGAAAGGCGTTGTTCGATTTGGTAAACGAGGGAAATTAAATCCAAGGTATATTGGACCATTCAAGATTATTGATCGTGTCGGACCAGTAGCTTACCGACTTGAGTTACCTCAACAACTCGCGGCTGTACATAACACTTTCCACGTCTCGAATTTGAAGAAATGTTTTGCTAAAGAAGATCTCACTATTCCGTTAGATGAAATCCAAATCAACGAAAAACTTCAATTCATCGAAGAACCCGTCGAAATAATGGATCGTGAGGTTAAAAGATTTAAGCAAAACAAGATACCAATTGTTAAGGTTCGATGGAATGCTCGTAGAGGACCCGAGTTCACCTGGGAGCGTGAAGATCAGATGAAGAAGAAATACCCGCATCTATTTCCAGAAGATTCGTCAACACCTTCAACAGCTTAAAATTTCGGGACGAAATTTATTTAACGGGTAGGTACTGTAGTGACCCGAACTTTTCCATGTTTATATATATTAATTGAGATTGATGTTTACATGATTAAATGTTTCCAACATGTTAAGCAATCAAACTTGTTAAGACTTGATTAATTGAAATAGGTTTCATATAGACAATTGACCACCCAAGTTGACCGGTGATTCACGAACGTTAAAACTTGTAAAAAAAAAAAACTATATGATGACATATATATGGTTATATATATAGTTAACATGATATTATGATAAGTAAACATATCATTAATTATATTAACAATGAACTACATATGTAAAAACAAGACTACTAACTTAATGATTTTGAAACGAGACATATATGTAACGTTTATCGTTGTAACGACATTTAATGTATATATATCATATTAAGAGATATTCGTACATCATAATATCATGATAATATAATAATTTAAAATCTCTTTTGATATTATAAACATTGGGTTAACAACATTTAACAAGATCGTTAACCTAAAGGTTTCAAAACAACACTTACATGTAACGACTAACGATGACTTAACGACTCAGTTAAAATGTATATACATGTAGTGTTTTAATATGTATTTATACACTTTTGAAAGACTTCAATACACTTATCAAAATACTTCTACTTAACAAAAATGCTTACAATTACATCCTCGTTCAGTTTCATCAACCATTCTACTCGTATGCACCCGTATTCGTACTCGTACAATACACAGCTTTTAGATGTATGTACTATTGGTATATACACTCCAATGATCAGCTCTTAGCAGCCCATGTGAGTCACCTAACACATGTGGGAACCATCATTTGGCAACTAGCATGAAATATCTCATAAGATTACAAAAATATGAGTAATCATTCATGACTTATTTACATGAAAACAAAATTACATATCCTTTATATCTAATCCATACACCAACGACCAAAAACACCTACAAACACTTTCATTCTTCAATTTTCTTCATCTAATTGAACTCTCTCAAGTTCTATCTTCAAGTTCTAAGTGTTCTTCATAAATTCCAAAAGTTCTAGTTTCATAAAATCAAGAATACTTTCAAGTTTGCTAGCTCACTTCCAATCTTGTAAGGTGATCATCCAACCTCAAGAAATCTTTGTTTCTTACAGTAGGTTATCATTCTAATACAAGGTAATAATTATATTCAAACTTTGGTTCAATTTCTATAACTATAACAATCTTATTTCAAGTGATGATCTTACTTGAACTTGTTTTCGTGTCATGATTTTGCTTCAAGAACTTTGAGCCATCCAAGGATCCATTGAAGCTAGATCCATTTTTCTCTTTTCCAGTAGGTTCATCCAAGGAACTTAAGGTAGTAATGATGTTCATAACATCATTCGATTCATACATATAAAGCTATCTTATTCGAAGGTTTAAACTTGTAATCACTAGAACATAGTTTAGTTAATTCTAAACTTGTTCGCAAACAAAAGTTAATCCTTCTAACTTGACTTTTAAAATCAACTAAACACATGTTCTATATCTATATGATATGCTAACTTAATGATTTAAAACCTGGAAACACGAAAAACACCGTAAAACCGGATTTACGCCGTCGTAGTAACACCGCGGGCTGTTTTGGGTTAGTTAATTAAAAACTATGATAAACTTTGATTTAAAAGTTGTTATTCTGAGAAAATGATTTTTATTATGAACATGAAACTATATCCAAAAATTATGGTTAAACTCAAAGTGGAAGTATGTTTTCTAAAATGGTCATCTAGACGTCGTTCTTTCGACTGAAATGACTACCTTTACAAAAACGACTTGTAACTTATTTTTCCGTCTAGAAACCTATACTTTTTTGGTTTAGATTCATAAAATAGAGTTCAATATGAAACCATAGCAATTTGATTCACTCAAAACGGATTTAAAATGAAGAAGTTATGGGTAAAACAAGATTGGATAATTTTTCTCATTTTAGCTACGTGAAAATTGGTAACAAATCTATTCCAACCATAACTTAATCAACTTGTATTATATATTATGTAATCTTGAGATACCATAGACACGTATACAATGTTTCGACCTATCATGTCGACACATCTATATATATTTCGGAACAACCATAGACACTCTATATGTGAATGTTGGAGTTAGCTATACAGGGTTGAGGTTGATTCCAAAATATATATAGTTTGAGTTGTGATCAATACTGAGATACGTATACACTGGGTCGTGGATTGATTCAAGATAATATTTATCGATTTATTTCTGTACATCTAACTGTGGACAACTAGTTGTAGGTTACTAACGAGGACAGCTGACTTAATAAACTTAAAACATCAAAATATATTAAAAGTGTTGTAAATATATTTTGAACATACTTTGATATATATGTATATATTGTTATAGGTTCGTGAATCAACCAGTGGCCAAGTCTTACTTCCCGACGAAGTAAAAATCTGTGAAAGTGAGTTATAGTCCCACTTTTAAAATCTAATATTTTTGGGATGAGAATACATGCAGGTTTTTATAAATGATTTACAAAATAGACACAAGTACATGAAACTACATTCTATGGTTGAATTATCGAAATCGAATAAGCCCCTTTTTATTAAGTCTGGTAATCTAAGAATTAGGGAACAGACACCCTAATTGACGCGAATCCTAAAGATAGATCTATTGGGCTTAACAAACCCCATCCAAAGTACCGGATGCTTTAGTACTTCGAAATTTATATCATATCCGAAGGGTGTCCCGGAATGATGGGGATATTCTTATATATGCATCTTGTTAATGTCGGTTACCAGGTGTTCACCATATGAATGATTTTTATCTCTATGTATGGGATGTGTATTGAAATATGAAATCTTGTGGTCTATTATTATGATTTGATATATATAGGTTAAACCTATAACTCACCAACATTTTTGTTGACGTTTTAAGCATGTTTATTCTCAGGTGATTATTAAGAGATTCCGCTGTCGCATACTTAAATAAGGACAAGATTTGGAGTCCATGCTTGTATGATATTGTGTAAAAACTGCATTCAAGAAACTTATTTTGTTGTAACATATTTGTATTGTAAACCATTATGTAATGGTCGTGTGTAAACAGGATATTTTAGATTATCATTATTTGATAATCTACGTAAAGCTTTTTAAACCTTTATTGATGAAATAAAGGTTATGGTTTGTTTAAAAATGAATGCAGTCTTTGAAAAACGTCTCATATAGAGGTCAAAACCTCGCAACGAAATCAATTAATATGGAACGTTTTTAATCAATAAGAACGGGACATTTCAGCTTTAGATGATCTAATGATATCTTTTTCTTGGTGCCACTCATGTGAGTGGGAAGCAGTGTTATCAATAATTTTGTAAGCATCAGTTTCTGTTTTCTTCATAATGGAACCACCAGCTGCTATATCTATGTCTTTCCTTGTAGTGATGTCGCATATAGAGTTTCATATAGAGTTTCATTCGGTTTCTGTGTGAATGTAACAATTTCTCCTTGAAGTCTTACGACTTTAGATGCCGGAAAGAATTGTTTAAGAAATTTTTCAACTAAAACGTCCCATGTATCAATCGCCCCTTCAGGTAACGATTCCAACCAATCTTTGGCTTCTCCCTTTAAAGTTCAGGGAAATAACATGAGATATATCTGTTCATCCTCAACTTCTCGGATTTTAAATAGTGTGCAGATCCTATTAAAGGTACGAAGATGTTCATTTGGATCTTCCTTCGGTGCACCACTAAATTGGCATTGATTAGTCACCATATGTAGAATTTGTCCTTTGATTTCATAATCTGGCGCATTAATGTCTAGATGAGTAATTGCGTGACCTTGGCCAGTGCGTTTAGCTCTCATTCGGTCTTCCATACTTAAAGGTTCCAGATTTTCCATGATTGAATTTGTTGAATCTGAATCACTAGAGGATTCTGATTTAATGGTTCGTTCCTCAACAATCTCTGTTTGAATGATTGGTGGTTTCGGAGGAAAAATTAATGGTTCAGGATCTATGAATTGTCCCTGAATATTCTCCGGATTCTCAATTGTGAGATCGGGTTCAAAAAATGGATTATCAAAAATTTGAATTGAAGTACTTGGTCGACTGGATGACGATTCTAAAGAAAAATCAACGGCGGTAATATTAGCTAGATGTCTTGATCTGGTTACAGGTGGTGAACGTACAAAAGGTGGTGAACATCTTGCTCAGTGCATTCACTGAATATCCTATTAGTTTTTAAAAGGAAAGAAAAATTATATAAGTTATCCAATTAATAGACTTTTCTGATTTTGCCCACGTTTCGAATAGCCAAAAGATGCAGCAGAGGGGCAGAATTCGTTTGGTCTCAATATAATTGAGTACTGTTTGGCTCCAATAACCCGGTCCACGTACAAATCCAACTATTACTACGAGCCAGAAAATTTTGATGTCTATCAATTTAACCACTTAAAATAAATTTTCGTAATTTTAAGAAATTTAGAGAAGAAGTAGAATAAAAATCTATGTCCTAAAACTAGAATTGTGAGAAATAAGAAAGAAAAAGAGCGCGTCGAAAAAGGTCGAAAAAGAAAAGGGTTGAAAAATAAAAGGCGTCGAAAAATAAGAAAGAAAAAGAGTGACTATAAAACTTTAAAACACTCGACTAACCCAACCTTATTATTATCACTAACTTAAAATTAAAATTGCAAATTGAGATTACTAATTGGAGTGATAATTGATACATAGGTAAAAGGCATCGAGAAATAAAAATAAGAAAGTAGCGCGTTAAAACTTAAAAAGGAACTAAAAACTACAAAATTAAAAGTTGCGTCTAAAAATATTAAAGCTTACAAGTAAAATTATATCTCAAATGGCAATAACTTAAAAAGGTACTAAAACTTAAAAAGGCGTTGCAAAATTCTAAAGCACCTAGATCTTAGTCTAAAGAAAAAGCACTTAAGGGATTTTACGGCAAAACCTAAAAATCTAGAAGAAAAAATAACTATGGCAAAAATTATATCTTAAAACTAAAAACAAGCGAAAAATACAAATATTATGCTAAAAACAAATAAAAAGGGACAAAAAATAAAAATATACTAAAAGTTGTAAAAAGAACAATTTTTATAAAAATATTATTTTTATATTATTTATTTAATAAAACTATTAATTTTATAATTTAATAAAACTAATTAAACTTTAAATACAAATTAAATAACAAAACTAAATTAACTAATAAAATACTAAACCCTAATTAGGGTTTAAGTATAATTAATAATAATACTCCGTAATGATTACTGAATTAGGGTTGTTTGTGGCCTGTCAGAAGACCTCATGCGATCGCATGAGTTTTCGCCTTCGGACTCATGCGATCGCATGAGTTTTCGCCTTCGGACTCATGCGATCGCATGAGCCAGGATTTTGGGCCAGTTTACGGGCTGCTACAGTAGCAGGCCCCGAATGTTTTTATATATATATAATTTTTTCCTGTTTTGCTGTATTATTTTTTTCTGTTTTAAATATTTATATAATATATTTATATAAATTAAATAAAACTTATATTTTTATAAAATAAAGATAAAGAAACTTTTATAGAACTTAAATATTTAACAAACTCTTAAAAATATTTATAATTTTGTTTTTCTTTTTATATTTTCGAATATTTAAAACGTATTTTTACAAAAACGTATTTTTATAAAAGTAAACTAAAAATAAAAATCTTTTTTTTTATATTAGCGTTGCGCTTCCGGCTTTTAAGCTAGATTTCGATCCCCGGCAGCGGCGCCAAAAATACTTGATGTTAAAGCTAAGGGGTATAAAATACTATTAAATTTTACAAGGAAATATTATTAAATACGATACAATTTTACACAAGATATTTATTTATTTATAGAATGGATATACTTAAACCTTGCTACAACACTTATAGGCAGTGTACCTAATCGTACAGTAGTGTAGTTTTTAGTAAGTCCGGTTCGTTCCTCAGGGAAAAATCTTTAAACAAAGCTTAACGCTATATTAGTTTTAATTTATAAAAATACAAATATATATATAAGTAATATTATTATTATAAAAAGGGAATTTTTACCGTTTAATGACAGGTTTGCCGATTTTTAAAACTTTAGTCGCAGTTAAAACCTAATGTAAAATAATAAAAATACATATAACTTAATTTAAAGAGTAAAGTAAATAACGATAAGGAAATTGCGATAAATAAAAGTGCGATAAAATAAAATTGCGATAATTAAAAAGTACGATAATTAAAAGTGCAATTAAATACAATGACAATAAATAAAAGTGCAATTGAATACAATAACAATAAATAAAAGTGCGATAATTAGAAGTGCAATTAAATGTAAAATAAAGGAAATTAAATATGAATTAAAAGAATTATGCTTATTTAAACTTCCGTAATCATGATGTTTGACGTGTTGATTTTAGTTTTATGCCCAAGGGTTAATTGTCCTTTGTCCTGGATTATTTAATATGTCCGTCTGGTTTTGTCCATAACAGTCCATCAGTCATAAATATAAAGTGCGAGTATCCTTGTCAAATTATCCTTATACCCGAAGTCAAATATTCCAACAAGATTTTAATACTTTGTTTAATAATTACACCAGGTTATCGACTGCGTGTAACCCAAGGTTTTAATACTTTGTTATCAATTATGCCAAGTGTCCTTGTACATAATTTCACCCCTGTTTTAATAATTCTAGTGGCTATTAATCCATTCCCGTGTCCGGTTAAATGAACGATTATTCGTACATATAAATACCCAGCCCATCGTGTCCGATTGAGTGTATATGGTTATTTATAGGGACGTCCAATTGTAAATCTTTATATTAAAATTAACAAACTATCATTTAGTTAAACAAATATAAAGCCCATTAATAGCCCATAGTCTAATTTCCACAAGTGTCGTTCTTTTGTCCAAACCCCAATTATGGTACAAAGCCCAATTACCCAATTTTAGTAATTAGCCCAACATCATGATTACTTCGATTTAAATAAGCATAATAATAACTTAGCTACGAGACATTAAATTAAAAAGGTTGAACATAACTTACAATGATTAAAAATAGCGTAGCGTTACACGGACAGAATTTCGACTTACACCCTTACAACATTCGCTAACATACCCTTATTATTATTAATTAAAATTAAAATTAAAATTAAAATTATAATATATATATATATATATATATATATATATATATATATATATATATATATATATATATATATATATATATATATATATATATATATATATATACACGTTGATGATAGAGAGATTGATATATATTTTGATGAACCAAACACTCATTTTTATAGGGCATGTGGGCTGGAAAAGGTGCTCATGCGATCGCATGAGCTTTGCTCTTCAGGCTCATACGATCGCATGGCCAGCTAGGGAGGCTCAAAACTCTACAAAAACGTGGGCTGCTTATTTATTTATTATATAATATAATATATATATATATATATATATATATATATATATATATATATATATATATATATATATATATATATATAATTAAATTAATTATATATATATTATATTATATTCTTGTACTCCGTTGAATTGTAATTTTTAGTCCGTTGTATCGAGCGTTGAGAGTTGACTCTGGTCCCGGTTCCGGATTTTCAAACGTCCTTGCGTATAATTTAATATCTTGTACTTTGCGTTTTGAATCTTGTACTCTTTGTAATTTTGAGACGTTTCTCATCAATAATTGGAACCTCTTTGATTGTATTTTGTACTTTTGAACTTTTTGGTCGTTTGCGTCTTCAATTCGTCAAATCTGTCTTTTGTCTTCACCTTTTATTATTTAAACGAATATCACTTGTAAATAGGACAACTGCAACTAAAAGCTTGTCTTTCTTGAGGAATAATGCTATGAAATATATGTTCGTTTTTAGCATTATCAAATAGTCCCACACTTGAGCGTTGCTTGTCCTCAAGCAATATAGTCTTGAAATACAAGAATCACTTCTTTATTCTTCACACTTTGTACATCAGTGATTTCTATACGGCGGTATAAATAATGGTAGTAACGATGTGGTTTACAGTCCCACATGACTATAAAATTTAGATCCATTAAGGAAATTGGATCTTTATGAAAACATTTGATCTTTTGAAAATTAAATCTAGTTTTTACCCTAGATAAGTTTTCCGGAATAACCCTTCACCGGTGTTTGCAAATTGTTTTTGTGGGTTTGGTGGGTTTCAGATTTGAAAATTTTAGCTCAAAACTTGTGGTTTTGTGTCACCCACTTGCTAACCTTGTATTGGGAAAGCAACACGTCCAGTATACTTGCTCCATATATTACCTTTCGGTAAACTACCGTCCGATTATAAAGGAAAGCATTGAACAAGCAACTGTTAAGGCAATGTCCCCTGACATTCTTTTAATTATGGTCTATAACGTATCGGATGCAATTACTATCCTTCGTAGGAGCAATAGTAAAGCTCACCCTTATAATTTTTCGGTCTGGCACAAGGTCCTGTCTTTGACCATGCTATGCAACCACCGTTCTTACGGTTGACACCCGATTTGGTTCAGGTGACCTAATGAATTCCAGTTGAATTCCTAGGATTTTACGTTCAATGGTAATGAACGCATTGAAAATGGGTTTTTAGAAAACAAATCGGTTTGTAATTTTGATCAAAATATTTTCTCGTTCAAGCTCGAGTTTAGATATAATTGAATTCCATGAGTTTGTAATTCTAAATCTTTAAAGTCAATCTCTAGGATTGAGTAATATCAGGCTTAAAAGCTGATTTTTAATCTTTAAGTAGATTATCCTTTCTGGGGGTCTGATTCATTAGTCTTATCAAGCTAATTTGCAAGGCGTCCTCCCCATTTTACAAGACAGATCCTCTCATGGTTAGGATAAGTCTGACCACTTGGCGACCCTGTTTTATGCTGAGGTCCGTGGATTTCCTGCTGATTTTAGTGATGACTTTTCTAGATTTTTCGTCAACCTACAGCTGGTCTGGACGACAACTTCATGACCTAAATCAAGAAGCGCGTTTCTTTTTCGGAAGACTTTACTTCCTTTAAATGATGGAATTGATTCATCGTGTAGATCCATCATTCTTTCAAAAGTATTACCATAAATCGGGTAAAACTGATTATTTTCGTCCAAAACAAAAGTATTTTCAATTATTTGTACAAAAATATGTGATATATGTTTTGAATAACTTGGTAAAAATTTCCCACACTTGACTTTTATTTTCCTTTCTTTGCCTTTTTATTTTCCTCTATTTCATTTTAAATGAATTCTAACATTTTAGTTTGTTTCTCAATTTATGTCCTTTTCGAGGTAACAATAATTTCGGTGTTAACACCTAGTTTTATCGTTCATAAATATGTATAAACATGATTTTAAATTCATTTAGTTGAAAATTTTGAAAAATTTTACTAGAATTGGGTAGTCAGTATATAAGACTAGGGCTGTTCTTTGTTATCAGAGAGCACTAGATTCTAATACAACTACTGCGTTACTAGTATTTTTAATGGTAACCAAGTGTTTAAGATAAAAATTTTAAAAATCCGAAAGAATTTAACCCCTTCCCACACTTAAGATCTTGCAATGCCCTCATTTGCAAGAAATCAGTAACAATTTAAATTATTGAGGGTGATTAGCGTAGAAATGATTAAATTTTACCAAAGTTTCCAAACATATTGGGGTTCTTTTGCTGAATGATAAATGGTGCACATCATTTGTTCATTCCGTCTTGTTGTTACATCACATTTATTTTTCATCTTGTCGTCAAAATTACTAGCTTTTGCTGAACTTAATGCCAGTCTTTGAAAATGCGTTGTTTTACCCTGTTTTGTACAATCGACAATATACATACATACAAATATAAACATGCATGGCAATTTGAAATGGGACTTAAAATCCCACTTTCAAATCCTAAATGTAAAATATTAGTACACAATAATAATAAAAATAATAAAAATTACACAAATATATCCAATAACATAAGTTTAAACATGAATAATTAAATAGATAAAAACATAAAAATCATAAAAATAAACAAATGGAACCAAATCAGTCTGGATAGGGGTTCCAGTTCATCTCATCAGGTGTGTTCCATTGTTGGTTATAGGTGTCCTGATAGGCTTGGTTATAGTCATACCGGTTAAAGGGTGGTCGGATATCGGGGCTGTGTGGCGGAAAAAAAGCAGGTCGAGTAGGCACGTAATTATTTGGTACCTGATATGATAGCTGGCTCATGATTTGGTGCTGATGAACTAACCAGCTATCGTGTTGGCGTCGCCTATAATCCTTGTATACTCTCTCGGAGTTCCACTGCTCGTACATACTATGTCTGGCCGCGCTCGTCATTGATTCCTCATCTATACGAACATGCACGTCAAGAATAGCATCTTGAATGACATCCCTGATGTCTTCCGCTTCCTCCATTTCTTCGTCTGAACCCCTTTCTACCTGTGGATGATTACCTTCATAGGTAAGTGCCTGGTTGGGTCTACTCTTCAATACCTTAGCACCTACATAAACCCGCAATCATATGGTCTCATCCTGTTCTCTACAAAGCTGTAATGGACCCCCTCGGTTCCTATCAACACCTAAATACTCTCCAATGAGAGTAACAAAAATACCTCCTCCTATTATACTTCCTTCCTGCATTCCTTCGACCATTTTAGATAAATAAAAACCAAATAGTAAGGGATATTAACAAAGCTTCTCGGGTCCCGAATACACTTTAGGTAGAATAAATCATGTAAGGTCAGTTTCTCCTTATTGTGACCTCTCTGTGTAATCGAGTTAGCCAAAAATCTATGAATCACACGAAGCTCGGCTTTGTTAATATGTAAGTAGGAGTGTTTACCTCCTAGTGTAAAAACATTATAGTTTGACATACGCTTCCAAACGGCGTCAGCGTCAAAGTTCCTATCGACCCTTTCCCCACGATAAATCAAACTCATACAATCGGGTAGTAGCAATTCACTAGGAGTGTAAATCTGTAATGCCCTGGCCATGTCCATCATGGACATTCTGTACATCCTACCGCCAAGGATAAATCTAAGAAAACTTCTATCATCTAACCTATCTACATCTACATTTAACGCTATAGTACTCATCAACTCAACACACCATTCCTTATATACAGGTCTACGAATGGTGAAAAGACGTTCCCAATCTATAAAAGAACTACCATACCTTTGTACCAAATGCTGTCTAACACGGTCAGCTAGATGGACCGTTTTCAAAGGATTCCAATCAATTACCCTCGGCACCTCTACCTCTTTTGTTACCAATCTAAATTTATTACTTTGATATGCCGGGTAATCTCTCCATCGTCTGTCGAATCTCAAATTAGGATGCAATGTGTGTTCCGGAATTGTTGGGTATTCGACAGGTACTGTGAATTCATTAGGTAACTGTAGTGGATCATAATAGGGTACGTGCTGTTCAGGCTGATGTTGTGGTTCCTGTTTATATTGCATTTCTGGTTCTGGTTCTTGAGCTGGAGCAGGCTGTCTAGATGATGATGCTCCTGAACCTCCCGTATCGGCCGTCTGCAAAATACATTAAATACAAAATTTGTGCATCCAAATATGCATTAGTGTTATCAAAATAACAACTTAAAACAATCACAAAAACATGTTAAATCAAACTTAAACTTATACACATTTTCACAATTTTTCACAATTCTACACTTTTTCAAATGAGCACATATGAAAATGTATACAAAGTTCATAAGCATTTAACTCAAATAACATGTCAAAATAGTCATTACTAACAATTAAACAAGTCTCAAATGGCAAATATATCAAATTAATCAAGTTCGTGAATTTTGGACTTAAAAAGTCCACTTTAATCTCCAAAAATCATGTTTAGGATCAATATTTGGATCATTTAACTACCTAAACATGTTATATTACTCAATTTAAAAATAATTCGTGACAAAAATTGGCCATAACCTGTTTATATTAAAAAGCCCCAAATTGCTCAAGAACAAAACCCTAGATTCCTAAAAATTTTGAAGTTTTTGGCTTCAAATCATGTTAAATAGCATCAATCTAGGTTATACATGCATAAAATACTAACAATTTAACACTAATTACGCTAGAAATTAACAAAATTGCATCAGGTAAAATATTGGTAATTATCACAAAAACTAACAAATTTATGAGTTTAGGGGTGTAATTTTTTACCTTTTTGCCGAAGAATGAGAATATAGGCATGATTAGAGCAAGAAAAATGACGAATTACGGTGGAAAAATGATGAAATTTGGTGAGATTTTGAGAGAGTTTCGTATATGTGTGTGTGTTGTGGTGAGGAAGACAGACTCGCTGTCTGTTTTGTATCAGGCCAGATTTTTGCCTCCATGCGATCGCATGGAGGTATAAGGAGAATCCCAAGCGATCGCATGGGTGCCCGGCTACAGTGATTTCAGGTTTTTTTTTTTTAATAAAAACTTATACTTTATAAATCATATAATTAATAAAATTTTAAAAATTTGTTTCTTTTTAGGATGAGGGCTTTTCGGATCGATGTCCTAGTCTGTCCCTCGACAAAATTTTAAAATTTGTCAATTCAAAGCGCGGTTTTAAAAGTAAAGATTTTTTTGGGTTTTTTTAATGTTTTTGGCATACTTTAATTAAAAATAATGATAATAAAAGTTCTCGTCCCTCCTTTGGGTAGAGCAATTTCGGTTCAATGACCTAGTCTTCAACTCACGACGAATTTTTAAAAATCATATTTTTAACTTAGCGAAATAAAGTAAATTTTTGTCTTTAAATTCACACCAAACTTAAATTTAAAATGCATAAAATTAAAAATTCATATTTTAAAAATTAAAAATTTACACCAAACTTATATTATATTTTTGTTTTTATACATACAAACTTATATTAAAAATATTAAAATTTTCAAATATTTACAATTTTAAAGAAGTATTAATTTTAACAAGTTTATAATATTATTTTAGTATTAATTTTAAAAACAAAGTAAAAATAAAATTAAAAATCTTTTTGGTCTTTTATCCCACTTTAATCAATCAAATATTATCAAAAACATACGCCCCTCTTTTTGGTAAAGTAATTTCGGTTCCATGACCTAATTTAACTCATGACGAATTTTTGAAATATTTTGGGTTGATTGATTAAAGATATTTATACCTTAAGAATAAACGTTGAATTTCGCAGTGATGTAATAAATTTTTGTATGATATCAATAATTTCGGTCGCAAGACCTAATTTCATCGAATACCAATTTAATACTTTATAGCGAACAAATTAGCGTTTATTATCAAAAGGTTAAAAATAAAAATAAAAATAAAAACTATACAAACTTACCTGTGAAAGAGATTTCTTAGTGATATGCTCTAGCCCACTCATAAGATAGTCGGACTAATTGATTTTCCATGGCTACATAGGCGTAACCTCGAGCATTCAACGTTTTTTCTTCTAAACATATGAACGGTCCGTCTCTGCATAAAGTAACAAACTCGGTGTTTGAATAGGTTTGATTATTTGAACATTTACCTTCGTGTGACCATTTTCCGCATTTGTGACATTTTTCAAGGTGTCGTGCTCTTCTTTTCACTGCGGATTTTGAGATTCCTTTACCAAATTGTAACTTATTATCTTCGCATCTGGATTCTTTTCTTACTCCGTCCAATTTTTCTCTGATTACTGATACCAGTTCACTCGGAAGTGTGTCGTTATTACGTTTAGTGATCAAAGCGTGTAGCATTAGACCATGGTTTAGTTCATAGGAAGTCTTCATTTCGTAAAAACCTAAAAAAAATAAAAATTCAGAATGGGGGGAGAAGACTAGTTCTTTAGGGTCTGCTAGGGAAAGACCATTCGGGTTTCATTTTCGAGAACTACACGAAAACAAAAAATCTAACTGTAACAGAAATACATATTATCCTTTAAAGACTTGATTCTCCCCACACTTAGTTAGCTGTGGTATCGAAATTGTGATTAACTTTGTTGTTGACTTCCATCGGACTATCTATGTAGTGTTTTACTCTGTGACCATTAACTTTAAATTCAATCCCATTTGAATTTATTAATTCTATCGTTCCGTATGGGAAAACTCTTTTGACTATGAATGGTCTAGACCATCTTGATTTCAATTTTCCAGGAAATAGCTTGAATCGTGAATTGAAAAGAAGAACTCTGTCTCCTTCTTTAAATTCTTTTGAACTTCTGATTCTTTTATCATGCCATTTCTTCGTTCTTTCTTTATAGATTAACGAATTTTCGTATGCTTCATGTCTTAATTCTTCTAATTCGTTTAATTGATTTAACCGTAGACGTCCAGCTTCATGCAAATCAAGATTACATGTCTTCAAAGCCCAAAATGCTTTGTGTTCAATTTCTACTGGAAGATGACATGCTTTTCCGTAAACGAGTCTGAAAGGTGTGGTTCCAATTGGAGTTTTGTAGGCTGTTCTAAAAGCCCAGAGTGCATCCTCCAATTTAATGGACCATTCCTTCGGATTTGATCCTACGGTTTTCTCTAGAATACGTTTCAAAGCTCGGTTGGTATTTTCAACTTGTCCACTTGTTTGTGGATGATATGCGGTGGAGATTTTATGAGTTACTCCATATCTTTTAAGAACTTTCTCAAGTTGATTATTACAAAAATGAGTACCCCGATGACTTATTAAAGCTTTCGGTGTTCCAAACCTTGCAAAAAGACGTTTTAAAAAGTTGACTACAACTCGTGCATCGTTAGTTGGGAGAGCTTGTGCTTCCGCCCATTTAGATACATAATCAATGGCTACGAGAATGTAGAGATTATTATGAGATTTTGGAAATGGACCCATAAAGTCAATACCCCAAATGTCAAATACTTCACATACTTGAATGACATTTTGTGGCATTTCATCACGTTGACTTATTTTTCTGGCCCTTTGACAAGCATCACAGGATTTGCAAAGAAGGTGTGCGTCTTTGTAAATTGTAGGCCAATAGAATCCAGCATCATAAACTTTTCTTGCTTTTAGTTGAGGCCCATAATGCCCTCCTGTTGGTCATGTGTGACAATGGTTTAAGATTTTACTAGCTTCATCTCCGAATACACATCGGCGTATTATTCCATCGCGACAACTTTTAAACAAATGTGGATCTTCCCAGAAATAGTGTTTTATATCACTAAAGAATTTCTTTCGTTTTTGGTACGATAATCCCTTTTCAAGGAATCCACATACTAAATAGTTTGCATAATCTGCAAACCATGGAATTTCATTATAATCTATCTTCAATAGATATTCATCAGGAAAGTTGTCTTGTATGGCCGATTCATTTAGAACTTCTAATTCGGGATTTTCAAGACGATAAAGATGATCAGCGGCAAGATTTTCTACTCCTCTTTTATCTCGGATTTCAATATCGAACTCTTGTAAGAGTAAGATCCAACGGATTAATCTTGGTTTAGCGTCTTGTTTCGAAAATAGGTATCTAAGAGTATAATGGTCGGTATAGACCACCGTTTTAGCTAGAACGAGATATGAACAAAATTTGTCAAAAGCAACGACAATAGCAAGGAGTTCTTTTTCATTAGTTGTGTAATTTGTTTGTGCTCCTTGTAACGTCTTACTAGCGTAATAAATACATTGAAATCGTTTTTCAATCCTTTGTCCTAAAACGACTCCCATTGCAAAATCACTTGCATCGCACATAAGTTCATATTGTAGATTCCAATTTGGAGTTATCATGATCGGCGCATTAGTGAGTTTTTCTTTAAGAATATTAAAAGATTTAATGCATTCATATGAAAAGATGAATGGAGCATCCTTTTCTAGGAGTTTATTCATAGGAGTGGCAATTTTAGAAAAATCTTTTATGAAATGTCGGTAAAAACTGGCATGCCCTAGAAAACTCCTAACTCCTCTAACATTGGTGGGATGTGGAAGTTTAGCAATTACATCTACTTTAGCTCTATCCACTTCAATTCCTTCCTTTGAGATTTTATGACCAAGAACGATGCCTTCTTTAACCATGAAATGGCATTTCTCCCAATTAAGAACTAGATTTGATTGTTCGCAATCTAATTAGCATTCGTTCAAGATTAGCTAGACATGTTTCAAAAGTATCACCGAAGACTGAAAAGTCATCCATGAAAACTTCCATGCATTCTTCTATCATGTCGTGAAAAATCGCCATCATGCACCTTTGAAAGGTTGCAGGGGCGTTGCAAAGTCTAAATGGCATGCGTTTGTAAGCAAAAGTACCATAAGGGCACGTGAACGTGGTTTTCTCTTGATCTTCTGGTGCTATTGGAATTTGAAAATATCCGAAAAAACCATCTAGAAAACAATAGTAACTGTTTCCGGCTAATCTTTCCAACATTTGATCAATAAAAGGTAAGGGAAAGTGATCTTTTCTGGTGGCATCATTTAATTTTCTATAATCAATACACACACGCCATCCTGTTACAGTCCTAGTCAGAATAAGCTCATTTTTCTCATTTGTAATGACAGTCATGCCACCCTTCTTAGGCACGCATTAGACTGGGCTTACCCATGGACTATCAGAGATTGGATAAATTAAACCTGCATCTAGCAGTTTAATAATTTCTTTCTTAACTACATCTTGCATATTAGGATTTAGTCTTCGTTGGCGTTGCACATACTTTTTATGACCTTCTTCCATAAGGATTTTATGTGTGCAATACGAAGGACTTATTCCTTTAATATCATGAATCTTCCATGCAATGGCTGGTTTATGAGCTTTCAACACAGAAATGAGTTTTGATTTTTCATTTTCAGTAAGGGAAGACGATATTATTACAGGTAATTCAGATTCACCATGTAAATAAGCGTATTCCAAATGGTTTGGAAGTGGCTTTAACTCTAATGTCGGAGGTTCTTCTATCGATGATTTATATCGATATCTGTCTTCTTCTTTTAGCATTTGAATTTCTTCTGTTGTTGGTTCATATCCATTAGCTATTAGTGTAGCTAACATTTCAGTTCCTTCTCCTAAAGAACATTCTCCTGTTTCTTGTAATTCTGGAAATTCTTCTAACAATTCTGCATGTGAATCTATAGTTTGAATATAATAACATGTATCATCTGCAGATTGCGGTTGTTGCATTGCTCTATCAACTGAAAAGGTAACACTCTCATCCTCTATACTTAGGGTCAGTTTCTTACCGAACACGTCTATCATTGCTTTAGCCGTGTTTAAGAATGGTCTTCCTAATATGAGAGGAACTTGAGAATCTTCTTCCATGTCCAGAACAACAAAATCTACTAGAAATACTAAAGTACCAACTTTAACTAGCATGTTCTCAATTATCCCTCTAGGATATTTTATTGATCGATCGGCTAGTTGTATGCTTATTCTTGTTGGTTTCAATTCTTCAAGGTCTAGTTTAGCGTATAGTGAATACGGCATTAAATTTATACTAGCACCTAAATCTGCCAATGCTTCTATTGAACTAAGACTACCCAGAAAACATGGAATTGTGAAACTTCCTGGATCAGATAGTTTTTCTGGTATCTTATTCAACAGCACTGCTGAACAATTAGCATTCATAGTAACGGCCGAGAGTTCTTCCATTTTCTTTCTATTCGAGATTAGATCTTTCAGAAATTTAGCATATCTAGGCATTCCTGAAATCACATCAATGAAAGGAAGATTTACATTTATCTGTTTAAACATATCCAAGAATTTAGATTGCTCGGCTTCAAGTCTCTCTTTTTTCATCTTACTCGGGTAAGGAAGTGGTGGTTGGTATGGTTTAACATAAGGTTTAACTTTAACTGTGTTATCTTCATTAACCTTTTCAACTACCGGTTCTTTTTCCTTATCTTGTTCAGGTTGTGGTTCTTGTGGATTAGAAGTTACAGGTATTTCAGGTGGTTTAAGTGTAATACCACTTCTTGTGGTAATAGCTTTAGCTGTTTCATTCCGGGGGTTAGCATTTGTATCACTAGGTAGACTTCCCGGTTTTCTTTCACCTATTAACCTTGCTAGGTTACTTACTTCTTATTCCAAATTTTGAATAGAAGCTTATTGATTTCTAAATGCTTGAGCATTTTGTTCATTGGTTTGTTTCTGAGATGTGAAAAACTACGTTTGAGTTTCAACTAGCTTCGTCATCATATCTTCTAAATTCGGCTTTTTATCATCGGTTTGTGGTGGTTTGTTTTGAAAATTAGGTCTTTGCTGCTTGTAAGTATTATTGGATACTTGTTGATTACTAGGACCTTGTTGATTGTTGTATGGAACATTTCGGTTATAATTCTGGTTTTGATTGTAAATTGGTCTTGGCGGTTGATAATTATTCTGATAATTATTTCCAGGCCTTTGGTTTATATATGAAACATTCTTTCTTTGTTCCATTGTTAGTTCAATACTGAGATAATCTTTTGTCAAATGTGGTCATCCACACTGCTCACAACTAATTCGTATTGAGTGTATATCCTTAGTCATCTTTTCCATTCGTCTCTCGACAGCATCTATCTTTGCGAAAATGAAATCTAAGTCATGGCTAGAATCGGCTCTAGCTGCTTTAGATGATCTAACGATATCTTTTTCTTGGTGCCACTCATGTGAGTGGGAAGCAGTGTTATTAATAATTTTGTAAGCATCAGTTTCTGTTTTCTTCATAATGGAACCACCAGCTGCTATATCTATGTCTTTTCTTGTAGTGATGTCGCATCCTTGGTAGAATATTTGTACTATTTGACAAGTGTCTAAACCATGTTGCGGACATCCTCTTAATAACTTTCCAAATCTTGTCCACGCCTCATATAGAGTTTCATTCGGTTTCTGTGCGAACGTAACAATTTCTCCTTGAAGTCTTACGGCTTTAGATGCCGGAAAGAATTGTTTAAGAAATTTTTCAACTAAAACGTCCCATGTATCAATCGCCCCTTCAGGTAACGATTCCAACCAATCTTTGGCTTCTCCCTTTAAAGTCCAGGGAAATAACATGAGATATATCTGTTCATCCTCAACTTCTCGGATTTTAAATAGTGTGCAGATCCTATTAAAGGTACGAAGATGTTCATTTGGATCTTCCTTCGGCGCACCACTAAATTGGCATTGATTAGTCACCATATGTAGAATTTGTCTTTTGATTTCATAATCTGGCGCATTAATGTCTGGATGAGTAATTTCGTGACCTTGGCTAGTGAGTTTAGCTCTCATTTGGTCTTCCATACTTAAAGGTTCCAGATTTTCCATGATTGAATTTGTTGAATCTGAATCACTAGAGGATTCTGATTTAATGGTTCGTTCCTCAATAATCTCTGTTTGAATGATTGGTGGTTCCGGAGGAAAAATTAATGGTTCAGGATCTATGAATTGTCCCTGAATATTCTCCGGATTCTCAATTGTGAGATCGGGTTCAAAAAATGGATTATCGGAAATTTGAATTGAAGTACTTGGTCGACTGGATGACGATTCTAAAGAAAAATCAACGGCGGTAATATTAGCTAGATCTCTTGATCTGGTTACAGGTGGTGAACGTACAAAAGGTGGTGAACGTCTTGCTCGGTGCATTCACTGAATATCCTATTAGTTTTTAAAAGGAAAGAAAAATTATATAAGTTATCCAATTAATAGACTTTTCTGATTTTGCCCACGTTTCGAATAGCCAAAAGATGCAGCAGAGGGGCAGGATTCGTTTGGTCTCAATATAATTGAGTACTGTTTGGCTACAATAACCCGGTCCACGTACAAATCCAACTATTACTACGAACCATAAAATTTTGATGTCTATCAATTTAACCACTTAAAATAAATTTTCGTAATTTTAAGAAATTTAGAGAAGAAGTAGAATAAAAATATATGTCCTAAAACTAGAATTGCGAGAAATAAGAAAGAAAAAGAGCGCGTCGAAAAAGGTCGATAAAGAAAAGGGTTGAAAAATAAAAGGCGTCGAAAAATAAGAAAGAAAAAGAGTGACTATAAAACTTTAAAACACTCGACTAACCCAACCTTATTATTATCACTAACTTAAAATTAAAATTGCAAATTGAGATTACTAATTGGAGTGATAATTGATACATAGGTAAAAGGCGTCGAAAAATAAAAATAAGAAATTAGCGCGTTAAAACTTAAAAAGGAACTAAAAACTAAAAAATTAAAAGTCGCGTCTAAAAATATTAAAGCTTACAAGTAAAACTATATCCCAAATGGCAATAACTTAAAAAGGTACTAAAACTTAAAAAGGCGTTGCAAAATTCTAAAGCACCTAGATCTTAGTCTAAAGAAAAAGCACTTAAGGGATTTTACGGCAAAACCTAAAAATCTAGAAGTAAAAATAACTATGGCAAAAATTATATCTTAAAACTAAAAACAAGAGAAAAATACAAATATTATGCTAAAAACAAATAAAAAGGGACAAAAAATAAAAATATACTAAAAGTTGTAAAAAGTACGATTTTTATAAAAATATTATTTTTATATTATTTAATAACAAAACTAAATTAACTAATAAAATACTAAACCCTAATTAGGGTTTAAGTATAATTAATAATAATACTCCATAATGATTACTGAATTAGGGATGTTTGTGGCCTGTTAGAAGACCTCATGCGATCGCATGAGTTTTCGCCTTCGGACTCATGTGATCGCATGAGCCAGGATTTTGGGCCAGTTTACGGGCTGCTACAGTAGCAGGCCCCGAATGTTTTTATATATATATATTTTTTCCTGTTTTGCTGTATTATTTTTTTCTGTTTTAAATATTTATATAAATTAAATATAACTTATATTTTTATAAAATAAAGATAAAGAAACTTTTATAGAACTTAAATATTTAACAAACTCTTAAAAATATTTATATTTTTGTTTTTCTTTTTATATTTTCGAATATTTAAAACGTATTTTTACAAAAACGTATTTTTATAAAAGTAAACTAAAAATAAAAATCTTTTTTTTATATTAGCGTTGCGCTTCCGGCTTTTAAGCTAGATTTCGATCCCCGGCAGCGGCGCCAAAAATACTTGATGTTAAAGCTAAGGGGTATAAAATACTATTAAATTTTACAAGGAAATACTATTAAATAGGATACAATTTTACACAAGATATTTATTTATTTATAGAATGGATATACTTAAACCTTGCTACAACACTTATAGGCAGTGTACCTAATCGTACAGTAGTGTAGTTTTGAGTAAGTCCGGTTCGTTCCTCAGGGAAAAATCTTTAAACAAAGCTTAACGCTATATTAGTTTTAATTTATAAAAATACAAATATATATATATAAGTAATATTATTATTATAAAAAGGGGGTTTTTACCGTTTAATAACCGGTTTGTCGATTTTTAAAACTTTAGTCGCAGTTAAAACCTAATGTAAAATAATAAAAATAAATATAACTTAATTTAAAGCGTAAATTAAATAACGATAAGGAAATTGCGATAAATAAAAGTGCGATAAAATAAAATTGCGATAATTAAAAAGTACGATAATTAAAAGTGCAATTAAATACAATGACAATAAATAAAAGTGCAATTAAATACAATAACAATAAATAAAAGTGCGATAATTAGAAGTGCAATTAAATGTAAAATAAAGGAAATTAAATATGAAATAAAAGAATTATGCTTATTTAAACTTCCGTAATCATGATGTTTGACGTGTTGATTTTAGTTTTATGCCCATGGGTTAATTGTCCTTTGTCCTAGATTATTTAATATGTCCGTCTGGTTTTTATCCATAACAGTCCATCAGTCATAAATATAAAGTGCGAGTATCCTCGTCAAATTATCCTTATACCCGAAGTCAAATATTCCAACTTATTGGGGACTTGAACTGTAACAAGATTTTAATACTTTGTTTAATAATTACACCAGGTTATCGACTGCGTGTAACCCAAGGTTTTAATACTTTGTTATCAATTATGCCAAGTGTCCTTGTACATAATTTCACCCCTGTTTTAATAATTCTAGTGGCTATTAATCCATTCCCGTGTCCGGTTAAATGAACGATTATTCGTACATATAAATACCCCGCCCATCGTGTCCGATTGAGTGTATATGGTTATTTATAGGGACGTCCAATTGTAAATCTTTATATTAAAATTAATAAACTATCATTTAGTTAAACAAATATAAAGCCCATTAATAGCCCATAGTCTAATTTCCACAAGTGTCGTTCTTTTGTCCAAACCCCAATTATGGTACAAAGCCCAATTACCCAATTTTAGTAATTAGCCCAACATCATGATTACTTTGATTTAAATAAGCATAATAATAACTTAGCTACAAGACATTAAATTAAAAAGGTTGAACATAACTTACAATGATTAAAAATAGCGTAGCGTTACACGGACAGAATTTCGACTTACACCCTTACAACATTCGCTAACATACCCTTATTATTATTAATTAAAATTATAATTATAATTATAATATATATATATATATATATATATATATATATATATATATATATATATACGTTGATGATAGAGAGATTGATATATATTTTGATGAACCAAACACTCGTTTTTATAGGGCATGTGGGCTGGAAAAGGTGCTCATGCGATCACATGAGATTTGCCCTTCAGGCTCATGCGATCGCATGGCCAGCTGGGGAGGCTCAAAAGTCTACAAAAACGTGGGCTGCTTATTTATTTATTATATAATATAATATATATATAATTAAATTAATTATATATATATTATATTATATTCTTGTACTCCGTTGACTTGTAATTTTTAGTCCATTGCGTCGAGCGTTGAGAGTTGACTCTGGTCCCGGTTCCGGATTTTCGAACGTCCTTGCGTATAATTTAATATCTTGTACTTTGCGTTTTGAATCTTGTACTCTTTGTAATTTTGAGACGTTTCTCATCAATAATTGGAACCACTTTGATTGTATTTTGTACTTTTGAACTTTTTGGTCGTTTGCGTCTTCAATTCGTCGAATCTGTCTTTTGTCTTCACCTTTTATTATTTAAACGAATATCACTTGTAAATAGGACAACTGCAACTAAAAGCTTGTCTTTCTTGAGGAATAATGCTATGAAATATATGTTCGTTTTTAGCATTATCAGCATCAATATCTTCTTCCGTAGATGAAGTGCGGTTGCTTCATCCTATCGATTGAAGTGTTTTCAAGAATTATGAAAGGTTTGAATAGCAGATTGTAATCGTCAAGATACAAATGAGGTTTAAGATGAAATCAAGTGGCAAACTTGAAGAATTGTTTAGTTTCATATGTTATAATCAATATTTTAATTCATTTTAATTGTCTAATGTTGGTAGTCCTCAGTTGATAGTCCACAGTTAGAATTTCAATAATTTATATATAGTTTAATATATAATATTCGAATTAATTAATACGTATCGTGACCCGTGTACATGTCTCAGACTCGATCACAACTCAAATTATATATATTATTATAGAATCAACCTCAACCCTGTATAGCTAACTCCAGCATTACTGCATATAGAGTGTCTATGATTATTCCAAATAATATATATAGATGCGTCGATATGATATGTCAAAACCTTGTATACGTGTCCCGATATTTAAAGTGCGTAAAATAAATAACAGAAATTAAATGACAATAAATAAAGTGCGTAAAGTAAATAATAGAAATTAAATGACGATAAATAAAATTGCGATAATTAAATTACGATAAATAAACTGCGATAAATAAAATATAATCAGTTAGCTAGGAACAGTTAGCTAGGATTTCGTTAGCGTGGATTCTTAACAAAATTTCTCATAGTTAATTTGTTTGTTTCTAACAAATTTTATTTTGTCCAAAGTTTTCTTCATTATGCCACTTGTTGGATTCTGATAGATCAAAATCCAGATATGAAATTGAATGAAAATGGTTATTCTGCGATAAATGGATACGTATATCTGTGGATGTAAGTAGAATATTAAATGATCGTTGAATCAGATTTAAAGAATGTACAGTGTTACTTATTAATGTGAAAATTAAATATTCCTCGGGTATTACCTACCCGTTAAAATATTTTCACCATTAACAGTTTATATAAAAGAATTTTTAATTACAATCTTTATCAAAATATACTTACATATATATTTTCCTCAGATGTAATCATGGATTTAATGAGTTAATATAACATTAATCTCATTTGATTTACCGTTAGAACTAGAATACATAATCTCTAAAACATTAGAGATTACATAATCGCCATGAAGAACGAAGATAATTGGTGTAGAACGATACGTAGAACGATGATTATACTCGAGGTACAGAATAAGATGTTGAGGCATGGTTTGTTGATGGTACTGGTGCTGTCGGTACCGATGTTGGTGGAACTGTTGGTGCCGGTGATGTTGCTGAAGTTGGTAAATTTTGCACCATATTCTCCAAACTGATTACTCGAGCGCGAAGTTCGTTGACTTCTTATATTATTCTGGGATGATTGTCGATCGGAACGAGCGGATGAATAAGGTTTAGAATCGTAGGTTGAATATAATCATGACGAGATACTCTGGATATGAGAGAGAAAATGGTGTTTCGAACAGGTTCACCGGTAAGTGCTTCAGGTTCATTGTAAAGAGGTGAATTCGGTTGGTGGAAGGGATCGCCTTCTTCTCGTCTCCATTGATTAAGTCGACTACGAACCCATCAGATGAATTTGGGGATGGCTGATTGATTGATTCATTCTGGTGACACCGCTTTCGGAGCTTAGGTGAATATTCATGTCGGAATAGCTATCGGAATAACTATCGGAATAGCTATCAAAATCTGAGGGACTCGAACTGGTTGAGGGATTCATCTCGTAAAATCAGATGAAGGATTTTCGATAAGAAACAGATTATAGGATGTAGATTAGTACCCTGCAATATATAATTTACATATGCATATATAATACTAAAATTCCATAAGTTACGGAGGAATCTACGAAAGCTGTCAGGCAAAGGTAACAATAAAAGATACGATAAGATATGAATTTATCTATACACTGTCTATGCAATAGAGGCAGTAAGACGTGTCTAGACTAAGAATGATAAGCAGGTAATTTTCGACACTAAATGATAAGCAAAACTTTTGACATGCAGACACGGTCGAAGTCCAGACCCACTAATGCATCTAAACAATTATCAGTTAGACACACTAATGCAAGACCTGGTTCGCTAAGACCACCGCTCTAATACCACATGAGATGACCCGTTCTAATCCATAAGGACGAATACAATAACATATGGTTACATCGCGAGGTATTTGACCTCTATATGATACATTTTACAAATATTGCATTCGTTTCTAAAAGACAAACTTTCTTTTCATCGAAAGTTGACGGCATGCATACCATTTCATAATACATTCAACTATAATTGACTTAATAATAATCTTGATGAACTCAACGACTCGAATGCAACGTCTTTTGAAATATGCCATGAATGAATCCAAGTAATATCTTTAAAATGAGCAAATGCACAGCGAAAGATTTCTTTAATACCTGAGAATAAACATGCTTTCAAGTATCAACCAAAAGGTTGGTGAGTTCATTAGTTTATTATAAACATTCATTTCCATCATTTTAATAGACCACAAGATTTTCATTTCTCATAAATATACGTCCCATGCATAGATACAAAAAAATAATCATTCATATGGTGAACACCTGGTAACTGACATTAACAAGATGCATATAAGAATATCCCCTATCATTTCGGGAAATCCTTCGGACATGATAAAATAACATCGAAGTACTAAAGCTGTGATGACTCGGGAATTTCCGACCTAATTTACACTTGATCTTTATATGATCTCGACACGATAAGCAAAGTCCGTAATATTGAAATCTCAAAAACTTTGAACTATGTTCATGTATTCAATTGACCTTCGACTATTTTCGATGATTCACGAATAATTAATTGTAAATAGATATGTGTGTATATATATAAATAATAATTTTAAATATAAATTGAAATATTAAATGTTGTTGTTATCAAAATGAATAAAATAAAAATAGGATATTATAATAATTATAATTTAAAATATATTTCTATATATAAATAAAGTATATTAAAAATAAATATTAAATGATTGTAACACTCGTTTGTCAATTAGTTGTATTGAACAAGTATATTGTAGACTTATGAGAACTTTAAGACAAACATTAGTTCGTAAATAGGAATTAAACTGTCGACAACCTTGGATGCTAATTCCTCATGCAAGCCTTTGTTGTATTGATTCTTGTATTGATAATAACATAAGTTGGATGCTAATTCCTCATGCTAAAAGAAATAATAACATAAGTTGTCCCTATTTTCCTTTTGATTCTTGTATTGATTGAACACACACACACGAATAACATATATATACATACATATATATATATATATATATATATATATATATATATATATATATATATATATATATATATATATATATATATATATATATCCACTCAATCACTTTTTATTTACATATAACCGGTATCCCTGCTTCTTGATTAATAATTGAAATTATTAACAAACAACTAGTTGCTTTTACCTCTATCATAAAATAATTTAGATATATTACAATTATGACATTGTTTTTGGATTGATCCTTGTTATATTATTATATGTCATACATACATAATGAACCATAATCATCGACACCATCTCTTCATTTCATTTTTTTTTCCTGTTACCCGACTTATGATGTGCTTTCTCCTTTTCGACAACAATCAATCATACTCACTCACTTTTATTACGTCATTGATCACCACCAAAAATCTCATTCATTGGATCACTAAATTCTACTCAAATTATCATCACTAAAGTAAATATAACAAACCACTATCGGCCACTTGGTATTTTCATGAAATCTAAACCAAATCAAAGATATGGATATCTCTTTCTCTTTCTTTATTTTCCAATAAAAACCCCACCACTTCCCATATTAATATGTCGACTAGATGGTAACAAAACTAATGGCTGCTATATATCTCATACACATTTTTTTTTATCATTTGATATCACCATCATACTTATATATATATATATATATATATATATATATATATATATATATATATATATATATATATATATATATATATATATATATATATATATGCGATTATATGGCAAGCATTATCATGAATTATTCAAATTCTTTCCTGTCTTATCTTTTGATTCAAGCACGAATACTAAATCACCACCTTCACTCTCCATTCTTGTTTAACACCACCGGCAACAGGCACCACCGCCACCATCTTAAAACACCACGAACCCTGCATCAAATCACCCTTCCATTATCATCTAAACTACAACCTGCTACAGCTACAAAAACATCTCCTGTTCTATTCTAAACACACCTGTAACCACCATTGTTTTTAGTTTAAAACGCTAGATTAAACCCAAGTTCAGGTTGCTACTGTTCGGTTGAGTTTTATGGATGCAGACCAACTAAATAACATCATGACACCACCCATGTAAACCATCACCAGACATCATCCACATGAAAACCTCAACATCCCCACTTACTATTGCATCTGTTCTGTCTCTTATGTTTTGAAAACCAAGAACCACCTGCAACCCTTGTCACCCTCACAAAACCATACCTACACTATTAGAAAAAAACCACCTACGATGACCATCATCTCCACTGTTAACTCTTGGTTGTTCCTGTTTTCCAGCTCAAACCCCCAAAACCATTCTTTGTAGTCAATTCATATTCACTATCACTTACAATTGTTGATTCTCCCTATTCGTTTTTGAATTCAACACAAGAATACAAGGATTCAAGCACAAGATTGTCCTAGGCTATTCAATCAAACTCAAAATATTATCATTATGAAATAAACCACGACAATCGTAAGCTGCTATATTTTTTCCTATCTTCCAGTTTAAACCATTGTAAACCAAAAACAACTCAATTACTTTATAATCATCACTGCTATATGATTACTATGCTGCTCCATGTTATTCCTATTTTATATTCTAGTTATAACAATCAAACCAAACAAATGGACTACATCACAATAAATCTGGATGAATTGATTTCTAACATTGCAATGAACGATGATGGGTGATAAAAATATACATTTATATAAATAAGTAAATATATAGCAAGAACACCATTTACCTACTGAATCAATTACTGGACTGACTTCATAATCAATTAATGATGAGTTGATGCAGACTCTGTTATTACACGCTACGGTGTTCAATCTTGCTTCCTTGTGTGAAGGACACCAACCGAACAATAACTACTACTTCAAATTTTTTTTGATTCGACAACGATGAGGATGATGAATTGACGACTTACTATACATTGATAAATGTTGTCTGATCAATCAATTGACTAACGAATCTAACAAAAACTTTCGAGAACCCTTTATTGATTTCAGGATCGATTGATTGATGGAGTGATGAACAAATGACCTAAATCGATGGATGTTGCTGCTGTTTGATTTTATTTATTTTCTTTGGGCCGAACAACATCCTTACACCCACCCATCCATTTTACTTGGGCCACTTAAACCAAAAGTGGGTTTCAACTTGGGCTCTTTCTTTAAATATTCATGGACTTCCAAATTCCACTTATTAAAGGTATAAGGTTTATTATTAATACTAATATTATTATAATTAGTGTATTATTATTATTAGTATTATAATTGAAATGAATATTATTATTAGTAATATAAGTATTATTACAATTATTATTATTATTATTATTATTATTATTATTATTATTATTATTATTATTATTATTATTATTATCATCATCATAATTATTATTAATATTATTATTAGTAATATTAAAATTATTATTATTATTATTATTATTATATTATTATTATTATTATTATTATTATTATTATTATTATTATCAATATTAATAAAAACTATCATTTTTGTTAAAAGTATTTTTTATTATTATTATCATTATTAGAAAACTTATCCTTTTTATTAAAATTATATTAGTAGTAAAAGGATTATTTTTATAGTTTTTATTATTATCAGTATTATCATTGTTATATTTATTACTAAAAGTATCATTTTAATTAAAACTATAGAAATTCCCATTTTTACGTAAAACTATCTTTTTATCAAAAATTAACCTTATTATTATAGTTATTATATTTTCATTTAGGTTACTATTATTATTATTACTAACATTATTATTATCATCATTAACAGTATTATTACAAATAAATATTTTTTTTATATAAAAATACATTACAATAATATTAATATTACATATCACTATATTTTTGTTATTAAAATGATATTAATTAAGCTATATATAAAAGACATCAATTAATATATAAAATATATATTTTTATCATATATAGACCTTAATATAAATTTTATTATTAATATTTTACAATGGATGATATAAATAATAGTTATATAAAATATATAAAATAAATATATTAAATAACATAATATAACAAGTATAATATTAATTATAAAATATAAAAACTTGCTCGATTACGATTATATGTTTTAATATATATAATTGATATAGGTTCGTGAATCCGAGGCCAACGCTATACTTGTTCAATGTCGTTCTATGTATTTTTACTACAAAATACATTAGGTGAGTTTCATTTGCCTTTTTACCCTTTATATTTCTGGGCTGAGTATACATGCGCAATTTTTATAAATGTTTTACGAAATAGACACAAGTAATCGAAACTACATTATATGGTTGAATGATCAAAGCCGAATATGCCCCTTTTTGCTTGGTAACCTAAGAATTAGTAAACCGATCTACTAATTGACGCGAATCCTAAAGATAGATCTATTGGGCATAACGAACCCCATCCAAAGTACCGGATGCTTTAGTACTTCGATGTTGTTTTTATCATGTCCGAAGGATTTCCCGGAATGATAGGGGATATTCTTATATGCATCTTGTTAATGTCGGTTACCAGGTGTTCACCATATGAATGATTATTTTTGTCTCTATGCATGGGACGTATATTTTATGAGAAATGGAAATCTTGTGGTCTATTAAAATTATGAAATGATTATTTATGATAAACTAATGAACTCACCAACCTTTTGGTTGACACTTTAAAGCATGTTTATTCTCAGGTATGAAAGAAATCTTCCGCTTTGCATTAGCTCATATTAGAGATATTACTTGGAGTCATTCATAACATATTTCAAGAGACGTTGCATTCGAGTCGTCGAGTTCATCAAGATTATTATTAAGTCAATTATAGTTGGATATATTATGAAATGGTATGCATGCCGTCAACTTTCGATGTAAAGCAAATTTGTCTTTTAAAAACGAATGCAATGTTTGTAAAATGTATTATATAGAGGTCAAGTACCTCGCGATGTAATCAACAATTGTGAATCATTTGTAATCGATATCGACTTCGTCCAGATGGATTAGGACGGGTCTCTACAGTTGGTATCAGAGCGGTGGTCTTAGCGAACCAGGTCTTGCATTAGTGTGTCTAACTGATAGTTGTTAAGATGCATTAGTGATTCTGAACTTTGACCGTGTCTGCATGTCAAAAGTTTTATTTATCATTTCATGTCGAAAATTACCTGCTTATCATTCTTAGTCTAGACATGTCTTACTGCCTCTATTGCATAGACAGTGTATAGATAAATTCATATCTTAGCGTATCTGTTTTTGTTACCTTTGCCTGACAGCTTCCGTAGATTCCTCCGTAACTTATGGGATTTTAGTATTATATATGCATATGTAAATTATGTATTGCAGGGTACTAATCTACATCCTATAATCTATTTCTTATCGAAAATTTTTCATCTGATCATACGAGATTTATCCCTCAACCAGTTCGAGTCCCTCAGATTTTTATAGCTATTCCGATAGTTATTCCGACAGCTATTCCGACATGGATGTTCACCTAAGCTCCGGAGGCAACGTCACCAGAATGAATCAACTAATCAACCATCCCCAATTCATCTGATGGGTTTGTAGTCGACTAAACCGATGGAGATAAGAGGAAGGCGATCCTTTCCACCCACCAACCGAATTTACCTCTTGGCAATGAACCTGAAGCACTTACCGGCGAACCAGTCTGAAACACCATTTTCACCCTCATTTCCCGAATATCTCACCACGATTGTATTCTATCTAAAATTCTAAACCTTATTCATCCGCTCGTTCTGACTGACAATCAACCCGAAATAATGGAAGAAGTCCACGAGCTTCGCACCCAAGTTATAGCCTTGGAAAATATGGTGCAAAATGTACCAGCTTCAGCAACATCATCAGCACCAACAGTACCATCAACAATCCATGCCTCAACATCTCATTCTATACCTCGAGTATAATCATCGTTCTAAGTATCGTTCTACATCAATTATCTTCGTTCGACATGATGATTATGTAATCTCTAATGTCTTAGAGATTATGTATTCTAGTTCTAACGGTAAATCAAATGAGATTAATATTATATTAACTCATTAAATCTATGATTAATTTGAAGAAAATATATATGTAAGCATATTTTCATAAGGATTGTAATTAAAAATTCTTTTGTACAAACTGTTAATGGCGAAAATATTTTAACGGGTAGGTAATACCCGAGGAATATTTAGATTTCACATTAATAAGTTACATTTTACATTCTTCGAATCTGATTCAACAGTCATTTACTATCCTACTTACATCCACAAGATATACGTATCCGTTCACCAAAGAATAACTATTTTCATTCAAATTCAATTTCATATTTGGATTTTGACTTACCAGAATCCAACAAGTGGCATAATGAAGAAATAATGGACACAATAAAAATTGATTAGAAACAAACTAATTAACAATATGAAATTTTGTTAAAAAACCACGCTAACAAGATTCTAGCTAACTGTTAATTCTGTATTACATTTTATTTTATCGCAATTTAATTATCGTAATTTATTTATCGCAGTTTATTTATCGCAATTTATATTCTCGCAATTTTATTTATCGTCATTTAATTTCTGTTATTTATTTTACGCATTTTATTTATCGTCATTTAATTTCTGTATTTATATTACGCACTTTAAATATCGGGACACGTATACAAGGTTTTGACATATCATATCGACGCATCTATATATATTATTTGGAATAACCATAGATACTCTATACGCAGTAATGTTGGAGTTAGCTATACAGGTTTGAGGTTGATTCTACAATAATATATATAGTTTGAGTTGTGATCGAGTCTGAGACGTATACGGGTCACGACATGTATTAATTAATTCGAATATAATATATTAAACTATATATGAATTACTGGATTGTTAACTGTGGACTATCTGCTGTGGACTAATATTATTGGACAATTAAAAAGAATTAAAATATTGATTATAACATATGAAACTAAACAATTCTTCAAGTTTGCCACTTGATTTCATCTTAAACCTCATTGTATCTTGACGATTACAATCTGTGTTCAAACCTTTCGTGATTCTTGAAAACACCTCAATCGAGAGGATGAACCAACCGCACTTCATCTACGTAAGAAGAGATTGATGCATATAGTTATGCACTTGAAAACTCTCAGAACCTGAGTAGACGTTTAACACGTATCTGTGATAGCTCCTTTGGCGTTGTTATTACCGAAAATAATTTTACAATCCCTCTGCAAATTAGCCAATTTCGTCACAGCTCCAGCAAATCAACTTCAACTCTTCGTTTGAAATAAACTTATTATAACTTTGATATATATGCGTGCTCTTTTATTGTTACTGGGGAACCTTTCATATTCCACCATGTTACCATCAGCGTTTAATCATCTAAAAACACAATTCTCTTGAAACCACTTCGGAATGATAACCGATGATTCAGATATCGTAGCATTAAATGCAAAGGAAACAGAAAAATTGTAGATGGTCTAAACGGTCAAAAATTTGATGATAAAGAAGAGAGTGTTGGAAACACTCGATAGAAAATTTGGTACTAAAAAACAGATTGAGCAAACCATGAAGGAGACCAAGGACAAATACCAGGACCATACCATATATTCAAAGAAACTAGGTAATTCTAGATCCGATGAAACCTTCAACGAATATCTTGCTCAGTACTCATGTTAAAATCTTGCGTAAAATCTTTCTTCATCAACTATCGAACTTAGAAATCCCAAAATATCATCATAAATATATGCAATATTTCTGAGGATATTTTCATAACTCTTCTTGTCCGAAATTAGTTATCTCTTCGTGCTATCCGTATTACATCATAAAGGAAACCATTTTAGTTTCTAAATTTCTTTAAAATTCGAGTTTAAATTATGAATGACTTCTGGAGTAGTGTTGGAAATTGATGCATGAGTTATTATAATATAATGACACTTGATCAACGCGATTATATTACAATAAGTCATGCTGAGTTTCTTATGGGATGTGATGATTCACAGACCATAACGTCATCACGTGCCATGTTACATAACTCTTTCATTCTGCTTAACTTCTGAACATATCAAGAAAGTACGTTCTTGATAGTTCTATTCTCAGTGACTCAGGTAATTTGATAAATCAAATCGTGCTATTACATTATTTCTTGGTTAGAACATTAAGTTCATTCAAAAACTCCATACGTAAGAATTCTGGATCAGTACTCGCTTTACCAGAGGTCAAGAAGACAATAAAAAGGCAAAGAGATCCAAAATATAAGAGAAAATATAAAGCCCAATAACAACCCGAAGATTACAAACCGTGGATATTAATACGAATAGCAATATAAAGACACGGTAGAATTAAGAATAGTATCACCACAAGGTAATAGTAGGAGAAAACATATTTTTCTGATGGAAGATTGAAAAGAAGAATGACAGAAATGATAATAAGGAAAATATCAAGGATTAGAACTAGATTAAGCATTTTCACAATCTTTTGGATGTATGAACAAAGAAAGAAAATATATGAATGGTGAGAATAATGGAACGAAAGAGTTAATTTATAATGGAAATATCAGTCAGAGTAATCGAGGCAGATCTTCGTAATTAATTATAGAGATCTTAATTTCCTTACTCGCCGAAGAATCAAATCTTTTAGATTTTTAAGATTTTCTTTAAATCTCTTGAATTCCGAAATTCAACCAAGTCAACGACAAAAGCTAAGACGCACCTTTTTTTCTAAATTCAACTCTGACTACGTCAAAAGCTAAGGCGAATCTTATTTTCCTCATTTCAATCTTTTGTGATAGCTTCATTCGTGCTCTTCTAATAATCGAATTATTTTATCTGTATTATTCAATAATGATAAAATTCTATTTATCAGCTCATACTCGTCAGGGAAACATATTTATTGCTAGCCATGACTACCTCACTCAAATTTCGGGACAAAATTTCTTTAACGAGTAGGTACTGTGATGACCCAGGAATTTCCGACCAAATTTAAACTTGATCTTTATATGATCTCGACACGATAAGCAAAGTCCGTAATATTGATATCTCAAAAAATTTGAACTATGTTCATGTATTCAATTGACCTTCAACTATTTTCGACGATTCACGAATAATTAATTGTAAATAGATATGTGTGTATATATATAAATAATAATTTGAAATATAAATTGAAATATTAAATGTTGTTGTTATCAAAATGAATAAAATAAAAGTAGGATATTATAATAATTATTATTTAAAATATATCTCTATATATATAAATAAAGTATATTAAAAATAAATATTAAATGATTGTAACACTCGTTTGTCAATTAGTTGTATTGAACAAGTATATTGTAGACTTATGAGAACTTTAAGACAAACATTAGTTCGTAAATAGGAATTAAACTGTCGACAACCTTGGATGCTAATTCCTCATGCAAGCCTTTGTTATTAAAAGAAATAATAACACAAGTTGTCCCTATTTTCCTTTTGATTCTTGTATTGATTGAACACACACACACACGAATAACATATATATATATATATATATATATATATATATATATATATATATATATATATATATATATATATATATATATATATATATTACATACCACTCAATCACTTTTTATTTACATATAACCGGTATCCCTGCTTCTTGATTAATAATAGAAATTATTAACAAACAACTAGTTGCTTTTACCTCTATCATAAAATAATTTAGATATATTACAATTATGACATTGTTTTTGGATTGATCCTTGTTATATTATTATATGTCATACATACATAATGAACCATAATCATCGACACCATCTCTTCATTTAATTTTTTTTTCTGTTGCCCGACTTATGATGTGCTTTCTCCTTTTCGACAACAATCAATCATACTCACTCACTTTTATTACGTCATTGATCACCACCAAAAATCATTTTCATTGGATTACTAAATTCTACTCAAATTATCATCACTAAAGTAAATATAACAAACCACTATCGGCCACTTGGTATTTTCATGAAATCTAAACCAAATCAAAGATATGGATATCTCTTTCTCTTTCTTTATTTTCCAAGAAAAACCCCACCACTTCCCATATTAATATGTCGACTAGATGGTGACAAAACTAATGGCTGCTATATATCTCATACACATTTTTTTTTATCATTTGATATCACCATCATACTTTATATATAATATATTATATATATATGCGATTATATGGCAAGCATTATCATGAATTATTCAAATTCTTTCCTGTCTTATCTTTTGATTCAAGCTCGAATACTAAATCACTACCTTCACTCTCTATTCTTGTTTAACATCACCGGCAACAGGCACCACCTCCACCATCTTAAAACACCACGAACCCTGCATCAAATCACCCTTCCATCATCATCTAAACTACAACCTGCTACAGCTACTAAAACGTCTCCTGTTCTGTTCTAAACACACCTGTAACCATCATTGTTTTCAGTTTAAAATACTAGATTAAACCCAAGTTCAGGTTGCTACTGTTCGGTTGAGTTTGATGGACGCAGACTAACTCTTGGTTGTTCCTGTTTTCTAGCTCAAACCCCCAAAACCATTCTTTGTAGTCAATTCATATTCACTATCACTTATAATTGTTGATTCTCCCTATTCGTTTTCGAATTCAACACAAGAATACAAGGATTCAAGCACAAGATTGTCCTAGGCTATTCAATCAAACTCAAAATATCATCATTATGAAATAAACCACGACAACCGTAAGCTGCTATATTCGTTCCTGTCTTCCTGTTTAAACCATTGTAAACCAAAAACAACTCAATTAATTTATAATCATCACTGCTATACGATTACTATGATGCTCCCAATTATTCCTATTTTATATTCTAGTTATAATAGTCAAACCAAACAAATGGACAACATCACAATAAATCTGGATGAATTGATTTCTAAAATTGCAATGAACGATGATGGGTGATAAAAATATACATTTATATAAATGAGTAAATATATAGAAAGAACACCATTTACCTACTGAATTAATTACTGGACTGACTTCATAATAAATTGATGATGAGTTGATGCAGACTCTGTTATTACACGCTGCGGTGTTCAATCTTGCTTCCTTGTGTGAAGGACACCAACCGAACAATAACTACTACTTCAAATTTTTTTTGATTCGACAACGATGAGGATGATGAATTGATGACTTACTATACATTGATAAATGTTGTCTGATCGATCAATTGACTAACAAATCTAACAAAAACTTCCGAGAACCCTTTATTGATTTCAGGATTGATTGATTGATGGAGTGATGAACAAATGACTTAAATCGATGGATGTTGCTGCTGTTTGATTTTATTTATTTTCTTTGGGCCGAACGACATCCTTACACCCACCCATCCATTTTACTTGGGCCACTTAAACCTAAAGTGGGTTTCAACTTGGGCTCTTTCTTTAAATATTCATGGACTTCCAAATTCCACTTATTAAAGGTATAAGGTTTATTATTAATACTAATATTATTATTATAATTAGTGTATTATTATTATTAGTATTATAATTGAAATGAATATTATTATTAATAATATAAGTATTATTACAATTATTATTATTATTATTATTATTATTATTATTATTATTATTATTATTATTATTATTATTATTATTATTATTATTATCATAATTATTATTAATATTATTATTAGTAATATTAAAATTATTATTATTATTATTATTATTATTATTATTATTATTATTATTATTATTATTATTATTATTATTATTATTATTATTCTTAATATCAATATTAATAAAAACTATCATTTTTGTTAAAAGTATTTTTTATTATTATTATCATTATTAGAAAACTTATCCTTTTTATTAAAATTATATTTGTAGTAGAAGGATTATTTTTATAGTTGATATTATTATCAGTATTATCATTGTTATATTTATTAGTAAAAGTATCATTTTAATTAAAACTATAGAAATTCCCATTTTTATGTAAAACTATCTTTTTATCAAAAATTAACCTTATTATTATAGTTATTATATTTTCATTTAGGTTACTATTATTATTATTACTAACATTATTATTATCATCATTAACAGTATTATTACAAATAAATATTTTTTTTATATAAAAATACATTACAATAATATTAATATTACATATCACTATATTTTTGTTATTAAAATGATATTAATTAAGCTATATATAAAAGACATCAATTAATATATAAAATATATATTTTTATCATATATAGACCTTAATATAAATTTTATTATTAATATGTTACAATGGATGATATAAATAATAGTTATATAAAATATATAAAATTAATATATTAAATAACATAATATAACAAGTATAATATTAATTATAAAATATATAAACTTGCTCGATTACGATTATATGTTTTAATATATATAATTGATATAGGTTCGTGAATCCGAGGCCAACCATATACTTGTTCAATGTCGTTCTATGTATTTTTACTACAAAATACATTAGGTGAGTTTCATTTGCCTTTTTACCTTTTATATTTTTGGGCTGAGAATACATGTGCAATTTTTATAAATATTTTACAAAATAGACACAAGTAATCGAAACTACATTATATGGTTGAATGATCGAAGCCGAATATTCCCCTTTTTGCTTGGTAACCTAAGAATTATTAAACCGATCTACTAATTAACGGGAATCCTAAAAATAGATCTATTGGGCCTAATGAACCCCATCCAAAGTACCGGATGCTTTAGTACTTCGATGGTGTTTTTATCATGTCCGAAGGATTTCCCGGAATGATAGGGGATATTCTTATATGCATCTTGTTAATGTCGGTTACCAGGTGTTCACCATATGAATGATTATTTTTGTCTCTATGCATGGGACGTATATTTTATGAGAACTGGAAATCTTGTGGTCTATTAAAATTATGAAATGATTATTTATGATAAACTAATGAACTCACCAACCTTTTGGTTGACACTTTAAAGCATGTTTATTCTCAGGTATGAAAGAAATCTTCCGCTGTGCATTAGCTCATATTAGAGATATTTCTTGGAGTCATTCATAACATATTTCAAGAGACATTGCATTCGAGTCGTCGAGTTCATCAAGATTATTATTAAGTCAATTATAGTTGGATATATTATGAAATGGTATGCATGCCATCAACTTTCGATGTAAAGCAAATTTGTCTTTTAAAAACGAATGCAATGTTTGTAATATGTATCATATAGAGGTCAAGTACCTCGCGATGTAATCAACTATTGTGAATCGTTTGTAATCAATATGGACTTCGTCCAGATGGATTAGGACGGGTCTCTACAAAAGCATCCGCTACAACGGATGGGGTTCGTTAGGCCCAATAGATCTATCTTTAGGATTCGTGTCAATTAGTAGATCAGTTTACTAATTCTTAGGTTACCAAGCAAAAGGGGCATATTCGGCTTCGATCATTCACCCATATAATGTAGTTTCAATTATTTGTGTCTATTTCGTAAAACATTTATAAAAATTGCGCATGTATTCTCAGCCCAAAAATATAAAGGGTAAAAAGGAAAATGAAACTCATGCATATAAATATTGTAAAACAGTTAATAAAGCATTTGCATGTATTCTCAGCCCAAAAATGTAAAGAGAAAAGGGGCAAATGAAACTCACCTAATGTATTTTGTAGTAAAAATACATATAACTATATTGAACAATGCAGGGTTGGCCTCAGATTCACGAACCTATATCATTTGTATATTTATTAATACACATAATTGTGATCGAAAAAGTATATATATAACCTATTAATGATATTATCTTTATATTACTAATATATTTATATTTCATTTATTCCTTTTATATAATAAAATATTTTGTTATGTTATATGTGTTAAATATGTATATTTATGTATTTTATTTGTTTATCAAAACAGTAGTTCTAACTATACTAAGTTAATATTAGTAAAACAAATAATGATAATAACGTTAATAATATACGTATGTTAATAATAACTCTATTAGTGATAATAACAATAATATTAATAATGATATTTGTAAAAATATTAATTTTACTGTTAATGATAGTTATGATATTGATTTTAGTAATTATATAATAATAATACTCGTGATAATATACATAATAATACTTATGTTAATAATAACTATTCTATTATTTATAAAAAAATACTAATATTAATATTTACAAAAATAATAATTTGTATTATTTTCATAATGATAATAATAATAAACTTTTTCATCATAATGATAATAATATTAAAGTCTTAAAATTAATAATGATATCATAACTAATACTCCTAATAATCATAATAATAGATATAATACTAATAATTATGATAATAATAATAATAATAATAATAATAATAATAATAATAATAATAATAATAATAATAATAATAATAATAATAATAATAATAATAATAATTGTAACAACCCGACTTTTCCGTTTACTATCGTTACTTGTCCGTTAAGTGTTTAACGGTGATTATTTAAACTTTGTGTATTTAATTAAATTAAATACATACTTAATAGAAGAATGTTTGAATTAATATGATATATTAATTTACGAGCCCGAGACCCCATGAGAAGGCCATTCGACCGACCCCCCCTAGTGGACCCCTTTTGGACTCTTAATTTCTTATTTGGGCTATGTGATTAGTGGTGGATTAGATTAAGGCCCTAAACTAGAAGTATAAAAGAAAAAGGAAACTTGTGAGCCCTCCCCATCTGTTTTCTTGGCCGAAATTTTGCTCCCCTCTCCCCCTTGGAAGCCGTCGGCCACCATCACCACCAAGCCACCCTCAATCTTCAAATTTTAATAAAGTCTTGTGCATCAATGTTGCTCATTACATCGTTCTACGTCTAGTATTGTTGATTGATTGTGCTAGAAAGGTATAATTGCAAACCCTAGTTTCATTAAATCAGTTTTTTTTATCAATTACATGGTGTAATAGAGTCTAGTGCTCAATTAATGGTGTCTAGTCTTGCTAATTGTTGATTGATTGCAAAATTAACGTTGTTTGATTGAAAAACGAATTTGTTTATTGATGATCTGATTAAATTGTTATGAGATCTGGTTTTTTAATATGTTTAACTAGAAATATATTGAAAAGTTATTAATTTTAGACTCCGATTTTGGGTGATTTCGTTACCGTATGCTCAAGATATGCTTAATCGAAGTTTTCGTTAGGTTTTGCATGAAATCCGAATTTTCTGATTGGTATGCTTTGCGATTTAGCTTATGAAAGTTATGCTACTGTATTCCTTGTGAAAATTTATGCAATTTAGACTAAAGATTTGCGTTAAAAGGTTATGTGAAGCTTCCGATTTGATCAAACGAAGTTTTGGTTCGTAAAGAATGTTGAATCTGTTTTTAAGTTTAGATAAAAACTGCTAGAATGAACTAGGAATTGATTTAGACTTTGAAATTCTGGAATATGTTAGTTTATATGTTACTTGACATGTTTCATTTGTATGAAAACTTGCGATAATGTGATTTTCCATGAGATATATGCTCGTCTAAATGATATGTCTGATTGATGTTCAGAAACTGATGAGTCTGTAATGTTTTGAAAATCTGTAAGAATTGGCTAAAGTAATGCTTTTGATTATTTTATCACTTAAATTTTGATATATCTTGAGATTACACCAGTTGGCTGTTCGTTAAATCTATTTTCTATATTTTATGAAAAATGTTTAAAAACTGATGCGCGAGCAGAATTTTCTGTAATGAACCTGAACTTGAGCCTTTCTGATATTGGACTTTTAATTATCGTATGAGGCTTTGGCTGGACTTTTTGGAATTGATTTTAAGTGTAGTTATGATCTGGAGTTGATCGTAATTTTATGAATTATGTGTTATGTGCTATGAGTGTATTTCTTTACGACGTATGATTTTCGAAGGTTTACTTTAAGATGCGGAAAATGCGATTTACTAAATTACGAGCGATAACATGTTGTATGACTTAAGTATGATTCGTTGGCTATGTTTGCATGAATTACTGAGATGTTTGACTTTAGTTGACCTATTTGACCGAGTTGACTTTTGGTTTGACTTTGGTTGACTTGCTTGGATTAGTTGACTTTTACTTATTCGTTGAGTCAGTTTGAGCACTAGGACTTTATGTACACTATGGGTTGACTAAGTTTGACCTATTAGTGTATACTTAAGATGATTTACTTTGTTAGGTTGCGTTATTCAAGTCGAAAGTTTCGACAACAGTACGATTTGCTAAGATCTTTACGAGTGCTTTTGCTAAGGTGAGTCTACAGTCCCTACTACGTTTTTACAGGGATGAGATGCATGATTTTTACAAATGTTTTACGTGTTTGGCACAAGTAACTTACTAAGAATATACATATGAGTTCAGATCAAAAATCCCTTAGCTTGATTATATTAGTTACTTTGTAAGCTCGACTTATAGGGACGGTACCATTAGGTTTGACAAACCTCACCGCAACGTTAAACAGGTGCTTATGTAGTTGTAACACGTACACTTGATCGGTGTATCGCCAGTATAGGGTAAACTAAAGACGTGTGCTCGGGTCACGCAAAGGTTAAAGCTTTATAATCAAGTGTTCATGATAATGTATACTTTTCCAGTGATGTTTTCTAAGAAAATCTTGTGGCCTTACTTACGAAATGATTTACTAAACCTGTGGATTCATTCAGCGTTTTTCGTTAACGTTTTGCATGTTTCATCTCAGGTACATAGAGTTAGTGCTTCCGCTTTATTTGAAGTTATGTGCTGTTTGCTGCTAGAACTGGATGGCGTCCAGCATGATTTCTATTTTTATTTCAAGAACAAATATTCGCATTTAAATAGTTTTCTGTGATGTTTTGGGTTCATATACGATGGTCATTGATGTCAAATGTTTCCAGTTTCATTTTCTTTAATAAATGACTTTGTTTTAAGGTTTGATGCGAATACTTTTCAGAAACGTCTCATATAGAGGGCGTGACCGCTAAACTGTAGGATCAGGAGTTAATATTCTGTTAGTGGATTCTGACGGGGTATTACATTTGGTATTAGAGCAGATCGGTTACCTAGGACTAGGCTGCATTAGAGAGTCTAACGTTAGGACAACTAGTGCGTCTAGACTGTAACCATAGACTTGTTAAGTTACATCAATCCTAGTTAAATAAATTGCTGTGTTACTTGATATCTATTATGGCATGATTACTAATTGACTAACTTTGTGCTTTCTTTGAGTGCTAGATGACTTCTTCCGATCCTATCATTCTTACCGACTCCGACACGGAATCCGAGGAAACCGTGCAAGCGCAGGGAAATATGATACTAGAATTTGTGGACGATACCAAATCGGAATCCGAGATGGAAACCAAGCATGAGAATGAGCCTGAAGGAAAAGAACCGGCAGAGGATTCCGAGGAAGAATCGAAGCCCGAATCCGAATCTGAACCTGATATACCCGATTCACCCCTGCCACCTTTTGTTAAACCCGACCATGTTAACCCCTACGGACCGAGAGGCCACCGTAGGATACCGAAAGGACCTACTCGAGGCAACAACCCCTTTTGTAAGAGTATTCGTTACGATACCCAGTCACTTAAGATGTGTCAACGTTACCATCCCTATGACGCTTCTACATCTACTTCTAAACCTAGTACCTCTACTGCTGCTACTAATGACAACAACCCTAATGACCTCACGTTTCAATTCAAAAATTTGGAGAGAATGGTCGAGTATTTGTTGAAGGAACTCCAGAAACGCATATAGAGACCGCTCGACTAGACTTGTTCCACGCTATTGAACATTATTTGATTATTATTGTTTATTTTATGATGCTCGCACATACATTATTAGTTGAGGTTTTACTTATGACATGAGAATTATATTACTTTTATTGGATATGCATGAATTTCGGAACAAAAAGTTTAATTCTTTAAGTGTTGGTTTACTAATGGAAATCTATGTTTAGTGTTGCTACTACTATTGCTAATTAGTGATAAGGTTACTAGTGTACATTGTTCATACTACTGCTACTACTAAACACTATGTATCACTACTACATACCACTAGTGTTACTAAAATCGCTATGATTAAATATTAGTTACTATTCATCATTCCGTTGCTAGTATATTTTATATATCGATTTCATTGGAACTAACCGAATGTATTATCTTGACCAGAAAGATAATGCCGCCCAAGCAAGTTTCCCAAGCTGATGTTCATCGGTGGATTACCGAAGGACTGACCGAGGCCGTGGCAGAACTCCGTAATGGAACCAACAACAACAATGTGAACACTACGAATCAGCGAAACTAGAATACGACCAATACTCAGAACAATGGATAAGCAGGGTATACGTACAAGACCTTCTCGAGTTGTGAACCAAGCTCCTTTAATGGTACCGAAGGTCCAGTTGGTTTGACTCGTTGGTTTGAGAAGCTAGAGTCAGTTTTCTGTATCAGTGGTTGTAGAGATGAGGATAGAATGAAGTTTGCAACCTCTAAGTTATCAGATGGCGCCTTGACGTGGTGGAATACCCATGCAAACTTAGTAGGTATGGATCAGGCTTTTGAGACTCCATGGGAGGATTTGAAACGACGAATGATCGCAGAGTATTGTCCCTACACTGAAACTGTTATGATGGAGCGAGAACTCCAGAACCTGAAGCTAGTGGGTAATGATTTGACTAGTTACAATAAGAGATTCTTTGAACTTGCCCTTATGTGTCCACATATGGTTACTCCCGAACGTCTCAAAATCACTCTTTATGCAAACGGTTTGACCGAGAAAATTCAAAGTGGTGTGACTACTTCGAAGCCAAGAACTATACAAGAAGCTGTCGAGATGGCTAGTGAGTTAATTGATCAAGTTGAACAGCGAGGAAAGACTCCTGCCTCAAATGAGACTAAAACTCATGATCATAAGAGGAAATGGAACAATAACAATAACTCAGGGAAGAATTACAATTAGTAGCCCTTTAAGAAACAAGATACTGCTAAGAATAATGCTGCAACCTCAAGTGCTAATTCTGGTTATAAGGGAAAGTTCCCATTATGTGCTAAGTGTAATAGGCATCATCCGGGGGATTGTTTGAAAAAGTGTGATAAGTGTAAGAGGAATGGACATTTGGCTGCCGAGTGTAAAACTGGCACGAACGTGTGTTATGGGTGCGGAAAAGAAGGTCATTTCCAGAAGGATTGCCCAACTGCTAGTAAGGCTAATGAACCTGCAAGAGGAAGAGCTTTCAACATTAACTCCAGTGAAGCTCGTGATGATGCTAAGCTAGTCATGGGTACGTTTCTTCACGATAATCAACACGTTTATGTACTTTTAGATTCCAGAGCTGATAGAAGCTTTGTGTCTAGAGATTTTTGTCATAATCTTAATAATGTTGTTTCATTCTTAGAGAACTTATATTCTATAGAGCTAGGAAATGGTAATCTAATGAGTGCTGATAAGGTTTACCGTGATTGTATTTTGACTTTGGTTGGAATGTCATTTAAGATAGATGTTATACCGATTAAGCTAGGAAGTTTCGACCTTGTGGTTGGAATGGACTGGTTAGCCAAGAATAAAGCCGACATTGTTTGTCATCAGAAAGTGATTCGCATTCCTGTTACTGAAGGTGAACCTTTAATGGTGTATGTAGAGCGAAACAATACGCCGTTAAATTTCATTAATTGTTTGGAGGTGCAGAAACACATGAGAAAAGGTTATCTTGCTATGCTGGTTCACGTAAGCAAAACTGAATCTGAAGGTAAGAGACTTAAAGATGTGCCCATTGTTAGAGAATTTCCCGATGTTTTTCTAGATGAGTTACCCGGATTACCTCCTCCTAGAGATGTAGAGTTCCAGATTGATTTAGTTCCCGGAGCGGCACCGGTAGCGCGTGCGCCGTATAGAATTGCACCACCCGCACTGCAAGAGTTATCTAGTCAACTGCAAGAGCTTTTAGATAAAGGATTCATTCGACCGAGCTCATCACCATGGGGAGCTCCAGTATTGTTTGTGAAGAAGAAGGATGGATCTATGAGACTCTGTATTGATTATAGGGAGTTGAATAAGTTGAATATAAAGAATAGATATCCGTTGCCGAGGATTGATGACTTGTTTGATAAATTGCAAGGATCAGCATGTTATTCTAAGATCGATCTAAGGTCAGGTTATCACCAGATGAGAGTGAAGGAAGCAGACATACCAAAGACAACGTTTAGGACACGCTATGGTCATCATGAATTTATCGTAATGCCGTTTGGATTGACGAACGCACCGGCTGTGTTCATGGATCTCATGAACCGTGTGTGTAAGCCATATCTAGACAAGTTTGTTATTGTGTTCATCGATGATATTCTGGTGTATTCCAAGAGTGAGGAAGAACATGAACGACATCTCCGTTTATTACTAGAGATGCTCAGGAAGGAGCAGTTGTACGCGAAATTTTCGAAATGTGACTTTTGGTTGCGAGAAGTGCAATTTTTGGGTCATATCGTAGGAGTCAATGGTATCTAAGTTGATCCTGCGAAGATAGAGACAGTAAAGCAATGGGAGACTCCTAAGTCGCCAACGTAGATACGACATTTTTTAGGACTTGCTGGTTACTATAGAAGATTCATTGAGGGATTTTCTACTATTGCCCGACCGTTAACAGCATTGACTCACAAGGTGTAACGACCCTACTTTTTCTGTTATCTTTTACCGTTAATTATTTAACGACCGTTAATTGTTATTCATGCCACGTCATTTCTATGACCTATATTATTATTTTTGTAATAATATATTAATTATTATGTGTCAAATGAATATTTGTATTCATATTTTAAATTGCACGTTTCTACGTGTCGTGGATTTCTATCCGGCGAATCTTTTCGGTTTTCAAACCTACGGTCAAGCTTTTGGGATTTTTAAGTCCTAATTATTTTAAATATGATATTTTAATGTCATATATTTATTTATAGTGTTTATATATATTTTTCTTCGCGTATTTGTTATCTCCCCGAATTTTCAATCGCGTAGTCGTGTTTTCGCGTTTTGGGTTTCGATCGAGCGTTCGGACCATAAGGAAATTGTCATTTAACAAAATTAGCCCACTAAGGGGCCCACTCTACCCATTTTTGGCTGGACCCTCTTTAGAGAGGGGGGGGGTAATATGTGATTTTTGCATACTAGTGCCTTTTAGTCAAAAATTCACTAATACATTCATTTTAATCAAAACCTAAAGGCTCCTTCTCCTCTCCTATCATCTTGAACGACCAATACAGCCCCATTATCATCATTTTAGGTTTTCTTCATCAACATATCAATTATTCATCATCTATAAAGATCAATTGCATATACAGGTTCTCCATCTCGCGATCTTCAACATCCTTCTTCTTGATTCTTGATTAGGGTATAAACCCTAACCCTAGCTTTTCAATTTTTCTTTAATTTTTCTGTTTTTATATGTTATAATGATAGTATGATGCTTATATGCTATTGTATTGTTGATTGTATGCGTAGAAATGCTCGTTAATTCATGTTTTCGGTTTGATTAATTTGGGACAGCAGGTTGTTTGATATTTTCTGTAAATTTAACTATTATAAAAGTGAAATTAAAGTGTCTAGATGAGTTCCTCTCATCAAGACATTAATTTTAGACTCCGAATTCATGTCTTTTCGATTCCCGGAGCTCTAGTTATGATTAAAATGGTGTTTTGTTGAGATTAAAATGTGAAAAAGAATTGTTCCAGGTTTGGTCCAACTTTGTGACCACTTTTGAAGTTTTTAGGGTGTACTAGTGTGTTAGGGTTGATGATGAGATGAAATTTCATGTTCGGGTAATCGAAATTCGAGCCACGGATCACCCGTTGTGACTAAAACGTGTTTTTGAACGGATTAAAGCTCCAAGTTGTTTAATGGCTGATTATCACGACTTGGTTGATGTTCTTGGGGTGTTCTTGAGTACACCAATGTGTTGGGTGGTTTTATTAGTCGGAGATATATATAAAACTCGCCGAAAACCGACACACGAGGCTCAAGTTATGACCCGATGAACTTTTAATTAAAACTAATGGTTATTAATTTAAACTTATGATATAAATAATGATTTTCATTATTATTAAATTACTTATGATGTAAAAAGTAATTATTATAATTTAAGACCTATGATATATATTTATTATATCATTTAATTATTACTTATGATTTAATTAAACTTTTAATTAAACTTATGATTAATAATACTTTTATTATTAATGGAAAATACTTATGATAAGTATTAAACTTATATTATGAGATTATTATTATAAGACTTATAATAAGGATTAATTAATTATTATAAGGCTTAGTTATTATTTAATTATAATTTAATTATTAAATACTTATGATTTAATAATTATAATTAGAAACTTATGATATGATTAATAATTCATTATTAAGTAATAATACTTATGATATGATTTAAAATTTATTATTAATTAATAATACTTATATTATGATTAATATTTAATTAATTAATTAAATACTTATGGTATATTAATTATATCATTTAAACTTATGTTAACTTTAATAATTCATTTTAATTTAATTAAACTTATGTTATAACATAATTATACATATTTAACTTTAATTTAACATTATAACTTATATTATTATTACAAATTACACTTTTAAAATTTATGTTGACTATGTTTGACCAAGGTTGACTTTTGAGTTGACTTTCTAAATAAGGAAACTTTCCTAACTTAAAACTTTCTAAAAATAGAAACTTTCTAAATATGGAAACTTTCTAAATTTGGAAACTTTCCAAAAATAGAAACTTTCTTAAAATAGAAACTTTCCTAAAATAGAAACTTTCCAAAAATGGAAACCTGCTAAAAATAGAAAGTGTGTGTCCTACGCTGTTCCGATCAAACCGATGCATGTTGAGTAATGTTCTATGTCTACTTGCAACATGTACAATAGCTATCATACTAAGACTTGACCTAAGTTAGTTATTTATATCGACCTGCTTTATTTATAGGTCGGCGTTGTGATCATTCCTGATCACTTTAATTCATTTGCTGTTCGCATATTTGTGTGGTTACTTCGTTTGCTATTAAGGTGAGTTATAGTCCCATTTTTCTATTTTATATCTTTTGGGATGAGAATACATGCAATTTATTCTATATTTTGGACAAGTGGAAGTTGGTTTAAATTATTCATTGTGAGTCGAACAAAAATATTCCCTAATCTGGTAATTGTAATCACTGGTTTCTACTGGTGAACGCGAATCCTATGGATTGATCTATCGGGTTTGACAACCCCATTTCGAGCTAGTCGCGCTAGCAATTTATAATCGGAATGTTTAGTACTTCGTATTTAGTTGAAGATACACTTGTTCGGTGTATATTATTTATTGTGTTTGGCAAGGGTAAATAAATGGTTAAGTGGTTACCAGGTGGCACACGGAAAATGGAATAATGTTTTTATATGTTTTCTAGCATATAATTTTGTGGTCCAAAAAGGAGTTTTTATGTTTTCAAACATAAATTTTTATGGTTTATATTAAATATTGTTTGCAATATTAAACCTATAATTCACTCAACATTTTTGTTGACAGTTACTCGCATGTTTTATTCTCAGGTTCATGATTGATTGCTTCTGCTGTGCTTAGAGAGTCTGCATATTTATGATGGCAGCTTTTGTTAAACATTAATTTGCATTCTATTTTGATACATTTAATAGTGGATGTTGTTGACTTTGTTTTGGTCAACTTTTGGTTAAGTAATAATGTATGATTTTTCTAAACTTACGACTCACGAGTTAAACTATACGACTCACGATTTAGAACTTGGTGCTGTAGTTTTCGCACTGAAGATGTTGAGACATTATCTGTATGGTACAAAGTTCACTGTATTCACTGATCACAAGAGTCTGCAGCATATTTTCGATCAGAAACAGCTTAATATGAGACAGAGACGTTGGATTGAATTGTTAAACGATTACGATTGCGACATTAGCTATCATCCTAGTAAAGCTAATGTAGTGGTAGATGCTTTGAGTAGGAAGGAGAGAGTTAAGCCTATTCGAGTTAGAGCATTGAACTTGACTATTCAAAGGCACCTTACTTCTCAGATACGTGACGCACAACTAGAGGCGTTGAAAGAAGAGAACGTTGCTACTAAATCACTTCGAGGAATTGATAAGAAGTTTGTTACTCGAGACGATGGAACCCGGTATTTTATCGATAGGATATGGGCACCGAAGTTTGGCGGATTAAGGGAACTAGTGCTAGAAGAGGCACACAAGACTAGGTATTCTATTCACCCTGGATCCGACAAGATGTATCAAGATCTTAAGGCACTATATTGGTGGCCTAATATGAAGGCTGAAATCGCTACCTATGTTGGTAAGTGCTTGACTTGTGCTAAAGTTAAGGCAGAGCATCAGAAGCCGTCAGGTTTGCTGACATAACTCGAGATTCCTCAATGGAAGTGGGAGAATATTACGATGGATTTTATCACTAAGTTGCCTAAAACGGTAGGAGGCTATGATACGATTTGGGTTATCATTGATCGTCTTACGAAGTCTGCTCATTTTCTACCGATTAAGGAAACGAATAAGATGGAGAGGTTGGCACAGATTTACTTAAAGGAAGTAGTTTTACGACATGGAGTGCCACTATCCATTATTTCCGACAGAGACAGTAGATTTACATCTAGATTTTTGCAAGCTTTGCAAGATGCTATCGGAACTCGTTTAGACATGAGTACAGCCTATCATCCGCAGACTGATGGGCAAAGTGAGAGGACAATTCAGACATTAGAAGACATGTTAAGAGCGTGCGTGATTGATTTCGGAATTGGATGGGATAGACATCTACCGCTAGTAGAGTTTTCCTATAACAATAGTTATCATGCGAGTATAAAGGCGGCGCCTTTTGAAGCACTGTATGGCAGAAAGTGCAGATCACCTTTATGTTGGACTGAGTTAGGAGATAATTAGTTAACTGGTCCTGATGTTGTACATGAGACGACTGAGAAAATTGTGCAGATTCGAGAAAGAATGAAAGCGGCACGAGATCGGCAAAAGAGCTATGCAGATCTTAAGAGGAAAGATTTGGAATTTCAGGTGGGAGATAAGGTTATGCTCAAAGTGTCACCCTGGAAGGGTGTAGTGCATTTTGGAAAGAGAGGAAAGTTAAGTCCGAGGTATATTGGACCGTTTGAGATTACCGAACGAATTGGACCGGTAGCATATAGATTGAAACTACCACAAGAACTTAGCGAGATTCACGATACTTTTCATGTTTCCAATTTAAAGAGGTGTTTAGCAGATGAAAGTTTGGTGATTCCTTTAGATGAAGTGCAAGTTGATCCTAAGCTTAATTTTATTGAAGAGCCTGCTGAGATTATGGATCGCTAGATTAAGCAATTAAAGCAAAGCAGAATTCCACTCGTAAAGGTTAGATGGAATGCCCAAAGAGGACCAGAATTCACGTGGGAGAGTGAAGATCAGATGAGACTTAAGTATCCGCAACTGTTTCCTGAGGAGACGACCACGGCGGATGACAACTAAAATTTTGGGACGAAATTTTTCATAACCGGTGGGTAATGTAACAACCCGACTTTTTCCGTTTACTATCGTTACTTGTCCGTTAAGTGTTTAACAGTGATTATTTAAACTTCGTGTATTTAATTAAATTAAATACATACTTAATAGAAGAATGTTTGAATTAATATGATATATTAATTTACGATTTATTTTGGTTAGCGAAATAACTAGAAAACGTTACGATTAAGTTTATCGCCTAGAAGACTTTTCAGTTTACGGAACTCAGAAAACGAGACAATAATTATTTTTGATAATTATTGACTTTAAGGAAATTATTTTTAATTTATTATTAGTTTAATGAATTAAACTCGGTGATTGCGTTTCAATGACTAGTTAACGTTCCGGAGACCCGGTACGGTTAACGGCACTCGAAACGGACCACGCGCGTACCAAGGGTTAACGAAAACCGAGCCCGAGACCCCATGAGAAGGCCATTCGGCCGACCCCCCCCTAGTGGACCCCTTTTGGACTCTTAATTTCTTATTTGGGCTATGTGATTAGTGGTGGATTAGATTAAGGCCCTAAACTAGAAGTATAAAAGAAAAAGGAAACTTGTGAGCCCTCCCCATTTGTTTTCTTGTGAGCCCTTGGAAGCCGTCGGCCACCATCACCACCAAGCCACCCTCAATCTTCAAACTTTGATAAAGTCTTGTGCATCAAAGTTGCTTGTTACATCATTCTACGTCTAGTATTGTTGATTAATTGTGCTAGAAAGGTATAATTGCAAACCCTAATTTCATTAAATCAGTTTTTTTTATCAATTACATGGTGTAATAGAGTCTAGTGCTCAATTAATGGTGTCTAGTCTTGCTAATTGTTGATTGATTGCAAAATTAACGTTGTTTGATTGAAAAACGAATTTTTTTATTGATGATCTGATTAAATTGTTATGAGATCTGGTTTTGTAATGTGTTTAATTAGAAAGATATCGAAAAGTCATTAATTTTAGACTCCGATTTTGCATGATTTCGTTACCGTATGCTCAAGATATGCTTAATCGAAGTTTTCGTTAGGTTTTGCATGAAATCCGAATTTTCTGATTTGTATGCTTTGCGATTTAGCTTATGAAAGTTATGCTACTGTATTCCTTGTGAAAAGTTATGAAATTTAGACTAAATATTTGCGTTAAAAGGTTATGTGAAGCTTCCGATATGATCAAACGAAGTTTTGGTTCGTAAAGAATGCTGAATCTGTTTTTGAGTTTAGATAAAACTTGCTAGAATGAACTAGGAATTGATTTAGACTTTGAACTTCTGGAATATGTTAGTTTATATGTTACTTGACATGTTTCATTTGTAAGCGAACTTGCGAGAACGTGATTTGCCATGATATATATGCTCGTCAAAATGATATGTCTGATTGATGTTCAGAAACTGATGAGTCTGTAATGTTTTGCAAATCTGTACGAATTGGCTAAAGTAATGCTGCTGATTATATTATAACTTAAATTTTGAGATGTCTTGAGATGACACCAATTGTCCGTTTGTTAAAATCTATTTTCTATATTTTATGAAAAATGTTTAAAAACTGATGCGCGATCAGAATTTTCTGTAATGAACCTGAACTTGAGCCTTTCTGATATTGGACTTTTAATTATCGTATGAGGCTTTGGCCGGACTTTTTGGAATTGATTTTAAGTCTAGTTATAATCTGTAGTTGATTGTAATTTTATGAATTATGTGTTATGTGCTATGAGTGTATTTCTTTACGACGTATGATTATCGAAGGTTTACTTTAAGATGCGGAAAATGCGATTTACTAAATTACGAGCGATAACATGTTGTATGACTTAAGTATGATTCGTTGGCTATGTTTGCATGAATTACTGAGATGCTTGACTTTAGTTGACCTATTTGACCGAGTTGACATTTGGTTTGACTTTGGTTGACTTTTGTTGACTTGCTTGGATTAGTTGACTTTTACTTATTCGTTGAGTCAGTCTGAGCACTAGGACTTTACGTACACTATGGGTTGACTAAGTTTGACCTATTAGTGTATACTTAAGATGATTTACTTTGTTAGGTTGCGTTATTCAAGTCGAAAGTTTCGACAACAGTACGATTTGCTAAGATCTTTACGAGTGCTTTTGCTAAGGTGAGTCTACAGTCCCTACTACGTTTTTACAGGGATGAGATGCATGCTTTTTACAAATGTTTTACGTGTTCGGTACAAGTAACTTTCTAAGAATATACATATGAGTTCAGATCAAAAATCCCTTAGCTTGATTATATTAGTTACTTTGTAAGCTCGACTTATAGGGACGGTACCGTTAGGTTTGACAAACCTCACCGCAACGTTAAACATGTGCTTATGTAGTTATAACACATACACTTGATCGGTGTATCGCCAGTATAGGGTAAACTAAATACGTGTGCTCGGCTCACGCAAAGGTTAAAGCTTTATAATCAAGTGCTCATGATAATGTATACTTTTCCAGTGATGTTTTCTAAGAAAATCTTGTGGCCTTACTTACGAAATGATTTACTAAACCTGTGGATTCACTCAGCTTTTTCGTTGACGTTTTGCATGTTTCATCTCAGGTACATAGAGTTAGTGCTTCCGCTTTATTTGAAGTTATGTGCTGTTTGCTGCTAGAACTGGATGGCGTCCAGCATGATTTCTATTTTTATTTCAAGAACAAATATTCGTATTTAAATAGTTTTCTCTGATGTTTTGGGTTCATATACTATGGTCATTGATGTCAAATGTTTCCAGTTACATTTTCTTTAATAAATGACTTTGTTTTAAGGTTTGATGAGAATACTTTTCGAAAACATCTCATATAGAGGGCGTGACCGCTAAACTGTGGGACCAGGAGTTAATATTCTGTTAGTGGATTCTGACGGGGTATTACAATAATACCCTTAATTATAACTATAATCCTAATAATAATAATGATAACTAATTCTTAAATGACAAAATTTATAATAATGAATACGTGAATAATGTTAATAATAATAATAATGATTATATTACTTATAACTATGTTTGTAATACTAATTATAATACTAGTAATTCTAATAATAAAAATAATCATAATAATAACAACAATACAATAATAATAATAATAATAATAATAATAATAATAATAATAATAATAATAATAATAATAATAATAATAATAATAATAATAATAATAATAATAATAATAATAATAACAATAATAATAATAATAATAATAACAATAATAATAATAATAGAAATGGGAAGAAAAGGTATACCCTAAAAAGAGAAATGCACCAAACGGGACTCGAACCCAAGACCTCTCGAATCCCGATAACACCCAAGACCATTACTCCATCTCTGTTTATCTGATTATATTCAGATTAAAAATATATTTATCCCTTTTCTGGTTTTTTATCCCTTTTCTCCTTCCTCCTCAACTTACATCGACCAGAGCAAATTAATAACAGTGACTAATTAGTTTGATTTAAAGCTTGAAATAAAATTAAAAACTATCTGTAATGATTGATTTGGATTAATCAGAGAAAAGAAAAAAAAAGTAGCAACAGACTCGTATTTAAAATGATGAACTTGAAAGTTGATTTTGAATTCTGAGTGTGTTTAGATGATGGTTATAAAACGAAATGTGTTCTAAATCACTCCTAGAAACTTCTGAGACTATTAATTTCGACAGAAACATCGTATAATCCTTCAATTCGATCTTAGAACATCGTTTGACTTTTTATATCAAGAACTTTGACCTCGAAATTCTTACTCAATACTAAAAGTTGAGGTTTGAAACTTTCCAAAAAGTTTAAATGAAGGATTTAGAATAGAACTACATTAACAGAATTTGAAATTAAACTCTAATTCGATGTTTTGGAAAAAAGTAAGAAGAACAGAGGTCGTCGTGTGATTTTTCTGTTTATTTTGCAAATTCTTGTGAGGAATGAATTACTCTGAATCATTTATTGGATTGTACTAATTATAATTGTTCCTAATTTGTTTGCATTAGTTGGATTAAGTCGCGTAATCCAATCAGACAGGAAGTACCATTATTGTGTATTAAATGAAATAAAAAAATAAAACCATAAATCAGATAGGTACTCTCAACTGAATTCTTGGATGTTATGTGATTAAATTCGTGATTGGTACAAGATTTAGAATCATGAATCAGTCATCTACAGCTGCTGAAAAAGATAGGAAATAGAATACGTTTTTATATGTGTATAATTTGTATATAACCGTATATATATATATATATATATATATATATATATATATATATATATATATATATATATATATATATATATATCTGTATATGCATTTATTTATATAAACATATATATAACTGTATTATATATATATGTATTTATATATAATAGATTTTATATAGCTGGATATCGATTACCTCTATATCATAATAATATTAATTATGCAAACATTAGTTTTAATAATAGTAATGAAACTAATAATAAAAAATATATATAATCTTGATATTAATAAAAATGATAATAATCCTATTATTAATGTTAATAATAATAAAGTGTATTGTTCTCTAATAAATATTAATTATAATAGCACTAATAATAATAATATTAAATATAAGAATATTATATATTAGTAATGATATTAACTATAAAATGGTAATAATATCATTATTCATAATACTATTAATAATCCTAAGTATGATGATATTAATATTAATAACAATAATAATAATATTAATAAAAATAATAGTATTATTATAACAATTATATTTTAACTTGTGGTTTAATACCTTTACTATTAAATATTACTAATTATGTAATATCTAATAATTAAATAATATATACATATAATATTTATATCTTTTATATATATTCTACTATTCATAATAATTATTTATAAAAATTATATATATATATATATATATATATATATATATATATATATATATATATATATATATATATATATATATATATATATATATATATATATATATATATATATATATATATAGTTTTAATTTAATAACCACTCAGTTATGTTATTTTATATTTTTGATTTCAATTAATTAAAAAAATACATTATTAACTCAAAATTTTATATATGCACTTATATTTATATTTATATAAATATTTACATAATTATTTATACACAATTGTTCGTGAATCGTCGAGAGTAGTCAAAGTCAAATTCATTCATGACAAATAGCTCAAACATTTTAAGACTCAATATTACAGATTTTGCTTATCGTGTCGAATTCATATAAAGATTAAGTTTAAATTTAGTCGGAAATTCCCGGGTCGTCACATATGAAGTTTAAAATGAACCTAATGTTCTAAGCAGAAAGGAACGTAATATCACAATTTGATTTGTTAAATTACTAGAATCACTGAGGATAGAACTATCAAGAATATGTTTTCTTGATATGTTCAGTGGTTAAGTAGAATGTAAGAGTCGTGTAACATGACACATGATGACGGTATTGTCTATAAATTATCATCTTCCATTAGAAATTTAGCATGACTTACTGTAATATAATCACGTTGGCCTGACATTATTATATTATACTAACTCATGCTTCAATTCCCAACACTTCTCCAGAAATCATTCATAATTTAAACTCAAATTTTACAGAAGGATTGAAACTAAAACAGTTTCTTTTATGATGTAACATAGATAGCACGAGAAAATGGATAACTTCGGACAAAAATATTTATGAAGATATCTTCAGAAATATAGAGGATATTTATAACGAAAGATACGATGATATCTTAGAATTTTATAAGATTAAATGATAATGAGGAAAGTTCTTCTGTAAGGATTTAAGATAAGTAAGGAGCAGGGTAATTGCTAATGATTTCAGTAGATACTGAATCATCTAGATTCTTTGAATACAGGTTTAGTCTTTGCGATTTATCCACAGCTTCCTTTATGTTTTGCTCAATCCGTTCTTCAATACCAGATTTTCTTTTGAGCTTTTCCAACACACAATTCTTTATTATCAAGCTTCTGTTCATTAAGACCATCTACAGCTTTTGCTGCTTCATCAGCATTATTTGGGTTAACGAATCTGAATCGATGATTATAGTTCTAAGGTGTTTTCAAGAATTTTGAATTTGAACGTAGAACGCTGGATGTAACCGTTAACGGATCTAACGATTGTCGAAGAAATGTAGTAAATGATAATTTCGGTGGTTTGATGTGATAATTCATCACAGAATGTGAATGAATATAATTCAGGAATGTAGTGCTCTTTAGGAAGATAACACTTGCTAAAGCTTTAATTGGATTCTGATATGTCAAAATATGTAGTGGTTGTTCTTTAGTTAACGGATACATATATCTTGTGAATGTAAGTAGTATAGTTACTGACTTATTGAATCAGAATTGAAGAATGTACAATGTGACATATTAATGTGAGATATAAATATTTCTCGGGTATTACCTACCCGTTAAAATATTTTCACAATTAACAGTTTGTACAAAAGAATTTTTAATTATAATCTTCATGAAGATATACGTTCATATATATATTCTTCGAATATAATCATGTATTTAATGAGTTAATGTAATATGAAACTCATTTGATTTGCGGCTTGATACGAGAATAAATAATCTTCAATACTTGAGAGATTACGTAATCGTCGCGAAATATTTCTTAAATGAAGTTATGAATCAATACTTCATCGTTCATTGTTATTGATATACTTCGGTATATGATGTTGATGCTCGTGGAATCCTTGTGAACTTCGCAAAGCACGAATAATGTTCTTCTAAAAAGTTTCGAGTACATAAAAATTGGAAGCATACAATCAAACATGTATTTGAATAATACACTTGGTTTATTATGAAATGGAATTCATTGAGTTGAAACAGAGATTGTAGTTAACGATTGTTAAGTCATTAACGAAGGATGTACATCATAGCATATTAGTAATATGAATTAACCAAGTAGTACCTACCAGTTAAGATTCACACATAATAGCTTAGTATGAAAAGATTTTTATTACGATTTCGAGATATACATAAATATATATATATACATATATCTTTTAATCGTAAACCAAAAGTAATGAATTAATATTTCATAATTCATCATTCTTGGTACTGTTTGGTGTCGGTGGTGCTTACGGAGCTTGTGGTGATGGGAATGATGATGGTGCTAGTGATGCTTGTAGATATTGCACTATATTCTCTAGAACCACTATTCGAGCGCGAAGCTCGTTGACTTCTTCTCTTACTCCGGGATGATTGGCGGTTCAGACAAGCGGATGAATAAGATTTAGAATTTTCGATATCATATATTCGTGGCAGGATATCCTGGAAATGAGGGCGAAAATGGTACTCCGAACGGGTTTGTCGATAAGTGCTTCAGGTTCTTCACCAAGAGGTGATTTCGGTTGGTGGAAGGGATCACCTTCTTCTTGATTTCATTGATTAAGTCGACTACGAACCCATCCCCAATCCATCCAGAAAAGATGATGGCTGGTTGGTTCGTTTGTTCCGGTTACGCTGCCATTGGAGCTCGAGGAGTTCGAAGAATCCATATTATGTGTTTGGAATAGGGTTTGATATGAAATGGGAGTTGGATATTGGATGATATATTTATCTCCTTGAATACGTATATATAGCAAAAAGATTCCGTAATTTGCGAAGAATATTTAGGAAAAGTGGTAGACAAAGTTTACTGGGATAGATATGATAAGATATGAATTTGTCTGTACATCATCTATGCAATAATCGCAGTATGACGTGTCGAGACTTTAATTATTAAGCAAATGATTTCCAACAAGGATTGATAGATATACTTTCGATTAAAGACTTCAATTCGTAGTGGCCTATTCAGGTCTAGGGGCTTGAGCTATAGGATCCTTTAAATCAGTAATCCAAACCCTTCCATTCTAGAGTTTCGTAGACACTACTCGTCAAGAAAATTCAATGATCAAAAATAGCCAGAAAGAAAATATTTTGAAATTAATGAATATGAATAGTAGATATTTCAAGAATCATGGATAACATTTCATGTAATACATATGTAATACACAAAACCATGATAGATGACAAAGGAATGTCGAGAATTTCAGAAATCATGGTGTCGCATTTAAATGTGGTGGAGGAATTGGATAGTACTTAGGAAAGTGAGCAGAGTTCTTAGATTGGCTTGGCATTCTAAGGAAGATTAAAGAATTTTATGAGTAAGTTTCTAAGGTATAGTGTAGCATTTAACAATTAAAGGCAATAATTAAAGGCACTATGGTCAAGGAAAGTTGTAGTCCTACATTGCTAAGGTACCTAATTGTATAAGGCACACATAAAATGCAATTCTGGTTTTCTACAACAGCCTGCTGTGATACCAACTTTAACACCCCGTCAAAATCCATTAACGATGATGTTAACTCTGGTCCCAGTGCTTGCCTTGACTTATATGTAACAATAAAGTTCTACAGCGGAAGCAAAAAGTACCTGAGAATAAACATTCTAAAAGTGTCAACCTAAAGGTTGGTGAGTTCATATGTATATCATAACTAATGATTTTGATAATAGTAATAGATCACAAGATTTCAATTTTCATAAATATCCTTACACCGCAGTGTATTAAAAAGATTCTACAACCATGAGCACCTGGTAACAGCCTTAACGATAATAAGATAATAATGAATACCCCTGATGTCTATAGAGCACCGAATCAAGTGCGCTAAATACCCTCGAAGTACTAAACATTCGTTGACTGCTAGCGCGACTAGCCAGGATGGGGTTGTCAAATCCGATAGATCTATCAATAGGATTCGACCCTCGAAGTACTAAACATTCGTTGACTGCTAGCGCGACTAGCCCGGATGGGTTGTCAAACCCGATAGATCTATCAATAGGATTCACGCCTACGGTACAGAGACTAATAGATTAAGTTACTAAGCTAAGGGAATATTTGGGATTCTAACCCACGTAGAATTAAGTTTAATACTTATATTTATTTTGTAAAACAGATATAAAATAGTGCATGTATTCTCAGTCCAAAAATATATATAAAAAGGGAACTATGAAAACACACGATACGATACGATAGTTTGTAGTAAATATGCATAGGATGGCACTGAATAAGTACATAGTTGACCTCGGATTCACGAACCTATATCAAGTATATATATTAACACGTATACTTGTAATCGAATAAGTTTATATATATTATTTCACTTGTTATATATATATATATATATATATATATATATATATATATATATATATATATATATATATATATATATATATATATATATATATATATATATATATATATATATATATATATATATATATATATATATATATATAGGGGTAGGATCAATGGGGAAGTAACCAATCGGGGGGAAGCGGGGGGAAGCAAAATTTTTTTTTTTCGTTTTTTTTGAAATTTTTTTTTCGGCATCAAGATCACACGAAAATATGAACATTTAGAAGAGACACTTCGTGATGAATGTTATTATTTAGGCGGGAAAACGATCGATAAAAATAATATTCAAGATAATATTGTTCGTGAAGAATATGAACCTTTTTTTTTCATGTTTTGTGAAGTAAATTTAGCCCGATTTAAAAGAAAAGAATTCCATTCCATTCCATATTCCATAAACCCAAAACACCAAACCCTAAACCCTAAACCCTAAACTCTAAACCGTTCGTGTTAAAAATTTAATCTAAATCCTAAATCTAAACCCTAAATCTAAACCCTAAACCCTAAATTTCTAAACCCTAATATCTAAACCCTAATATCTAAACCCTAATATCTAAACCCCAATAGCTAAAACCTCAAAATGCGCTCGAAAAACACGATAATTGTTATATATTACTTCTTCGAGCGTTTTCCCGCCAAAATAAAAACATTTATCACAAAGTGTCTCTACTAAATGTTCATATTTTCATCTCATCTATAATGTTCGTGAACAAAGTTTTTTCAAAAAATGAAAAAAAAAAGTTTTTGCTTCCCCCCGCTTCCCCCCGAATGGTTACTTCCCTCTTGATCCTACCACTATATATATATATATATATATATATATATATATATATATATATATATATATATATATATATATATATATATATATATATATATATATATATATTCTATGTATAAGTATTTGTTTGATAAAATGATTTTAATAATGATAATGAATAAAGAGTTGTATTATTTTGTAATAACAATAATAATACTAGTACTAATAATGAAGATAATAATTTTGATAATAATACTTTAATACTAGTAATAATAATAATAATAAAAATGATACTTTTAGTAATAAAAATGATAATTTTATTAGTAATGATGATACTAATAACTTTAATGATAATACTAACAATATTATTAGTAATAATAATGGTAATGATAATAATAATCATATTAATGATAATGATAATTATAATATTAAGTTTAGTATTAGCATAATAATAATAATAATAATAATAATAATAATAATAATAATAATAATAATAATAATAATAATAATAATAATAATAATAATAATAATAATAATAATAATGATGAAAACTACCTTATAGGCTTTTTCTAAAAAAAATTGCCCAACACCGGGCTCGAACCCCTGACCTCTCGAATACTCGAACAAACGCTTAACCATTGAGCTACTGCCCATTTTCTGATTTAAAACAGGATTTAATTCTATATAACTTATAAATCGTGTTCTTCATCTTCTTCTTCTTCAAAATCGACGAGAACCAAACCAGTCATAAAAGCAAATTTAAGGTTTGGTTTAAGACTTGAAAGTGATCGAGAATAATCAGGTGAGGGTTATAATGATTTACATAAAGGGGAAAAAAAGAATTAAAGCAGCAGCAGTACTCGACGAGGATGAAGAACACCAAAATTTGATTTTAAAATTCGAGCACTAATAGCCTATGATTACTACATGAAAGATGTCGTAAATCATTCACTGAATATTTGTAACTCGTTAATTAGTCCAGAAACAACAATTCTGACTCGAATTTTATAAAGAACACGATGGTTGACTTTTTAGTTTTTAAACTTTGACTTCCAAATTCGAGATCAACCGATAAAATTAAGGATTGAAAACTTGCAGATAGTTTGAACAAAGTATTCCTAACATAACTGCATTAATGGATTTTGAAAAATGATTCGGATTTGAGGTTTAGCAAAAAATTGAAGAACAGAGGTATGGCGTGCAGTTTTATAACATTTTTTTTATTAATTCTTCACAATGCAGTGATTTATAATTATTAATTGATATTGATGATGAAAGAAGTGAATGATTCAATGATTAATCGAGTGTCTTATAGCATTACAAGGTCGACAATTACAAAATTATAACCAGTAGATTAATAAAAAATTAATCAGTAGATATATAAAAATATATAAAGCATGATCACAATTAGTTAAAATAAAAAAAAAATAGAACAGATAGAAAAGCAGGTCACGATCAATAAAAAAAAATAAAACAAGCAGATATAAAAATATCAAGATATAAAAGTAGTTACCTAATTTAGGTATACATCTTTTTTCATTTTATTTAATTAATATTAATAATTAATAATTATATTAATAATAATATTAATAAATAATAATATTATTAATGATAAATAATAATAAGAATAATGATAATAATTAATTATAATGATAATGATAAATAAAAATAATGATAATAATATTAATAAGACAATATTAATAATAAAAATGATAATTTTAATAATAAAGATAATAATCATTATAAAGTGTTAATAATACTATTAATAATAATATTATTAATAATAAGTTGTATTAATAATAATGATATTTATAATGATCTTATCACTTTTAGTAAAAGTAATAATACTAATAATATTAATGTTATTAATAATTATTATTATTAATAACATTAGTAATAGTTGTAATAATAATACTTGTAATTGATAATGATGAGTGATAATTTAATATTAATACATAATTATTTACAAATAATGGTTCGTGAATCATCGGAATTAATCGAAGTTAAATGAAATCATGTAAAGATTTCGTTTAAATTTTGTCGGAAATTTCCGGGTTGTCACATTTGGGGTTCCGTGCAATACAATGTGGACAAATGTCAGTGAGCATTATTTTTTTAAAAAAGAATTTGTGCTGTTTTTTAAATATGTTTGGGGTTTGTTTCAAACAGACATCTAAGACTCAGCTGAAGAAAGTTGGTCACAAGTCAGCGGTTGACTGTAACGACCCAAATATATCAAGAAAGGGCACTAGGAGCGCCGCTCCTAGGTTCAGGAGCGCCGCTCCTAGATGGGGAAAAGGTTGGGTCTTTTAATTAAATTGTAAAATATGAAGGGCACTTTGGTCTTTTAGCATATGGACGATTTAAAGCCACATGATCAGATCTAGATCTCATTTTCATCTCATCTTTCACCTACACAAACACTCTCATCCACCTTTAGAGAGAGAAACCCATTTGACAGAGAAAAAGCTCAAATCAAGGAGGAAGAAGCTTGATTCGGGTCAAAGTGTGAGTATTAAAGTTGTTCATCTAGTCACTAGCTACGTTTTGATTGTGGTGGTATGTCCTAATCTTGATTTCCTTTATTTTGGTTTGTTTGAGGGTTATGGTTAGGGTTTGTGGTGAACATATAACCCTTTTGTTGGTGATTTAGGGTTTTTTGGGTAAGATTGGGTCATGAGAACCCAATAATGAGTAACCTAGGGTTTTGAGGTGATGATTTGTGTTTATGGGTCTTAAATAGTTAGTCAATCACTAGCACACTTTGTGTTAAGTGAATGGGTGTTATATGGGCGGTGGATGACCCAAATTGGTGTGTTGACCTCGGAATGGGTCAAATGAGTCTTGGGTGACCTAAGTTTCCTAGTGAGTATGAGAATGCACTAACCTTGTGTAATAAGTGTATTAAGACCTTAATCGATTGATGTTAGTGATTTGGTGCAATCTTGACCTAGTGTGAGGCTTAAAGGTGCAAATGGATCACATTTGCACTATGGGTCAAAATGACACTAGGAGGGTGGGTGAGTTGGTTGACCAACTTGATTGCATGATTGATTACGTGCATAATGTAATAGGTGCGTTACATTGAAGGTTGCGAGCTTGGTTTATCATTCACCGAAGGCGTTGAGGTGAGTGGAATAATTATGCATGTATGTATATAGTGTATTTATTTGTATGCTATGGCATGATCCACAGAGCCGGAAGTGCCATAGTATGTGCGGTGTGCCATGATGTGAACCACGGAGCCGAAAGCATCATGGTAGGTATGTTGTAGTGGGAGCCACGGAGCCGATAGCACTATAGTACGAGTTGTTAAGGTATTAACCATGGAGTCGATAAAGCCTTAGCGTGAGTATGACTCAAGTCGTGATGCGAACTACGGAGTCAGTGGCATCATGACAATTGCGTATGGTGCGAACCACAGAGCTGGAAGCACCATAGTGCGTGTATGGTTAACCATATGGTTTGTATATGTGTTGTAGTGTAGCATATTATATTGTTTCGATTATATGCTATTGGATATGCTAATTGCGGTATTGGAGGTTATTAGCTTCATACTTGAGATGGCATGCTACTTATATTGCTAGCATGTATGCGATATGTGAGTAAGTGTTTACAAGTAGGTATATTATATATATATATATATATATATATATATATATATATATATATATATATATATATATATATATATATATATATATATATATATATATATATATATATATATATATATATATATATATATAATTATTGCATTCACTAAGTGTTTTGCTTCCCTCTCGTTGTTTACCTTTTTAGGCTCCGGCGTGGACAAAGGCAAGGGTATTCGTTTGGATTAGAGATCTCCCACTTTTGTTATGTTAGTGGACGCTTTTGGAATTTGGCCTAAGTGTGAGGTAGTTTAGTCCCAAACACCATTCTCGTTAAATGTTTGGAAGTTAAACTATTTGGGTCAAAATTGCTACATTGATGTATTTAACGGGTCGTTGGAGTCCCAAGGGTCATTGTTCCCATTTTGTTGTATAAACACTTTTATTCTATGAATTGAATGTAATTGGTGTCTTTTGCATATGTGGTTGAGTACGAGTATTGGGATGTCACTTTGTTAAATCGAAACAGCCCGTTCCAGGTACAGGAGCACCGCTTTTGTACTAAAAGCGCCGCTACTGATCAGTTTTTTGTGGAGTTTTTCAACAGGCGGTAGAAGCGCCGCTTCTGGTGACAAAAGCACCGCTTCTGGGTCTCCAAAAGCGCCGCACATGGCCTTGGTGCGCCGCTCCTGCACACTTCAAAAAAAAAAAAAAAATTTGGTTGGTTTTAAGCAACGGTTTTGAGTCGTTTCATTGAGAAGTGACCTTACAAAATAACCATGGAGTGCAAAAGTATATCACACGCGCAGTTCGTGTATATACTTTGTCAACTCCTCGGGAACTCAACATTCTATTTGGTTATTCAAATAGTGTGTCCATCCATTTTACGGAGTTCTTGAATTATCTTTAGTAGAAAGAGACACGTGCTTTTTGATAGGTTTGTCAGCTGAGGTACAAATATTCTTTCGACCAACGGACAGTAGAAACTTTACAAGGTTAATAGGCTCTCTATAAATAGATAACTCCACTAATATTTTAGATATTTGTGTCGGATTTAAAATTAGAGTCTGTAAAATATTGTATATGGTTTCAGTGCGTCTGAGCTATCAAGCGTAATCTGTATTAACCAGTTATCTATTTCGCTCTAGCGATAACCATGATTCTTCGAGATATTATCAATAAAAGAATAAGTTGAAAATTACTTTGACTCTTGTTAATCTTACTTAATTATACTCCCTCTGTCCCAGATTAATTGTCCGAGACAAAAAATACATAGTTTAAGAATTGTCATTATCACACTATATACTTTTTATGTAGTTTTTCCTAACTTTACAGTTTTACCATCAATCAATTAATTAGAAAGCCCTCTAACTTTTGTAATTTAATTAATTCATTAGGGACAATATTGTAAAATTCGTTGTTAAATTTACTTTCCATTTTCGGAAGTGGACAATTAATTTGGGATAGCCCGAAAAGGAATACTGGACAATAAATCTGAGACCGAGGGAGTACTTAACTGTGCAAAATGTATTTTAATTAGCAAAGATTGTATTCACCCCTTTGTACAAAACTTTAGGTTCTTAAGTAGGGCCAACAATAATCATTTTTTATCATATACAACCAAACATGATTTATGATATTGTACAGTACAAAAATTCAAAGAATATTAATAAAAGTCGTTGTGTAAAAATCATCACCTTTTTGAGGAGTTATCGTTAGACTTAGGAGTATGTTTGACGTGGATCTTATATGAGCTTTTAGCTTTTATCTTTTATGAAAAACCTCATATGTAATAAAAAATTTTGTTTGATTAAAGAAGCTTAAAACTTTTAAACAGAAGGTAAAACTTAAAAGCTAAATACTCCTAAAAATAGTGTTTAACTTCTAGCTTTTTATTATTTTACTCTTTACTTAACAGATTCAGCTACTCTATCAAATAACAAAATATATCTAAAAAGTTAACGACTATTAGTTCTCAGCTAAAACTTAAAGGTAAAAGCTAAAAGCTAAAAGCTAAAACTATTATTTACAAACTATCAGCTACAAGCTAAATGCTACCAGCTACTAGCTAGTTTTAGAGAACGATTATTTCTTACTGCCGATATACTATGATCTCACGATGACTCGCTGCTTGATCACAGGGAGTTGGCAGCCAATAATTTTCTATTAATTAAATTGGCCAAATTGTTAGTGTTGTTAACAACTTCGTAATTCGTGACGCCAATTTGATTTCTGCGAATTAGTTACATAACAATTAAAACGAATTAAATTTTCAATGCCAACACGGCTCTTTGAACGAAACAAATGACTTGCGTAATAATACTACCGACGAACATAAAAGACTTTTGAAGCTAAAACTCGGTTATTAAGTGGTATAAAATACACAATCACGTGCTAATTTTGTTTTATTCAATCTATGTTCTTACGAACGTAAAGATGGTCCGAAAAAATTCGATGAATGAATTAAAACGGTGACTACACTTAGGTTAGGCTGATATCATGTCGGAAATGCAATACAATGAGAGTTAATATATAGCTAACTAATTGAGTAAATCAGGTCATTAAGAGAATCTGTAGTGATCATTGTTGGAGTATGATATAAATTCAAAGCGAGCGGAAGCATTTTTAAAACTTTACAAAATCATACTCTTCCACGGATCATTGTACAAAACTTTAGCAAACAAAACAAAATTAACGAAATTAAACAAGAGAAGATTAGAATACAACCTTTGTAGCCTTTTGAAGATCGAATCTGAAAAACCCAAAGAAGAGTTCCTCTAAACGGTAGACACCCAAAGTTCCAACCTTGTTTCAATCTATACCTTCTACTTAACGGATCTTTTCTTTTTCCTTATTTCCACCAAAACCGAACCCAATTATAGATCTCAAGTATTTTGGTTACTTGAAAAAGAGAAAGAGAAATATCATTTTGTATGTGTGTTTTTGTATCTCAAGTTTCTATATCTTTTCAATACCAAGATTTGGTATTATATAGAATTAAAATTGATACAATAATACATATAATACAAATATAAAGATTTTGAAAGATTTTGAAAGATTTGCAAAATCAAATCTTTATATAAAATAAGATTTACAACTCAAATCAAATCTTATTTATATCAAATCAAATCTTATATATTATATAAAATATGATTATAGTACAAATCTTTATATAAAATAAGATTTATAAATCAAATCAAATCTTATTTATATCAAATCAAATCTTATATATTATATAAAATATGATTTGCAAAATCTAATCAAATCTCTACATATTTAGATTTGTAAGTATATGTACACACATAAAAAAAAACTTACTTAATTTATTAAACCATTAACTAATGATTAATAAATTAATTTCCGATTAGAAGGTATATCAAACAATTTACGATTGGCCTTTGTGTGTGACCGAATAGGATAAATGGACTTTTATTATTTAATGTCATGGGCATATCTTCGGAATATATGTACCACGGTCAAACCACGGTCGAACCATAGCCAACCCGAGAACATATTTCCAACAGACTCCCACTTGCACTGACATTAATAATATTGGCTAGTCTTAAAGACACACCATGTGTAACAACTAGTCTGCTACGTTACACTCCTATATTTTTATTTATATCAATCATCCTTTTGTTCTAGATATTTTTATGAACGTGTGACATGGTTAAGTGTCAATCATCATCGTTCAAGATTATATTTCCCGATAGAGATTTGTGGTGATCAAATAGACTGCTATTGCAGCAATTCAGTCGTAGCATGGCCATGCATTTAATGCAGCACAAATCAACGAGGGGCCCAGAGATATCGCTTCACTTTGCTATGAGAAGAAGGAACAAATTGCTTCAACTGTATAGACATCCACCACATCCCATATTGTACCTGATCTGCACCCTTATGACTGGCATTTACGCACAGCGTTAAATACAGGTCAAAGTAGAATATAGTTTGTGTCAGGATTCCTCATACATATCCACTCTAGGATAAATGATATTGCCATCTTAGAGCTTACTTGTGACTTAAAACCATGAAGTAGCATCTAAGTGTGGTCATTCCAGAACCTTGAATCAACTATCAAGTTCCTCATGAATGTAGTTTCATATAAGCCTATATTACTACACTTCATAGCAGCCTTAATTCAATTCTCTCTTCCTTAGAGAATGTCCGACTGTGGAAGTTTATGAAATAGTATTCATTGGAAGTTAAAACATGCAAAATGAAACATGGCAATATACAATGAAATGATTGCATCGTGCGTATAATATAATCTCAATATATTAATCATCAGATCAATTGCAACATATATTATTGCCCAATATTTAAAGTTTCAAACTTAACATAATAAATACAATCAAACTTTATCATCAATGACACGAATACCAATAGACATGCTATGAGCATCATGCTTAGTCTGTGGCAAAGGCTTGGTGAAAGGATCAGCCAAGTTCTTAGTCGTGTCTACTCTACTTAATAATATGTCATTTTCTGCTACAAGTTGACGGATGTAATGGTACTTTCTGAGTATATGCCGTGTGCACTTTTGTGACCTCGGTTCTTGAGCCAAGACAACCGCACTCACATTGTCGCAGAAAATCTCAATAGGATCATGGATTGTAGGAACCACTCCTAGATCCCCGATGAATTTCTTTATCCACATGGCCTCTTTAGCAGCTTCATTTACCGCTATATACTCGGCTTCTGTCGTAGAATCAGCAATAGTACTTTGCTTGCCACTTCTCCATGTGACGGCTCCACCGTTCAACATAAATACAAATCCTGATTGTGAAGAGCAATCATCTCTATCTGATTGAAAACTAGCGTCTGAGTATCCTTTGACGCTCAGCTCGTCATTCCCACCATAGACCAAGAACATCTCTTTGGTCCTCCTAAGATACTTTAGAATGTTCTTGACTGCTATCCAATGAGCTTCACCAGGATTGGCCTGATAACGACTAGTCATGCTTAGTGCATACGACACGTCAGGCCTAGTGCATATCATCGCATACATGATCGATCCTATAGCTGAAGCATATGGAGTACGACTCATGGTAGCTGACTCCAAGTCAGAATTAGGACATTGAGACTTGCTCAATATCATTCCAGGGTTCATAGGAACGCACCCTTTCTTAGAGTTATGCATACCGAATTTCTTCAGTATCTTATCTATATATGCACTTTGGTTTAGCCCAATTAATCTCCTTGACCTATCTCGATAGATCTTTATTCCCAAAATATATGATGCATCTCCTATGTCTTTCATGGAAAAACATTTTCCTAGCCAAGCTTTGACATCTTTCAGTGTCGGGATATCGTTTCCCATGAGTAATATTTCATCGACATATAGTACAAGGAAGACTACAACACTCCCACTAGACCTAACATAGACACATGGCTCATCTTCGCCTCTAATAAAACTAAATTCTTTGATCTTCTCATTTAAGCAAAGATTCCAGGTACGAGAAGCTTGTTTAAGTCCATAAATGGACCTTTGAAGCTTGCACACACTATTAGGATACTTAGGATGTACATAACCCTCAGGTTGTGTCATAAACACATCCTCTATTAGTTTACCATTAAGGAAAGCTGTTTTTACATCCATTTGCCGTATCTCATAGTCATAAAATGCAGCTACGGCAAGAAGTATTCTAATGGATTTCAACATAGCTACTGGTAAAAAAGTTTCATCATAGTCTACACCATATTGTTGCGTGTAACCCTTAGCCACCAGTCTGGCTTTGAATGTGTGTACATTTCCATCCATATCGGTCTTCTTCTTGAAGACCCACTTACACCCAATAGTTTTAATACCTGGTATATGATCAATCAAGATCCAGACTTGATTATTATGCATGGATTGGATCTCGTTGTCCATAGCCTCCTTCCATTTGGCAGACTCGGGGCCTGTCATCGCTTCCTGATAGGTAATAGGTTCATCATAATCTATATTTTCGTCATCACCCTCAAATATGTGTAAACTATATTTCTTTGATGTTCGACGCACTCTATCAGATCTACGTATGGGTGGTGGCTGTAGGTCAGTTTCTCTTTCAATTGCAGGCTCGTCGACCTCTTGAGGAGAATTGGTTCCAATATCGGTTTCCATGTCGGTTGATTCTTGAATTTCTTCAAGGTCAATTTTTCTCCCACTGGTTCCTTTCGATATGAGATCCTTTTCAAGGAAGACTCCCCTTCGAGACACAAAGACTTTGTTCTCAGTAGGGTTGTAAAACAAATATCCAAAAGAATCAGTCGGGTAACCAATAAATAAACACTTTTCAGATCTGGGTTCAAGTTTATCTTGAGCTTCACGACGAACGTAAGCCTCACAACCCTAGATTCTTAGATATGAGAGAGACACAGTTTTACCATGCCATATCTCATAAGGTGTTTTGGAAACTTTCTTGGTTGAGATGAGGTTAAGGATCCTTGCGGCAGTTTGTAGGGCGTAACCCCAAAAACTGATTGGAAGCATTGTGCGGCTCATCATGGATCAAACCATATCAAGTAATGTTCAATTCCTCCTTTCAGCCACACCATTATGTTGTGGTGTTCTAGAAGGAGCTAATTGTTAGATTATCCCACAACCCCGTAGATGATCACGAAATTCATCATTAAGATATTCACCACCTCTATCAGATCGGAGAATCTTAATTCTTTTGTTCAGTTGATTTTCTACTTCGTTTTGGTATGCCTTGAACACTCCAAAAGTTTCGGACTTTTGTTTAATTAAATAAACATAGCCATATCTACTGAAGTCATCAGTAAATGTAACGAAGTATCGTTCCTTGTGTCTAGTAGGCGATCTGAACGGACCGCACACATCAGTGTGTACCAACCCCAACAGATCCTTTGTCCGTTCACAGCTTCCTGTGAAAGGTGCCTTTGTCATTTTTCCTGATAAGCAAGGTTCGCATTCATCATACGATATTATATCAAATGATTCTAGAATTCCATCTGACTGGAGTATGGCTATGCGTTTCTTGTTTATGTGGCCTAAACGACAATGCCATAGATACGTTTTATCCAAAACATCTTTGGATGAATCAACATTGTAGATTGAACTATCATTTAGCTTTGCTGTGGTTTCTAAGATGCCTTTACAAGGACTAGCCTTGAAATAAAACATCCCATTTTTGTGAACAAGTATTGATCCATTATCAAAACTAAAATTAAAACCATCATTAAATAAAGCATCAAAAGATATAATGTTTCTTGCCATTTCGGCACTGTAGCAAACATTAGATAAAACAATACATAAACCAGAATCAAAAGAAAGCTTGTATTCTCCAATCATGTCAACAGAGGCAACATTCTTATTCCCCATGATTAGATTAAGCTCTCCGGTCTTCAGCTTCCTACTTCTTGTGAGTCCCTGCACATTTGTACAAATGTGAGTACCACATCCCGTGTCCAATACCCAGGAATTAGAAATAGTAGTATTGTTTAGTTCAATCATGAACAAACCTGAAGGTACGGCGACTTCCTTAGCCCGTAGTTCATTAAGTTCCTTCAAGTACTTAGTACAATTGCGCCTCCAATGTCCTTTATCCCCACAATGAAAGCATATTGCTTCTTCAGGAGACTTGGTTTGCGGGATCTTTGAAGTAGAAGAGTTAGCAATGCCCTTAGGTTTAGGTTTGAAGTTGGACGTGCCAACCTTACCCTTGCCCTTGTTCTTTCCCTTTGCTTTGTTTTTCTTCTTCTTAATCCCACCTTTACGAATGGCTAGAACGGTAGTTGCGGGTTTAGCTTTGGCCATGTTAGCCTCAGTGGTTTTTAACATGCCATGGAGCTCCATGATTGTTTTCTCCATATTGTTCATATTATAGTTCATAATGAATCCTTCATATGCACTAGTCAGCGAGTTCAGGATAAAATCCGTTGCAAGCTCCTGACTTATGGAAAACCCAAGGCGCTCCAACCGGTCTATGTACCCTTTCATTTGTAGTACATGGACACTAACACTACTTCCCGTTGCCATTTTGCAAGATACGAGAGCTTTCACGGTGTCAAACCTTTCTTACTTTGCTTGTTGTTGGAACATGTCATTGAGTTGGTTAAGCATGTCATATGACCCTAAGCTCTCCATGCCCTTTTGGAACTCTGGAGACATGGTCGCCAACATCAAGAATGCTACCTCATTAGACTCGGAACGCCGTTTTTCAAACTCGTCCCTAGCCGCTTGAGTAGCTCTCGATCCGGGTTCTGCCGGTAAGGGTTCCTCAATAGCCCTGATCTTTCCTTACATCCTAAGAGCAATTCTTAGGTTGCGAAGCCAGTCCATGTAGTTCAAACCCGTAATCTTGTCCTTTTCGAGGAGCCCTTTAAGGCAGAAATTAGTGATTGATGACGGAGTAGGATTTGTGTTTGTTGCAGACATCTGTCATATTTTTATTTTTAAAGTAAGTTGTATTAGTTAGTTTGATATATTTAAACCTTGTTAAGATAATTACCCAAGTGTGTTTAATATTCAAACAATTATAATTAACAAGGCTAAGATCCATATTTCACTTATGTTAACGACGGGTTCGCCGTGGATCGCCAACCATAAGCTATTTAGGTAGGTAACTATATTACCAATTTCATCCATTATGAAATTCTTAGGTTCTGCGGGATTTAGTGATAATCAATTATTTCACTTGGCATGTTTAATCCCTTCTACGCTAATCCTTCCTCGTAGCTGGTTTGCCGCAAACCACGATTTCAGATTGTAAACCGTCCGTGATAGATACACGTGAAATCCGGCCCAAGACTCTCGGGTATCGCGAAATTCACCTCACCCTTCCCAACACCCAATTAAAGTCCGGCCCAAGACTCTCGGGTATCGCGAACTCTAACAGGTAGAAGGTTTGGATGTGTGTACTACTCATGGATAGAGTAAAGTTTACATTTAAAACGGGTTTTTGTTTTCTTTTAGCAAAAGTAGTTTACACCATTTTAAAACATTTGCTAATTATGTATTGCGTGTTGCATTTGTTAAACTAATTTTAACCAAACCGTTTTATATGATTATTGTCCCTTTTGTTTTTTTTTAAAACATTTTCTAGCTAGCATGGCATAGACAAATAATAAAACAATAACAATCATGACGCGCAATTATCGATAGTATGCCTCGAGTCCTATGCATTTTTCCGGTGAGCCAACATACGGAAAAACATGGTCAACTAGGGACATAACCTTGTGTGAGAATTGGCTCCCACTAAAACCACCATCTCCATTATATGCTCGGATGGGCCGCCTTGTGAACATCGTCTTCTTGATTTCAATCTTGGTTGCATTATCTTACAAAATAACTATTCTATTTTCTATACTGAAAGGACCCGTTCATATACATTATAAACGATTCACAATAGTTGACTACATCGCGAGGTATTTGACCTCTATATGATACGTTTTATAAACATTGCATTCATTTTTAAAAGACAAACTTTCTTTACATCAAAAATTGATGGCATGCATACCATTTCATATTACATCCAACTATAATTGACTTAATATTAATCTTGATGAACTCAACGACTCGAATGCAACGTCTTTCAAAGTATGTCTTGAATGACTCCAAGTAATATCCTTAAAATGAGCTAATGCACAGCGGAAGATTTCTTTAATACCTGAGAATAAAGATGCTTTAAAGTGTCAACCAAAAGGTTGGTGAGTTCATTAGTTTATCATAATCCATCATTTCCGTAATAGTAATAGACCACAAGATTTCAGTTTCTATAAATATCCGTACACTCGCAAGTGTATAAAAGTATTTTATAAGTTGTAGGCACCCGGTAACAAGCCTTAACGTTCATGTTTTACCCTCTGAAGTACACCAGATCAGGTGTGTTTAAAATAACCTCGAAGTACTAAAGCATCCCATAGTCAGGATGAGGTTTGTCAGACCCAATAGATCTATCTTTAGGATTCGCGCCTACCGTACATAGACAAGTAGTTTAATGTTACCAAGCTAAGGGTATATTTCTGGTTTAAACCCACATAGAATTAGTTTTAGTACTTGTGCGTATTTCGTAAAACATTTATAAATCAGCGCATGTATTCTCAGCCCAAAAATATATATAAAAGGGAGCAAATGAAACTCACAATACTGTATTTCGTAGCAATTATGTATATGACGGCACTGAACAAGTGCAGGGTTTGTCTCGGATTCACGAACCTATATTAATTATATATATTTATATGTTGGTCAATATCTGTGTAACAATTTAGGTCAAGTCGTAGTGTATCACAATCCTAATGCTCGAGACCGACATGCAAAAGTCAACAACAGTCAACTTGACCCAAAATGACTTCCAAAATCTATACATGTTTATTATATAACTTATATATAGTAGTTTTATATATTTAAATATATTTATCAGATCTTATTATACTAAATAATACAAGTCATTTATTAATAAATAAAAATTTATATTAAAATTTATATATGATAAAAATATACTTTTATATATCTCAAGTAATAAAATTTATAAAATTCACTTAATATCATAAAAATGTAGTGGTATGTATTATTAATGTAATTACATTACGTGTGGTAAAAATATCTTTGTACGCATATTTATTTGATAAAATAATATTGATAATAATGATAATGATAAAAATAATAAAATGATAGTTTCAATAAAAATATTAATTTTTAGTAATAAAGATAATTTTAGCAATAACATCAACTGATAACAGTTATAATAATCGTTTTAATAATAATATTAAAATTAATGATAATTCAGTTGACCATATCTTTTAATCCATTCATCGAAACCACACGATTTCTAAATGAAAAGTTATTAATTTTTTCTTCAGCTTTTCAACGACATGCATATCATATAATTATCTCAGTAGCATATGTATCAAATTCGTGATTTATCATAAACTATTTAACGACGAAACTAAGCATACAAACATGCATAATCATATATACTCGAGCACTAGTCAGGGATACACTATTAATATATAAAAGATAAGATATGAATGCTCACGTATCAATATTGTGATTCAATATCGCAGGAAAGTACGTAGACGCAACGAAAATGATAAACGTTAGGTTGACCTCACGAGCAATACCCTCGATCAATACCCATAACCTTCATAGCTATAACCCATAATTTCCTTAGCTCTATCCTATTTGAAAACTTATTTTGAAATCATCTGAATATAACTCCGTCGTAGTATTTTATGTATACTAATAATATCTTGAAATAATACTAAGTAAATATATATATATATGTAATTCGATTGAGAGAGTTTAGAGAAATATATTTTCAAGTTTCTATGAAATAATGAAACCTATTGAATTCTATTTATAATAGATTTTTGAATTATTAAAGTGAATTATTAAAGTATGAATTATTAAAGTGAATTATTAAAGTATGAATTATTGAAGTGAATTATTAAAGTATGAATTATTAAAGTGAATTATTAAAGTATGAATTATTAAAGTGAATTATTAAAGTATAAATTATTAAAGTGAATTATTAAAGTATGAATTATTAAAGTTAAAGTAAAGTAAAAGTAAAGTAAAGGTAAAGTTAAAGTATAGTAAAAGTATAAAACTATGTACATATAATACGCGTATAAAAAAATATATATAATATTAATTTAAATCATTTTATATATTTAATAAAATAAAATATAAATATCGTTATCTTTATCATACTGGTTAAGTATTGAGTTGTCAAAAAGAATAGATTTCTTAAATCACAGTGGACCTCATAACATAGGCCCGTAATCATATCATAATGTATCTGATAATTCAATTATTTGATATTATCTCTTAATTCTGTCGATAAATATATCGATACAAATATGTTCATGTAAAGTATCATATATCTAATACTTTGTTAATGTTTTCAGTTAATATTATATATTATATATACATATCTATATACACATAATTGTTCGTGAATCGTCGAACACGGTCAAAGGGTAATTGATTACGTGAATGTAGTTCCAAACTTTTTGAGATTCAACATTACAAATTCTGCTTATCGTGTCAGAAACATATAAAGGTTAAGTTTAAATTTGGTCGGAAATTTCCGGGTCGTCACAGTACCTACCCGTTAAAGAAATTTCGTCCCGAAATTTGATCGAGGTCGTCATGGCTAACTATAAAAATGTTTTCATGACGAATATGAGTTGATAAATAGAGTTTTATCATCATTGAGTAATATAGATAAAACAATTTGATTACGCGAAGAGTATAAGTGAAGCTATCGCAAGAGAGTGAAATGAGTAAACGTATATTCGTTTTAACCGATGACGTAGTTATGATTGATTTTCGGAATTCATGGGATTTAAAGAAAATCTTTGCAATAAGATTTGGTTCTTCAGCGATTAAGGAAATCAGGATCTTCTTGGATTAAATGCGATAATCTGTCTCGATTTCTCTGTCTGATATTTTACTATAATTCCACCCCCTTCGTTTCTTTATTTCCACAGCTCACACCTTCTAGTCTTTCTCCCCAATTCATACTTTAAAGCATTCGTTAATATGCTTCATCCAGTATTGATTCTTGATATACTCTTAACTTTCATATCTGTCATTCTTCTTTTTCATCTACCACCGGAGGAAGTTATTTTATTCTACCATTACCTTGGGGTTATTGTGTTTTTTATTCTCCTGTGTCTTTATATTGCTATACGCATTGATATACATGGTTTGTAATTTCGAGATTGTTATCGGGCTTTATATTCTCCATTATATTTCGGAGCTTCATGCTTTCGTTTTCTCTTCCCGACCTTAAGTCAAGCGGATAATGGTCGAGAAATCATAGATATGAATTTTTGGATGAACATAGTTAATGTTCCAAGAAGAAAATCTTAATGGTACGATCTTGATTTGGCAAATTACCAGAATATCCGAAAATATAGAGCTATCAAGATGATATGTTCTTAATATGTTTGAAAATCAGGTAGAATGTAAGAGTCGTGTAAACAGTACATGATGACGGTATGTTCTGTGAATCATCACGTTCCATTAGAAACTCAGCATGACTTACTGTAATATAATCACGTTGATCAAGTGTCATTATATTATACTAACTCATGCTTCAATTCCCAACACTACTTCAAAAACATTCCTATTTTAAATTCAATTTTTTTTTTTTAGAATTTAGAAACTAACAAAGTTTCTTTTTATGTTGTAACGCAGATATTGCGAATAGATAAAAGATTTCGGATAAGAATAGTTGTGAAAATATCTTCAGGAATATCGAAGATATAATAATAAAAGATACGATAATATGGATGATGAAGAAGATTTGTCTGTGAAGGTTTAGAATAAGAAGTAAGTTGTTTGCTAATGATTTCAGTAGACACTGAATCATTTGGATCCTTTGAAGGCAGGTTTAGTCTTTGTGATTTGTCCACAGCCTCCTTCATGGTCTGCTCAATCCGTTTTCCAGTTTCAAACCTTCTCTTTTTCTCAGCTTTACCACCATACTATTCTTTATCATCAAACTTTTGACTGTTAAAGTCGTTTATAGTTTTTGCTGCTTCATCAGCATTTTTCCAATTTCGGAGAACTAGTTCATAGTTTGGGATGTTTTTCAGAAAATTCACATTCGAAGTATGTAAGTCTAGGAGATAGATGTTATATGTATAACTTTTGACGTAAAATTGTCTTAAAATTCAAAATACTGATTGCTAATTCCCAGTAGTTGGTGTGACAATTATTGTTACAGGATGTAGGTGAGTACATGATGGGGTTTTAATGAATAAGTATAGTGGCTTTTTGGAGAGGCTTAAGTCGAAGGTTAATGAAGTTGTTGATAAGTTTACTGCTAATGTGGCGAGATATGAAAGGTTCCCCGGTAACAATGATGAAGCGGTAATTGTTGTAATAAGGTTTATTCATATAAACAAATGAAGGTGATTTGCTGGAGCTGTGACAAAACTGTCTATTTTTGAAAGAGATTGAAAAATTATATTTGGTAATAAATATCAAAGGATCTGACACGGATACGTGTTAAACTATAACTTTGGTTTCGAGAGCTTTTCAGATGCATGACAGTGGGTAATATGTGGTTGGATCATCATCTCGCATGTCTTTACGAATTTTGAAGTGTTTGAACACATATTGTAATTGTTAATATACATATGATGTTCTAAGATTTTGAATGATACAAATATTTTTTGTGAGTTCCATGAATAGAAATGAGGTTCTAGGACAGTTTTGAAGTCAAAGTATAGTTTTGAAAGATGTAGAAATCTAAGAGTGATGATTTCGGTTATATCTTGAATCGAATTCTGAGATTTCAAAATCAAAATATGTAATTAGATTTTGAATGAGTATGGTTGTTTTGATTTCTATAAAAGAATGTATATTGTTGTGAAAGTAGGGAGTATAATGGATGATTTGCTGAATCAGATTCGAAGAATGTAACATATTAATTGTGAATTTATATATCTCTCGGGTATTACCTACCCGTTAAAAAAATTTTCACAATTAATATTTTGTACAAAAGAATTTTATTACAGTCTTTATGGAAATATATATGTGTATATTTCTTCAGATGTAATATTGATTTAATGAGTTAATATTAAATTAAACTCATTTGATTTATGGTTAAGGCTAGGATAGATAATTTCTAAACTTTAGAAATTACATAATCGCCGTAGAATGTTTCCCCAATGAAGTTATGAATCAATACTTCATCGTTGTGGCATTCCTTGGTATCTACATGGCGTATGACGTCGATGCTCGTGGGACAGATTGTGAAGTTGAGGTTTGCGATGCGGTTGTTGTTGGTGGTGGTAATGGTACTGTTGATGTTGTTGATGGTGGTACTGGTTATGCTGCTGGTGCTGCTGCTGGTATTTGTAACCTTTGCACCATATTCTCCAAAGCCACTACCCGAGCGCGAAGCTCGTTGACTTCTTCTATTACACCGGGGTGATTGTCGGTTCGGACGAGCGGATAAATAAGATCTAGAATTTGGTGTAGTATACAATTATGACGAGATACTCTGGAAATGAGAGAGAAAATGGTGTTTCGGACAGGTTCGCCGGTAAGTGCTTTAGGTTCATTGCCAAGAGGGCAATGTGGTGGATGAAAGGGATCGCCTTCTTCTTGTCTCCAATGGTTAAGTAGATTACGAACCCATCCCCAATTCATCCAGAATAGATGATGGCTAATTGGTTGATCCATTCCGGTCACACTGCTTTCGGAGCTCATGTGGAAATCCATATCGGCATAGCTGTCGGAATCCGAGGAACTCGAACTGGTTGAGGGATCCATCTTGTATGATCAGGGAAAGAATTTTTTGGTATGAAATAGATTATAGAATTTAGATTTGGTATTCTTCAATACATAATTTACATATGTATATATAATACCAAAATCCCATAAGTTACGGAGGAATCTTTGAAAGATGTCAGTCAAAGTTCACAGTAACAGATATGCTAAGGTAAGAATTCGTCTATACACTATTATGCAATAAATGTAGGAAAACGCGTCTAGACTTAAGAATGATAAGCAGGTAATTTCCTAAGGATGGTAAGTAGATGATTTCCGACTAAAAATGATAAGCAAAACTTTTGACATGCAGACACGGTCGAAGTCCAGACTCACTAATGCATCTTAACAACTATCAGTTAGACACACTAATGCAAGACCTGGTTCGCTAAGACCACCGCTCTGATACCAACTGAAAGGACCCGTTCATATACATTATAAACGATTCACAATAGTTGATTACATCGCGAGGTATTTGACCTCTATATGATACGTTTTACAAACATTGCATTCGTTTTTAAAAGACAAACTTTCTTTACATCAAAAATTGATGGCATGCATAACATTTCATATTACATCCAACTATAATTGACTTAATATTAATCTTGATAAACTCAACGACTCGAATGCAACGTCTTTCAAAGTATGTCTTGAATGACTCCAAGTAATATCCTTAAAATGAGCTAATGCACAGCGGAAGATTTCTTTAATACCTGAGAATAAACATGCTTTAAAGTGTCAACCAAAAGGTTGGTGAGTTCATTAGTTTATCATAATCCATCATTTCCGTAATAGTAATAGACCACAAGATTTCAGTTTCTATAAATATCCGTACACTCGCAAGTGTATAAAAGTATTCTATAAGTTGTAGGCACCCGGTAACAAGCCTTAACGTTCATGTTTTACCCTCTGAAGTACACCAGATCAGGTGTGTTTAAAATAACCTCGAAGTACTAAAGCATCCCATAGTCATGATGAGGTTTGTCAGACCCAATAGATCTATCTTTAGGATTCGCGCCTACCGTACATAGACAAGTAGTTTAATGTTACCAAGCTAAGGGTATATTTCTGGTTTAAACCCACATTGAATTAGTTTTAGTACTTGTGCCTATTTCGTAAAACATTTATAAATCAGCGCATGTATTCTCAGCCCAAAAATATATATAAAAAGGGAGCAAATGAAACTCACAATACTGTATTTCGTAGCAATTATGTATATGACGGCACTGAACAAGTGCAGGGTTTGTCTTGGATTCACGAACCTATATTAAGTATATATATTTATATGTTGGTCAATATCTGTGTAACAATTTAGGTCAAGTCGTAGTGTATCACAATCCTAATGCTCGAGACCGACATGCAAAAGTCAACAAAAGTCAACTTGACCCAAAATGACTTCCAAAATCTATACATGTTTATTATATAACTTATATATAGTAGTTTTATATATTTAAATATATTTATCAGATCTTATTATACTAAATAATACAAGTCATTTATTAATAAATAAAAATTTATATTAAAATTCATATATGATAAAAATATACTTTTATATATCTCAAGTAATAAAATTTATAAAATTCACTTAATATCATAAAAATGTAGTGGTATGTATTATTAATGTAATTACATTACGTGTGGTAAAAATATCTTTGTACGCATATTTATTTGATAAAATAATATTGATAATAATGATAATGATAAAAATAATAAAATGATAGTTTCAATAAAAATATTAATTTTTAGTAATAAAGATAATTTTAGCAATAACATCAACTGATAACAGTTATAATAATCGTTTTAATAATAATATTAAAATTAATGATAATTCAGTTGACCATATCTTTTAATCCGTTCATCGAAACCACACGATTTCTAAATGAAAAGTTATTAATTTTTTCTTCAGCTTTTCAACGACATGCATATCATATAACTTATCTCAGTAGCATATGTATCAAATTCGTGATTTATCATAAACTATTTAACGACGAAACTAAGCATACAAACATGCATAATCATATATACTCGAGCACTAGTCAGGGATACACTATTAATATATAAAAGATAAGAAATGAATGCTCACGTATCAATATTGTGATTCAATATTGCAGGAAAGTACGTAGAGGCAACGAAAATGATAAACGTTAGGTTGACCTCACGAGCAATACCCTCGATCAATACCCATAACCTTCATAGCTATAACCCATAATTTCCTTAGCTCTATCCCATTTGAAAACTTATTTTGAAATCGTCTGAATATAACTCCGTCGTAGTATTTTATGTATACTAATAATATCTTGAAATAATACTAAGTAAATATATATATATATATGTAATTCGATTGAGAGAGTTTAGAGAAATATATTTTCAAGTTTCTATGAAATAATGAAACCTATTGAATTCTATTTATAATAGATTTTTGAATTATTAAAGTGAATTATTAAAGTATGAATTATTAAAGTGAATTATTGAAGTGAATTATTAAAGTATGAATTATTAAAGTGAATTATTAAAGTATGAATTATTAAAGTGAATTATTAAAGTATGAATTATTAAAGTAAATTATTAAAGTATGAATTATTAAAGTGAATTATTAAAGTATGAATTATTAAAGTTAAAGTAAAGTAAAAGTAAAGTAAAGGTAAAGTTAAAGTATAGTAAAAGTATAAAACTATGTACATATAATACGCGTATAAAAAAATATATATAATATTAATTTAAATCATTTTATATATTTAATAAAATAAAATATAAATATCGTTATCTTTATCATACTGGTTAAGTATTGAGTTGTCAGAAAGAATAGATTTCTTAAATCACAGTGGACCTCATAACATAGGCCCGTAATCATATCATAATGTATCTGATAATTCAATTATTTGATATTATCTCTTAATTCTGTCGATAAATATATCGATACAAATATGTTCATGTAAAGTATCATATATCTAATACTTTGTTAATGTTTTCAGTTAATATTATATATTATATATACATATCTATATACACATAATTGTTCGTGAATCGCCGAACACGGTCAAAGGGTAATTGATTACGTGAATGTAGTTCCAAACTTTTTGAGATTCAACATTACAAATTCTGCTTATCGTGTCGGAAACATATAAAGGTTAAGTTTAAATTTGGTCGGAAATTTCCGGGTCGTCACAGTACCTACCCGTTAAAGAAATTTCGTCCCGAAATTTGATCGAGGTCGTCATGGCTAACTATAAAAATGTTTTCATGACGAATATGAGTTGATAAATAGAGTTTTATCATCATTGAGTAATATAGATAAAACAATTTGATTACGCGAAGAGTATAAGTGAAGCTATCGCAAGAGAGTGAAATGAGTAAACGTATATTCGTTTTAACCGATGACATAGTTATGATTGATTTTCGGAATTCATGGGATTTAAAGAAAATCTTTGCAATAAGATTTGGTTCTTCAGCGATTAACGAAATCAGGATCTTCTTGGATTAAATGCGATAATCTGTCTCGATTTCTCTGTCTGATATTTTACTATAATTCCACCCCCTTCGTTTCTTTATTTCCACAGCTCACACCTTCTAGTCTTTCTCCCCAATTCATACTTTAAAGCATTCGTTAATATGCTTCATCCAGTATTGATTCTTGATATACTCTTAACTTTCATATCTGTCATTCTTCTTTTTCATCTACCACCGGAGGAAGTTATTTTCTTCTACCATTACCTTGGGGTTATTGTGTTTTTTATTCTCCTGTGTCTTTATATTGCTATATGCATTGATATACACGGTTTGTAATTTCGAGATTGTTATCGGGCTTTATATTCTCCATTATATTTCGGAGCTTCATGCTTTCATTTTCTCTTCCCGACCTTAAGTCAAGCGGATAATGGTCCAGAATTCATAGATATGAATTTTTGGATGAACATAGTTAATGTTCCAAGAAGAAAATCTTAATGGTACGATCTTGATTTGGCAAATTACCAGAATATCCGAAAATATAGAGCTATCAAGATGATATGTTCTTAATATGTTTGAAAATCGGGTAGAATGTAAGAGTCGTGTAAACAGTACATGATGACGGTATGTTCTGTGAATCATCACGTTCCATTAGAAACTCAGCATGACTTACTGTAATATAATCACGTTGATCAAGTGTCATTATATTATACTAACTCATGCTTCAATTCCCAACACTACTTCAAAAACATTCCTATTTTAAATTCAATTTTTTTTTTTAGAATTTAGAAACTAACAAAGTTTCTTTTTATGTTGTAACGCAGATATTGCGAAGAGATAAAAGATTTCGGATAAGAATAGTTGTGAAAATATCTTCAGGAATATCGAAGATATTATAATAAAAGATACGATAATATGGATGATGAAGAAGATTTGTCTGTGAAGGTTTAGAATAAGAAGTAAGTTGTTTGCTAATGATTTCAGTAGAAACTGAATCATTTGGATCCTTTGAAGGCAGGTTTAGTCTTTGTGATTTGTCCACAGCCTCCTTCATGGTCTGCTCAATCCGTTTTCCAGTTTCAAACCTTCTCTTTTTCTCAGCTTTACCACCATACTATTCTTTATCATCAAACTTTTGACTGTTAAAGTCGTTTATAGTTTTTGCTGCTTCATCAGCATTTTTCCAATTTCGGAGAACTAGTTCATAGTTTGGGATGTTTTTCAGAAAATTCACATTCGAAGTATGTAAGTCTAGGAGATAGACGTTATATGTATAACTTTTGACGTAAAATTGTCGCAAAATTCAAAATACTGATTGCTAATTCCCAGTAGTTGGTGTGACAATTATTGTTACAGGATGTAGGTGAGTACATGATGGGGTTTTAATGAATAAGTATAGTGGCTTTTCGGAGAGGCTTAAGTCGAAGGTTAATGAAGTTGTTGATAAGTTTACTGCTAATGTGGCGAGATATGAAAGGTTCCCCGGTAACAATGATGAAGCGGTAATTGTTATAATAAGGTTTATTCATATAAACAAATGAAGGTGATTTGCTGGAGCTGTGACAAAACTGTCTATTTTGGAAAGAGATTGAAAAATTATATTTGGTAATAAATATCAAAGGATCTGACACGGATACGTGTTAAACTATAACTTTGGTTTCGAGAGCTTTTCAGATGCATGACAGTGGGTAATATGTGATTGGATCATCATCTCGCATGTCTTTAGGAATTTTGAAGTGTTTGAACACATATTGTAATTGTTAATATACATATGATGTTCTAAGATTTTGAATGATACAAATATTTTTTGTGAGTTCCATGAATAGAAATGAGGTTCTAGGACAGTTTTGAAGTCAAAGTATAGTTTTGAAAGATGTAGGAATCTAAGAGTGATGATTTTGGTTATATCTTGAATCGAATTCTGAGATTTCAAAATCAAAATATGTAATTAGATTTTGAATGAGTATGGTTGTTTTGATTTCTATAAAAGAATGTATATTGTTGTGAAAGTAGGGAGTATAATGGATGATTTGCTGAATCAGATTCGAAGAATGTAACATATTAATTGTGAATTTATATATCTCTCGGGTATTACCTACCCGTTAAAAAAATTTTCACAATTAATATTTTGTACAAAAGAATTTTATTACAGTCTTTATGGAAATATATATGTGTATATTTCTTCAGATGTAATATTGATTTAATGAGTTAATATTAAATTAAACTCATTTGATTTATGGTTAAGGCTAGGATAGATAATTTCTAAACTTTAGAAATTACATATTCGCCGTAGAATGTTTCCCCAATGAAGTTATGAATCAATACTTCATCGTTGTGGTATTCCTTGGTATCTACATGGCGTATGACGTCGATGTTCGTGGGACAGATTGTGAAGTTGAGGTTTGCGATGCGGTTGTTGTTGGTGGTGGTAATGGTACTGTTGATGTTGTTGATGGTGGTACTGGTTATGCTGCTGGTGCTGCTGCTGGTGTTTGTAACCTTTGCACCATATTCTCCAAAGCCACTACACGAGCGCGAAGCTCGTTGACTTCTTCTATTACACCGGGGTGATTGTCGGTTCGGACGAGCGGATAAATAAGATCTAGAATTTGGTGTAGTATACAATTATGACGAGATACTCTGGAAATGAGAGAGAAAATGGTGTTTCGGACAGGTTCGCCAGTAAGTGCTTCAGGTTCATTGCCAAGAGGGCAATGTGGTGGATGAAAGGGATCGCCTTCTTCTTGTCTCCAATGGTTAAGTAGATTACGAACCCATCCCCAATTCATCCAGAATAGATGATGGCTAATTGGTTGATCCATTCCGGTCACACTGCTTTCGGAGCTCATGTGGAAATCCATATCGGCATAGCTGTCGGAATCCGAGGAACTCAAACTGGTTGAGGGATCCATCTTGTATGATCAGGGAAAGAATTTTTTGGTATGAAATAGATTATAGAATTTAGATTTGGTATTCTTCAATACATAATTTACATATGTATATATAATACCAAAATCCCATAAGTTACGGAGGAATCTTTGAAAGATGTCAGTCAAAGTTCACAGTAACAGATATGCTAAGGTAAGAATTCGTCTATACACTATTATGCAATAAATGTAGGAAAACGCGTCTAGACTTAAGAATGATAAGAAGGTAATTTCCTAAGGATGGTAAGTAGATGATTTCCGACTAAAAATGATAAGCAAAACTTTTGACATGCAGACACGGTCGAAGTCCAGACTCACTAATGCATCTTAACAACTATCAGTTAGACACACTAATGCAAGACCTGGTTCGCTAAGACCACCGCTCTGATACCAACTGAAAGGACCCGTTCATATACATTATAAACGATTCACAATAGTTGATTACATCGCGAGGTATTTGACCTCTATATGATACGTTTTACAAACATTGCATTCATTTTTAAAAGACAAACTTTCTTTACATCAAAAATTGATGGCATGCATACCATTTCATATTACATCCTACTATAATTGACTTAATATTAATCTTGATGAACTCAACGACTCGAATGCAATGTCTTTCAAAGTATGTCTTGAATGACTCCAAGTAATATCCTTAAAATGAGCTAATGCACAGCGGAAGATTTCTTTAATACCTGAGAATAAACATGCTTTAAAGTATCAACCAAAAGGTTGGTGAGTTCATTAGTTTATCATAATCCATCATTTCCGTAATAGTAATAGACCACAAGATTTCAGTTTCTATAAATATCCGTACACTCGCAAGTGTATAAAAGTATTCTATAAGTTGTAGGCACCCGGTAACAAGCCTTAACGTTCATGTTTTACCCTCTGAAGTACACCAGATCAGGTGTGTTTAAAATAACCTCGAAGTACTAAAGCATCCCATAGTCAGGATGAGGTTTGTCAGACCCAATAGATCTATCTTTAGGATTCGCGCCTACCGTACATAGACAAGTAGTTTAATGTTACCAAGCTAAGGGTATATTTCTGGTTTAAACCCACATTGAATTAGTTTTAGTACTTGTGCCTATTTCGTAAAACATTTATAAATCAGCGCATGTATTCTCAGCCCAAAAATATATATAAAAACACTTAATGGCACTTATAATATTCAATCCTTGTTTACATAACATATGTATGTAAATCCACTTCATATTTTGTAAGTATGGTTTTCATGCCAAAACCATCCAAATAAACATATTAAGTGAATCAAAACATGTTGGAGATTTATTCACCTTACTAAAGCATAAAGTCTAAAATTAATAATTTTAATTTTCTCATTTCATGTAAAACATGAAAAGAATTCATGTACTTTATTTTCCTAAACATTGAATCTTTAATAGTCAACATGCAAGTTACCATTAAAATTTTCGGATTTTGGCAGATTCATACATGTAACTTTAAATGGTCATATCTTACTCATTTGTAATCCGTTTTCGATGAATTTTTTTTTTCAAATTTAAGTTCTTTCAGTTAGCTTTCAAATGCAATTGGTCTCATACAATAATATTGAGTTTAAAGCCCCGAAACAGTCCATCAAATACGGACTGTCCAGACTGAAAAAAATTTCTTAAATGAAAAAAATGAATTTAACCCATCTTACATTTTGCCAAAATCCAAGATTCAAATTAGTATTTAGGAAACATAAAACATAAATTATGATACTTGTTTTGCATGTTTGTTATGCATGATCATCTCCAAGAATCATGCACAACGCATCCATCAAAACTAAATATCATAAGAAAAGTTTGTTAAAACTTGTACAAGATGGCTCTGATACCACTGTTGGAGTATGATACAAATTCAAAGCGAGCGAAAGCATTTTTAAAACTTTACAAAATCATACTCTTCCACGGATCATTGTACAAAACTTTAGCAAACAAAACAAAATTAACGAAATTAAACAAGAGAAGATTAGAATACAACCTTTGTAGCCTTTTGAAGATCGAATCTGAAAAACCCAAAGAAGAGTTCCTCTAAACGGTAGACACCCAAAGTTCCAACCTTGTTTCAATCTATACCTTCTACTTAACGGATCTTTTCTTTTTCCTTATTTCCACCAAAACCGAACCCAATTATAGATCTCAAGTATTTTGGTTACTTGAAAAAGAGAAAGAGAAATATCATTTTGTATGTGTGTTTTTGTATCTCAAGTTTCTATATCTTTTCAAAACCAAGATTTGGTATTATATAGAATTAAAATTGATACAATAATACATATAATACAAATATAAAGATTTTGAAAGATTTTAAAAGATTTGCAAAATCAAATCTTTATATAAAATAAGATTTACAACTCAAATCAAATCTTATTTATATCAAATCAAATCTTATATATTATATAAAATATGATTATAGTACAAATCTTTATATAAAATAAGATTTATAAATCAAATCAAATCTTATTTATATCAAATCAAATCTTATATATTATATAAAATATGATTTGCAAAATCTAATCAAATCTCTACATATTTAGATTTGTAAGTATATGTACACACATAAAAAAAACTTACTTAATTTATTAAACCATTAACTAATGATTAATAAATTAATTTCCGATTAGAAGGTATATCAAACAATTTACGATTGGCCTTTGTGTGTGACCGAATAGGATAAATGGACTTTTATTATTTAATGTCATGGGCATATCTTCGGAATATATGTACCACGGTCAAACCACGGTCGAACCATAGCCAACCCGAGAACATATTTCCAACAATCATATGTAGTAATTTTTGTTAAAGACTTCAAGCTACTTTGAGAGATGACATCTTTTACGAGCCAATTGATTCAGTGAATTTGGAGTTCTTTTGTTAAATATTTTAATTTCTATCCATATCAACACGGTCATCACACTGAATTTGAAGTTCATTATCTAAATATAATATAAATGAATCATTATATATACGTATAATTTTTGATACATATAAAAAGTTAAATTTATCATTTATTAATTGTAACAACCCGACCCATTATACAACCGAAAACAGACCTCAAAAAAAAATTTCGAAGCAGCCCTGCCCAGGCAGGGTGCGCGGTGCGCAACCCTTCCTATGCGCGGCGTGCACAGGGCTTGGTAGCCTGCTGTCCGGATTGGTCGTTTTCACGTAAAAAGATCTCCCACTTCCCGAAATATTTAGACGAAACGCTTTTTACCACATGTTCATATATGTAAAACTAACACGAATCAATCATAAAACAAGTTTTACAAAACGGGGCCCACGTCGGCCGTTTTACGAGTTTCGTACAAATCATGAGTTTCGACCACATTAGTTTAATTTCCAAACGATACTATGAGCATGGTGTTTGGGGTTAAACTACCCAAGTCTCGGTCAAACTCCAAAAGCTATCACATCCCAAAAGCGTCCCCTAAACAACAAGCGGGATCTCTAATCCAATCGAATGCCCTTACCCTTATCAACGCCGGAACCTATAAAAAGATAAACAACGAGAGGGTAAGCTAAAGCTTAGTGAATGCAATAATTATACACATACATATATAATATACCTACTTGCAAACACTCATACACATACCGCATACATGCTAGCAACACAATTAGCTTATCATCAATACGAGGCTACCAACCTCCAATACCATAAGCTAGCATAACAATCGCATAAATATATATAACTCGAACAATATAATATGCTTTCGCTTACAACACAATAACCATGGTTAACCAATCGTACAAGGGAATGGCGCTCGCGAAAGGCCATCGGTGTTCATAACATCCGTTAGTGTACTTAACACCTCATATCACTAAACCCTCGGGTGGCATTTTAACACCTCGATACTTCACCCTTTATTTTACTTAGAGTGGTGTCTTAACACCTCGACACTTCACTCCTAGGTGGCATCTTAACACCTCGATGCTTCACCTCTAGGTGGCATCTTAACACCTCGATACTTCACCTGCCAATTACTTAGAGTGGCACCTTAACACCTCGATGCTTCACTCGTCACGTGAAACGTGGTGCCTTAACACTTCGACACTTCACATCTCACGCTACCACAAATAAATACATTATATATCTACGCATATAATTATTCCACTCACTTTAACGATTCGGTGACGGTTTTATACTTCTGCAAGCTTCAAAGCAAAGTACCTGATATAATAAGTACTTCAATCAACACATAATCTAGTTGGACTAAATACCAACAATTCACTTATGTGCATTTAATGACTTAATGCATTAAATGCCCCATTTTCACTAAAACCGCCCTTAAGTGTCAAGACCACCATTAATCATTTAAAAGCTAGTGATTAAGGTCCAACAACACTAACTATAACATAATTAGGGTAATTTATTAAATGTCCCGTTCTTATTGATTAAAAACGTTCCATATTAATTGATTTCGTTGCGAGGTTTTGACCTCTATATGAGACGTTTTTCAAAGACTGCATTCATTTTAAAACAAACCATAACCTTTATTTCATCAATAAAGGTTTAAAAAGCTTTACGTAGATTATCAAATAATGATAATCTAAAATATCCTGTTTACACACGACCATTACATAATGGTTTACAATACAAATATGTTACAACAAATTAAGTTTTTTTAATGTAGTTTTTACAAAATATCATAAAAGCATGGACTCCAAATCTCGTCCTTATTTAAGTATGCAACAGCGGAAGCTCTTAATAATCACCTGAGAATAAACATGCTTAAAACGTCAACAAAAATGTTGGTGAGTTATAGGTTTAACCTATATATATCAAATCATAATAATAGACCACAAGATTTCATATTTCAATACACATCCCATACATAGAGATAAAAATCATTCATATGGTGAACACCTGGTAACCGACATTAACAATATGCATATATAAGAATATCCCCATCATTCCAGGACACCCTTCGGATATGATATAAATTTCGAAGTACTAAAGCATCCGGTACTTTGGATGGGGTTTGTTAGGCCCAATAGATCTATCTTTAGGATTCACGTCAATTAGGGTGTCTGTTCCCTAATTCTTAGATTACCAGACTTAATAAAAAGGGGCATATTCGATTTCGATAATTCAACCATAGAATGTAGTTTCACGTACTTGTGTCTATTTTGTAAATCATTTATAAAACCTGCATGTATTCTCATCCCAAAAATATTAGATTTTAAAAGTGGGACTATAACTCACTTTCACAGATTTTTACTTCGTCGGGAAGTAAGACTTGGCCACTGGTTGATTCACGAACCTATAACAGTATATACATATATATTAAAGTATGTTCAAAATATATTTACAACACTTTTAATATATTTTGATGTTTTAAGTTTATTAAGTCAGCTGTCCTCGTTAGTAACCTACAACTAGTTGTCCACAGTTAGATGTACAGAAATAAATCGATAAATATTATCTTGAATCAATCCACGACCCAGTGTATACGTATCTCAGTATTGATCACAACTCAAACTATATATATTTTGGAATCAACCTCAACCCTGTATAGCTAACTCCAACATTCACATATAGAGTGTCTATGGTTGTTCCGAAATATATATAGATGTGTCGACATGATAGGTCGAAACATTGTATACGTGTCTATGGTATCTCAAGATTACATAATATACAATACAAGTTGATTAAGTTATGGTTGGAATAGATTTGTTACCAATTTTCACGTAGCTAAAATGAGAAAAATTATCCAATCTTGTTTTACCCATAACTTCTTCATTTTAAATCCGTTTTGAGTGAATCAAATTGCTATGGTTTCATATTGAACTCTATTTTATGAATCTAAACATAAAAAGTATAGGTTTATAGTCGGAAAAATAAGTTACAAGTCGTTTTTGTAAAGGTAGTCATTTCAGTCGAAAGAACGACGTCTAGATGACCATTTTAGAAAACATACTTCCACTTTGAGTTTAACCACAATTTTTGGATATAGTTTCATGTTCATAATAAAAATCATTTTCTAAGAATAACAACTTTTAAATCAAAGTTTATCATAGTTTTTAATTAACTAACCCAAAACAGCCCGCGGTGTTACTACGACGGCGTAAATCCGGTTTTACGGTGTTTTTCGTGTTTCCAGGTTTTAAATCATTAAGTTAGCATATCATATAGATAAAGAACATGTGTTTAGTTGATTTTAAAAGTCAAGTTAGAAGGATTAACTTTTTTTTGCGAACAAGTTTAGAATTAACTAAACTATGTTCTAGTGATTACAAGTTTAAACCTTCGAATACGATAGCTTTATATGTATGAATCGAATGATGTTATGAACATCATTACTACCTTAAGTTCCTTGGATAAACCTACTGGAAAAGAAAAAAATGGATCTAGCTTCAACGGATCGTTGGATGGCTCGAAGTTCTTGAAGCAGAATCATGACACAAAAACAAGTTCAAGTAAGATCATCACTTGAAATAAGATTGTTATAGTTATAGAAATTGAACCAAAGTTTGAATATGATTATTACCTTATATTAGAATGATAACCTACTGTAAGAAACAAAGATTTCTTGAGGTTGGATGATCACCTTACAAGATTGGAAGTGAGCTAGCAAACTTGAAAGTATTCTTGATTTTATGTAACTAGAACTTGCAGAATTTATGAAGAACACTTAGAACTTGAAGATAGAACTTGAGAGAGATCAATTAGATGAAGAAAATTGAAGAATGAAAGTGTTTTTAGGTGTTTTTGGTCGTTGGTGTATGGATTAGATATAAAGGATACGTAGTTTTGTTTTCATGTAAATAAGTCATGAATGATTACTCATATTTTTGTAATTTTATGAGATATTTCATGCTAGTTGCCAAATAATGGTTCTCACATGTGTTAGGTGACTCACATGAGCTGCTAAGAGCTGATCATTGGAGTGTATATACCAATAGTACATACATATAAAAGCTGTGTATTGTACGAGTACGAATACGGGTGCATACGAGTAGAATTGTTGATGAAACTGAACGAGGATGTAATTGTAAGCATTTTTGTTAAGTAGAAGTATTTTGATAAGTGTATTGAAGTCTTTTAAAAGTGTATAAATACATATTAAAACACTACATGTATATACAATTTAACTGAGTCGTTAAGTCATCGTTAGTCGTTACATGTAAGTGTTGTTTTGAAACCTTTAGGTTAACGATCTTGTTAAATGTTGTTAACCCAATGTTTATAATATCAAATGAGATTTTAAATTATTATATTATCATGATATTATCATGTATGAATATCTCTTAATATGATATATATACATTAAATGTCTTTACAACGATAATCGTTACATATATGTCTCGTTTAAAAATCATTAAGTTAGTATTCTTGTTTTTACATATGTAGTTCATTCTTAATATACTTAATGATATGTTTACTTATCATAGTATCATGTTAACTATATATATATCCATATATATGTCATCATATAGTTTTTACAAGTTTTAACGTTCGTGAATCACCGGTCAACTTGGGTGGTCAATTGTCTATATGAAATATATTTCAATTAATCAAGTCTTAAAAAATTTGATTGCTTAACATGTTGGAAACATTTAATCATTTAAATATCAATCTCAATTAATATATATAAACATGCAAAAGTTCGGGTCACTACAGTACCTACCCGTTAAATAAATTTTGTCCCGAAATTTTAAGCTGTTGAAGGTGTTGACGAATCTTCTGGAAATAGATGCGGGTATTTCTTCTTCATCTGATCTTCATGCTCCCAGGTGAACTCAGGTCCTCTACGAGCATTCCATCAAACCTTAACAATTGGTATCTTGTTTTGCTTAAGTCTTTTAACCTCACGATCCATTATTTCGACGGGTTCTTCGATGAATTGGAGTTTTTCGTTGATTTGGATTTCATCTAACGAAATAGTGAGATCTTCTTTAGCAAAACATTTCTTCAAATTCGAGACGTGGAAAGTGTTATGTACAGCCGCGAGTTGTTGAGGTAACTCAAGTCGGTAAGCTACTGGTCCGACACGATCAATAATCTTGAATGGTCCAATATACCTTGGATTTAATTTCCCTCGTTTACCAAATCGAACAACGCCTTTCCAAGGTGCAACTTTAAGCATGACCATCTCTCCAATTTCAAATTCTATAACTTTTGTTTTAATGTCAGCGTAGCTCTTTTGTCGACTTTGGGCGGTTTTCAACCGTTGTTGAATTTGGATGATCTTCTCGGTAGTTTCTTGTATAATCTCCGGACCCGTAATCTCTCTATCCCCCACTTCACTCCAACAAATCGGAGACCTGCACTTTCTACCATAAAGTGCTTCAAACGGCGCCATCTCAATGCTTGAATGGTAGCTGTTGTTGTAGGAAAATTCTGCTAACGGTAGATGTCGATCCCAACTGTTTTCGAAATCAATAACACATGCTCGTAGCATGTCTTCAAGCGTTTGTATCGTCCTTTCGCTCTGCCCATCAGTTTGTGGATGATAGGCAGTACTCATGTCTAGACGAGTTCCTAATGCTTGCTGTAATGTCTGCCAGAATCTTGAAATAAATCTGCCATCCCTATCAGAGATAATAGAGATTGGTATTCCATGTCTGGAGACGACTTCCTTCAAATACAGTCGTGCTAACTTCTCCATCTTGTCATCTTCTCTTATTGGCAGGAAGTGTGCTGATTTGGTGAGACGATCAACTATTACCCAAATAGTATCAAAGCCACTTGCAGTCCTTGGCAATTTAGTGATGAAATCCATGGTAATGTTTTCCCATTTCTATTCCGGGATTTCGGGTTGTTGAAGTAGACCTGATGGTTTCTGATGCTCAGCTTTGACCTTAGAACACGTCAAACATTCTCCTACGTATTTAGCAACATCGGCATTCATACCTGGCCACCAAAAATGTTTCTTGAGATCCTTGTACATCTTCCCCGTTCCAGGATGTATTGAGTATCTGGTTTTATGAGCTTCTCTAAGTACCATTTCTCTCATATCTCCAAATTTTGGTACCCAAATTCTTTCAGCCCTATACCGGGTTCCGTCTTCCCGAATATTAAGATGCTTCTCCGATCCTTTGGGTATTTCATCCTTTAAATTTCCCTCTTTTAAAACTCCTTGTTGCGCCTCCTTTATTTGAGTAGTAAGGTTAGTATGAATCATTATATTCATAGATTTTACTCGAATGGGTTCTCTGTCCTTTCTGCTCAAGGCCTCGGCTACCACATTTGCCTTCCCCGGGTGGTAACGAATCTCAAAGTCGTAATCATTCAATAATTCAATCCACCTACGCTGCCTCATATTCAGTTGTTTCTGATTAAATATGTGTTGAAGACTTTTGTAGTCGGTATATATAATACTTTTGACCCCATATAAGTAGTGCCTCCAAGTCTTTAATGCAAAAACAACCGCGCCTAATTCCAAATCATGCGTCGTATAATTTTGTTCGTGAATCTTCAATTGTCTAGACGCATAAGCAATCACCTTCGTTCGTTGCATTAATACACAACCGAGACATTGCTTTGATGCGTCACAATAAATCACAAAATCATCATTCCCTTCAGGCAATGACAATATAGGTGCCGTAGTTAGCTTTTTCTTCAATAACTGAAACGCTTTCTCTTGTTCATCATTCCATTCAAATTTCTTCCCTTTATGCGTTAATGCAGTCAAGGGTTTTGCTATTCTGGAAAAGTCTTGGATGAACCTTCTGTAGTAACCAGCTAGTCCTAAAAACTGGCGTATGTGTTTCGGAGTTTTTGGGGTTTCCCACTTTTCAACAGTTTCTATCTTTGCCGGATCCACCTTAATACCTTCTTTATTCACTGTGTGACCGAGGAATTGAACTTCTTCCAACCAAAATGCACACTTTGAAAACTTAGCGTACAATTCTTCCTTCCTCAATACTTCTAACACCTTTCTCAAATGTTCACCGTGTTCTTGGTCATTCTTTGAGTAAATAAGTATGTCATCAATGAAAATAATGACAAACTTGTCAAGGTATGGTCCACACACTCGGTTCATAAGGTCCATGAACACAGCTGGTGCATTAGTTAAATCAAATGGCATGACCATAAACTCGTAATGACCGTAACGTGTTCTAAAAGCAGTCTTTGGAATATCATCTTCTTTCACCCGCATTTGATGATACCCGGAACGTAAGTCAATCTTTGAATAAACAGACGAGCCTTGTAGTTGATCAAATAAGTCATCGATTCTCGGTAGTGGGTAGCGGTTCTTGATGGTAAGTTTGTTCAACTCTCGGTAGTCGATACACAACCTGAATGTACCATCTTTCTTCTTGACAAACAAAACAGGAGCTCCCCACGGTGATGTGCTTGGTCGAATGAAACCACGCTCTAAAAGTTCTTGTAATTGGCTTTGCAGTTCTTTCATCTCGCTGGGTGCGAGTCTGTAAGGAGCACGAGCTATTGGTGCAGCTCCTGGTACAAGATCTATTTGAAATTCAACGGATCGATGTGGGGGTAATCCCGGTAATTCTTTCGGATGTACATCAGGAAATTCTATTGCAATGGGAACATCATTGATGCTCTTTTCTTCAGTTTGTACTTTCTCGACGTGTGCTAGAACAGCATAGCAACCTTTTCTTATTAGTTTTTGTGCCTTCAAATTACTAATAAGATGTAGCTTCGTGTTGCCCTTTTCTCCGTACACCATTAAGGGTTTTCCTTTTTCTCGTATAATGCGAATTGCATTTTTATAACAAACGATCTCTGCTTTCACTTCTTTCAACCAGTCCATACCGATTATCACATCAAAACTCCCTAACTCTACTGGTATCAAATCAATCTTAAATGTTTCGCTAACCAGTTTAATTTCTCGATTCTGACATATATTATCTGCTGAAATTAATTTACCATTTGCTAATTCGAGTAAAAATTTACTATCCAAAGGCGTCAATGGACTACTTAATTTATGTAACAACCCGTCCTAATCCTCCTGGACGAAGTCATCAACATTTGGTCCCATTGCGATGATCGACTCCAAGTAATGTCCTTAACATGAGCAAATGCACAGCGGAAGACTTAATTCGTACCTGAGAATAACATGCTTTAAAATGTCAACATAAAGTTGGTGAGATATATAGGTTTGATGCTAGCAGCGTTATAACTATGGACCACAAGATTTCATATGTAAACATTTTAATAAAAATATTCTAAGTGGTTGAGCACTTGGTAACCATACTTAACAATTAATCACGTCGCATATTCCCTTTATTATGAAATCTTACTACACTGTACCAAGTGTAGTCACGAAACGAAGTACTGTGCAACCGTTGAATACTGGTCGTCCAGTCCGGTTGGGGTTGTCAGGCCCGATAGATCTATCAACAGGATTCGCGTTTACAATACCGCTGTAAATAACAGTTACCAAGCTACAGGGAAGTATGCCAGTGGTACAACTCAACGTAGAATATATTTTTCAGTTACTTGTGTCCATAACGTAAAACATAAAATACATGTATTCTCATCCCGAAATATTTAGAGTTTAAAAGTGGGACTATATACTCACCTAATGTATTTTGTAGTAAAAATACATATAACATCATTGAACACGTATAAGGTTGGCCTCGGATTCACGAACCTATATTATTTATATATATATATATATATTAACACATATATTGATAATCGAACAAGATTATGTATATAACTTTATTAATTATATCCTTTTTATATTAGTAACCTATATGTTTTATGTATTTATTTTATATATTTTAAAAAAATATAAATTTTATTATGTTATATGTATTAAATATATTTATTTACAAATAAATATAGATATTATTTGTTTGCTAGTTGTTATAATATTACTAAAATAATATTTGTAGTGAAGATAGTAATAATAATAATAATATTAGTTTTAAATAGGTTAATGATACTAATATTTATAAAATGATACTTGTTTTACTGAAAATAACAATAATTTTTATTAAATTCATAAGAATAATAATAATAATAATAATAAACCTAATAATAATAATAATAATATTTACGCTAGTAGTTATAATAATAATTAAAGATACTTGCAATTAACAATAATAATAATAATAATAATAATAATAATAATATTACAAGAAGACTACCTCCAAAATTAGCCCAAAAAGAAATACTGTGACTCTGCCATGGTTTGAACCTAGGACCCCTCGGTTACCCAACAAACACTCACACCATCCAAGCCGTCCCATTTTTCTGTTATGTTCCCCATGATAAATTTATTTAACCCGATATTTTATTTCTTCCTAATTCTTCTTCTTCTTCAAGATCCCAACGACCACAACAGTTCCACCATTAACAAGTTTTATGTTTGATTTATATAAATAAATTTTTAAACAGAAACGTTTCATTGTTGCTGTTGAAAAAAATAAAAAATAAAAAAAATTAAAAGGAATCGAAGGGCAGTTGCAGGGTCACGATGACTCATATGAACTCTAAACTTGATTACGATATTGAGACTGTTATACATCAAACTTACAACACGAAAAAGATCCCAAATCATCCTTAAAAACTTTCAGTATCGTTACTTGATTCAGAGACATCATATAATTTACGAATTTGAAAGAAGAAGAATCTGTTGACCTTTAAAAAAACCATACTTTGACTTTGAAATTAACGATTGATAGAAAGAATTGGAGATTCAAACTCGGCGGGAAGATTGTTTAGATAGTTCCTAACGCGACTACATTTACAGATTTTTAAGTTCAATACGAAATTAAGGTTTGGCAAAAATGAAAACGCGAACAGGGCCGTTGCCCACGGGTTCATCTTTTTTTTTTTTTTTTTAATCTCAGTAACATGAATTGATTAATTGATTTTATAGAGGAATTATCCGACACAGGTTCATGAGCAACACAGAAAACAGAATAATAACAAAACCACTGATTGTGATATAATTGTTCTATGTACACGTATCAATAAATATATCTGCATAAATATCGATTTATCTGTTATATTTATATATATTTTTTTAAAAAAAAAAAAAAAAAACCGAAATTAATATGTAAGTATGTACATATATATAGTTTCCTTTATCAGTTAATGTATATGTATTTATAATTTATAAATCTTTGTATTTTAATAATTATGTTAGTATTTGCCATTACTAATATCACTTTTTATGATATTCTTGATAAAATATTATATTTATTATGTTAAATGATAATTTTCATAATTTACTTGATACTAACGATAATATTAATCTTATTAATGATACTAATTATATCGTTAGTTATAATATTATTAATGATGATAATAATACAAATAATAGTAATATAACAACTTACATATATATGGTTTATACTATAATAATATTACTAAACAAATGTTTATGTTAATATCAATAATAATAATAGTATTAAAAGTAATGAGAATAATATTAATATTATCATAAAGATGTTGTTAATACTAACAAATATAATCAAACTTATAATTAAATTTAATTAATATTATATATTACTTATTTATTATTTATACATTTTATTACATTATATATAAAATTACTTATGCAATGCATTCCCACATATATATATATATATATACTCACTTACACATAATTGTTCGTGAATCGTCAGGCTTGGTCAAAGGGTAATCTGATTATCCGAATGTAGATTCCAACTTTCTAGACTCAACATTACGGATTTTGCTTATCGTGTCGGAAACATATAGAGTTTAAGGTTTAAATTTGGTCGGAAATTTCCGGGTCGTTACAGTACCCACCCGTTAAAGAAATTTCGTCCCCGAAATTTGGTAGAGGTTGTCATAAATAACAATAGAAATGTTTTCATGACGAATATGAGGTAATAATGTAATTTTATCATTATGGATAGATATAGATAAAAATTTCGATCATGTGAAGCGTACGAGCGAAGCTATCACAAAAGAGAGTGAATGAGTAATATAATATCGTTTTAACTGATGACGTGGTTATGATTGATTTCCGGAATTCACGAGATTTAAAGAAAATCTTTCGTAATACGATTTGATTCTTCGGCGATTTAGGAAACAGGATCTCCTTTGATTTAATGCAGCAAATCTGTTGTGATTTCCTTGTCGGATACTTATAAAACTACCCCCTTCGTTCCCTTATTTCCATATCCCACATCTTCTACTCTTTCTTCTTGATTCTTACTTAAAGATATTTGCCAATATGCTCCATCCTATTCTAATCCTTGATATATTCTTAATTTTCACATCTGTCATCCTTCTCTTTCATCTACCACCGGAGGATTTTATTTACTTCTATTATTATCTTGGGGTTATAGTATTTTTAATCTTCCCGTGCCTTTACGTGGCAATACGTATTGATATGCACGGTTTGTAGTTTCAGGGTTGTTATTGGGTTTTATATTTTCCCTTATACTTCGATGTCCTTGCTTTTGTTTTCTATAATCATTATCATCCACAGTTAATGTTCTCTCCTATTTGCTGCGATTTTTGCTCCAATTTCTATTTTAGGGCTTTGTCCTTTCGTTTCTTCTTCCCGTTCTCAAGTCAAGCAACAATGATCCGACATTCGTAGATATGAAATTTGGAATGAACATAGCTACTGCTCTAAGGAAGAAAGGGTATTGACATGATTTTGATTTGTTAGATTACTAGAATACCCTGGAAAAGATAGAACTATCAAGATGATATGTTCCTAATACTTTTGGGGATTGGATAGAATGTAAGAGCCGTGTAACATAGCACATGATGGTGGTACTGTGAATTATCACATTCCATTAGAAACTCAACATGACTTACTGTAATATAATGAAGTTGATCAAGTTTCATTATATTATACTAATTCATGCATCAGTTCCCAACACTGCTTCAGAACATTCCTATTTTAAACTCGAAGGTTTCAGAATTTAGAAACTAACACATTTTCTTTTATGTTGTAACGCAGATGTTACAGAGAGATAAATGATTGCAGATAGGAATAGTTGTGAAAATATCTCCAGAAATATGAAGAATATGTATAACGGAAGATATGAAGATATCTTATAATATCTAATATAAGATGATGATGAATAATATCATCGAAAAAAAAAAATTTAGAATAAGGAGTAGTGTTCGTACTGACGGTTTCAACAGACACTGAATCATTTGGATTATTTGAAAGCAGATTCAGTCCTTGTATTTGTTCTTTGTTTCCTTCACGGTTAGCTCAATCCATTTTTCAGTACCAAATTTTCTATCGAGCGTTCCCAACACTCCCTTCTTTATCATCAACTTTTAGCCATTTAGGCCATCTACAATTTTACTGTTTCCTCTGCATTTAATGCAGCCATATCTGAATCGTCGATTATCAATCCGAGGTGTTTTCGGACGAATTGTGTTTTTAGATGATTAAACGCTTATGGTAGTATGGGGGAATATAAAAGGTTCTCCAGTAACGACGGCGAAAGGATACGTATATATTGAGATTATAATAAAAGCAGTCTTACTGAGAAGTCAAAGTGGAGCTGTGACAAAATCAGCTTCTTGAAAAGGAATTGTGAGGTTGTTTTTGCTAATAACTGATAAGGAATTCGACGCGGATATGTTTTAACTAAAATTTTGGTTTCGAAGGTTTTTCAGGTGCATAATGTATGCATAAATCTTTCTTCCGTAGACGAGGTGCGGCTGGTTCAACTTCTCGATCGAAGTGTTTTCAAGAATCATGAAAAGATTTGAACGCGGATTGTAATTGTCGAGGTACCAATGAGGTTTAAGATGAAATCAAGTGGCAAACTTGAAGAATTGTTTAGTTTCATATGTTATAACCAATATTTTAATTCATTTTAATTGTCCAAAGTTAGCAGTCCAATAGTCCGATGGTTCAATGATTCATATATAATTTAATATATAATATTCGAATTAAATAATACGTATCGTGACCCGTGTACCGATCTCGGTGTCGATCACAACTCAAAGTATATATATGTTTTGGAATCAACTCCGACCCTGTATAGCCAACTCTCATCTTCACATATAGAGTGTCTACGGTTGTTCCGAAATATATATATAGATGGGTCGATATGATAAGTCGAAACCTTGTATACGTGTCCCGTTATTTAAAGTGCGTAAATATAAATAACAGAAATTAAATGACGATGAATAAAATTGCAAGAATGTAAATTGCGATAATGTAAATTGCGATAATGTAAATTGCGATAATATAAATTGCGATAAAATGTAATCAGTTAGCTGGGAACAGTTAGCCGGAACAGTTAGCGTGGAATCCTTAACAGATTTTTAATTAGTTAATTCGTGTGTTTCTAACAATTTTTAATTTGTCCAATATTTCTTCTTTATGCCACTTGTTGGATTCGGGTAGGTAAAATCCAAATATGAAATTTAAATGGAAATGATTAAGCTGGGATGAACGGATACATATATCGGTGATTGCAAGTAGGATAGCAAATGACCGTTGAATCAGATTCGAAAAATGTACAGTGTAACTTATTAATGTGAAATCTAAATATTCCTCGGGCACTACCCACCCGTTAAAATATTTTCATCATTAACAATTTGTACAAAAGAATTTTTAATTACCATCTTTATGAAAATATATATTTGCATATATATTTTCTTCAGATGTAATCATGGATTTAATGAGTCAATAAGATATTAAACTCATTTGATTTACCATTAATACTAGATTACATAATCTCTAAAACTTTAGAAATTACATAATCGCCATGTCGAGCTAAGATAATCGATGTAGAACGATTCGTAGAACGATGATTATACTCGAGGTGCAGAATGAGATGGTGAGGCATGGATTGTTGAAACTTGGGTTATTGGTGGTACTGGTACCGTTGGTGCTGAAGCTGGTGTTGTTACTGGTGTTGGTGATACTGCTGGTGCTTGCAAATTGTGTACCGTGCTCTCTAAAGTTAACACTCGAGCTTGGAGTTCTTTAACTTCTTCTACTAACCCTGGTTGGTTATCAGTGTGAGGTAAAGGTCGGATATCTTCTCTAGTTCCGTTAATGGTAGCCTCAAGACGAAAAATTCTTGCAAAAAGGGTATAAACGGTGTTGCGAACAGGTTCGCCGGTGAGCGGGTCGAGCACTCCGACGTTAGGTGGTAAGTTCGGCTCGTGATATGGAGTATCTTCTTCATTTCTCCATAGGGTAAGTATTTCGCGAACCCATCCCCACTTTCTAAAGAAATCACGATAGTTGATCGGTTGGTGCGCTCCCGTCACGCTATCTTCGGAGTCAGAAGAACTTGGTCGATTCGTAGAGGCCATCGTACGTGATCACAGAAATATTTTTGGTATGAAAAAGCTTAGTGAGAGCAATGAGAGTTGGATGGTATACTCAATGCATAATATGCATAAATATATATAGTACCAGGATTCCTTAAATTACGGAGAAATTTACGGAAAATATTAGGCAAAGTTTATCGTAATAGATACGCTAGGATATGAATTTGTCTATACATTAACAATACAGTAAATGCAATAAGACGTGTCTAGACTTAAGCAGGTAATTCCTAAAGATGATAAGCAGATAGTTTCCGACTAGAAATGATAAGCAAAACCTTTTGACAGGTAGACACGGTCAAAGTCCAGACTCACTAATGTATCCTAACAACTATCAGTTAGACACACTAATGGGAGACCTGGTTCACTAAGACCAACGCTCTGATACCACCTGTAACAACCCGTCCTAATCCTCCTGGATGAAGTCATCAACATTTGGTCCCATTGCGATGATCGACTCCAAGTAATGTCCTTAACATGAGCAAATGCACAGCGGAAGACTTAATTCGTACCTGAGAATAACATGCTTTAAAATGTCAACATAAAGTTGGTGAGATATATAGGTTTGATGCTAGCAGCGTTATAACTATGGACCACAAGATTTCATATGTAAACATTTTAATAAAAATATTCTAAGTGGTTGAGCACTTGGTAACCATACTTAACAATTAATCACGTCGCATATTCCCTTTATTATGAAATCTTACTACACTGTACCAAGTGTAGTCACGAAACGAAGTACTGTGCAACCGTTGAATACTGGTCGTCCAGTCCGGTTGGGGTTGTCAGGCCCGATAGATCTATCAACAGGATTCGCGTTTACAATACCGCTGTAAATAAGAGTTACCAAGCTACAGGGAAGTATGCCAGTGGTACAACTCAACGTAGAATATATTTTTCAGTTACTTGTGTCCATAACGTAAAACATAAAATACATGTATTCTCATCCCGAAATATTTAGAGTTTAAAAGTGGGACTATATACTCACCTAATGTATTTTGTAGTAAAAATACATATAACATCATTGAACACGTATAAGGTTGGCCTCGGATTCACGAACCTATATCATTTATATATATATATATTAACACATATATTGATAATCGAACAAGATTATGTATATAACTTTATTAATTATATCCTTTTTATATTAGTAACCTATATGTTTTATGTATTTATTTTATATATTTTAAAAAAATATAAATTTTATTATGTTATATGTATTAAATATATTTATTTACAAATAAATATAGATATTATTTGTTTGCTCGTTGTTATAATATTACTAAAATAATATTTGTAGTGAAGATAGTAATAATAATAATAATATTAGTTTTAAATAGGTTAATGATACTAATATTTATAAAATGATACTTGTTTTACTGAAAATAACAATAATTTTTATTAAATTCATAAGAATAATAATAATAATAATAATAAACCTAATAATAATAATAATAATATTTACGCTAGTAGTTATAATAATAATTAAAGATACTTGCAATTAACAATAATAATAATAATAATAATATTACAAGAAGACTACCTCCAAAATTAGCCCAAAAAGAAATACTGTGACTCTGCCATGGTTTGAACCTAGGACCCCTCGGTTACCCAACAAACACTCACACCATCCAAGCCGTCCCATTTTTCTGTTATGTTCCCCATGATAAATTTATTTAACCCGATATTTTATTTCTTCCTAATTCTTCTTCTTCTTCAAGATCCCAACGACCACAACAGTTCCACCATTAACAAGTTTTATGTTTGATTTATATAAATAAATTTTTAAACAGAAACGTTTCATTGTTGCTGTTGAAAAAAATAAAAAAATAAAAAAAATTAAAAGGAATCGAAGGGCAGTTGCAGGGTCACGATGACTCATATGAACTCTAAACTTGATTACGATATTGAGACTGTTATACATCAAACTTACAACACGAAAAAGATCCCAAATCATCCTTAAAAACTTTCAGTATCGTTACTTGATTCAGAGACATCATATAATTTACGAATTTGAAAGAAGAAGAATCTGTTGACCTTTAAAAAAACCATACTTTGACTTTGAAATTAACGATTGATAGAAAGAATTGGAGATTCAAACTCGGCGGGAAGATTGTTTAGATAGTTCCTAACGCGACTACATTTACAGATTTTTAAGTTCAATACGAAATTAAGGTTTGGCAAAAATGAAAACGCGAACAGGGCCGTTGCCCACGGGTTCATCTTTTTTTTTTTTTTTTTTTAATCTCAGTAACATGAATTGATTAATTGATTTTATAGAGGAATTATCCGACACAGGTTCATGAGCAACACAGAAAACAGAATAATAACAAAACCACTGATTGTGATATAATTGTTCTATGTACACGTATCAATAAATATATCTGCATAAATATCGATTTATCTGTTATATTTATATATATTTTTTTTAAAAAAAAAAAAAAACCGAAATTAATATGTAAGTATGTACATATATATAGTTTCCTTTATCAGTTAATGTATATGTATTTATAATTTATAAATCTTTGTATTTTAATAATTATGTTAGTATTTGCCAATACTAATATCACTTTTTATGATATTCTTGATAAAATATTATATTTATTATGTTAAATGATAATTTTCATAATTTACTTGATACTAACGATAATATTAATCTTATTAATGATACTAATTATATCGTTAGTTATAATATTATTAATGATGATAATAATACAAATAATAGTAATATAACAACTTACATATATATGGTTTATACTATAATAATATTACTAAACAAATGTTTATGTTAATATCAATAATAATAATAGTATTAAAAGTAATGAGAATAATATTAATATTATCATAAAGATGTTGTTAATACTAACAAATATAATCAAACTTATAATTAAATTTAATTAATATTATATATTACTTATTTATTATTTATACATTTTATTACATTATATATAAAATTACTTATGCAATGCATTCCCACATATATATATATATATATATACTCACTTACACATAATTGTTCGTGAATCGTCAGGCTTGGTCAAAGGGTAATCTGATTATCCGAATGTAGATTCCAACTTTCTAGACTCAACATTACGGATTTTGCTTATCGTGTCGGAAACATATAGAGTTTAAGGTTTAAATTTGGTCGGAAATTTCCGGGTCATTACAATTTAGCACAAAAATCTCTACTCATATAGCTTCTATCCTCACCCGAATCAAATAAAACGTAAGCAGATTTATTGTCAATAAGAAACGTACCCGTAACAAGCTCCGGGTCTTCCTGTGCCTCTACCGCTTTAATATTGAAAACTCTTCCGCGGCCTTGTCCATTCGTGTTCTCCTGGTTCGGGCAATTTCTAATAATGTGGCCCGGTTTTCCACATTTATAACAAACTACATTGGCATAACTTGCTCCGACACTACTTGCTCCGCCATTACTCGTTCCGACACCATTTGTTCCTTTCGTTCTATTAACCCCTGGTCCGTAGACCTCACACTTCGTCGCGCTATGACCATTTCTTTTACACTTGTTGCAAAATTTGGTGCAGAACCCCAAGTGATACTTTTCACACCTTTGGCATAGCTGCTTCTGATTGTTGTTGTTGTTGTTGCGGTTATTATTGTTGTTGGGATGATTGTTGTAGCTGTTGTTGTTGTTGTTGTTGGGCCGTTTGTTGTAGTTGCGATTGATGTTGCGATTGTTGGGATAATTGTTGCGATTATTGTTGTAATTGCTGTTGTTGTTGTATTGGTGATTCTTATCACCGTTTTCCTCCCACTTTCTTTTGACTTGCTTCACATTGGCCTCTTCAGCAGTCTGTTCTTTAATTCTTTCTTCAATCTGGCTCACTAGTTTGTGAGCCATTCTACATGCCTGTTGTATGGAGGCGGGCTCGTGTGAACTTATATCTTCTTGGATTCTTTCTGGTAATCCTTTCACAAATTCGTCGATCTTCTCTTCCTCATCTTCGAATGCTCCCGGACACAATAGGCACAATTCTGTGAATCGTCTTTCGTACGTGGTAATATCAAATCCTTGGGTTCGTAACCCTCTAAGTTCTGTCTTGAGCTTATTGACCTCGGTTCTGGGACGGTACTTCTCGTTCATCAAGTGCTTGAATGCTGACCACGGTAGTGCGTACGCATCGTCTTGTCCCACTTGCTCTAGATAGGTATTCCACCATGTTAACGCAGAACCTGTGAAGGTATGCGTAGCGTACTTCACTTTGTCCTCTTCAGTACACTTACTTATGGCAAACACCGATTCGACCTTCTCGGTCCACCGTTTCAATCCGATTGGACCTTCGGTTCCATCAAATTCCAAAGGTTTGCAGGCAGTGAATTCTTTGTAGGTGCATCCTACACTATTTCCTGTACTGCTAGATCTAAGGTTATTGTTGGTATGTAGCGCAGCCTGTACTGCGGCTATGTTTGAAGCTAGAAAAGTACGGAATTCCTCTTCATTCATATTCACGGTGTGTCGAGTAGTCGGTGCCATTTCCTTCAAAATAGTCAAATGGAACAAGTTAATCATACAGAATATTAAGAGTAGTTAATAGTATTTCGTAGCATAATATGAACTCATTTATAAAAGCTTTTTCTTCATATTAGCGTTTTATAAGTTTAAATTCGGGTAGTACCTACCCGTTAAGTTCATACTTAGTAGCTAATATACAATTCAACTACTATAATTCTATATGAAAAACTGATTATAATAATATTTCGCGTTCAAACTTTTACAAAATATTTTACAAACTTACAATACCGCTTATTTTACATGTAGCATGAAATATAGCACACAATAAATTTGATACAAGATGGTTGTGAAGATAATTCTAGCTAGTACACAAGTCGTTCAGCAAAGGCAATAAAGACACGTAATTCATACGTTCAGAAACAAGTCATGCATTCTGGTTTTACTAGGATTACTTCCCATCCTTGGTCTTGTGGAACATAACCATTATGGCCGTTGATAAGACAGCGTGTTGTAACGTCGTCAAAGGGACGAGGGTTACGTAATGTCCAACAGTCCCGTAACAATCTAAAAACCTCATTTCTTACCCCAATTACCGACTCCGTCACTTTTGGAAACGTTTTGTTTAATAGTTGTAGCCCGATTTTCTTGTTCTCACTTTGGTGAGAAGCGAACATTACTAATCCGTAAGCATAACATGATTCTTTATGTTGCATGTTAGTCGCTTTTTCTAAATCACGAAGTCCAATATTCGGATATATTGAGTCAAAATAATTTCTTAACCCATTGCGTAAAATAGCATTTGGGTTCCCCGCAATATATGCGTCAAAGTAAACACATCGTAACTTATGGATTTCCCAATGTGATATCCCCCATCTTTCGAACGAAAGCCTTTTATAAATCAAGGCATTCTTGGAACGTTCTTCGAATGTCTTACAAACTGATCGTGCCTTAAATAGTTGTGCCGAAGAATTCTGACCGACTCTAGACAAGATTTCATCAATCATGTCTCCGGGTAGGTCTCTTAAAATATTGGGTTGTCTATCTATTTTGTGTTTTTATACTGTAAAATAGACAAGAGTTAGATTCATAAAAAAAAAAATACTTATTAATACAAGCAATTTTTACATATATCATAAAGCATAAGCACACTATATTACTTATATTACACCACACGAATATAACTATCTTATTCCGACTCGCTTGTTTCTTCTTCTTCGGTTTTGGTTCGTTTTGCCAATTTTCTAGGGATATATGATGTTCCCCTAATACGAGCCGTCGTTATCCACATTGGTTTAGAAAAACCTGGTGGTTTAGAGGTTCCCGGGTCATTGTTACAACTTAAAGACTTCGGGGGTTGACGATACATATAAAGTTCATCGGGGTTGGAATTAGATTTCTCTATTTTTATGCCCTTTCCCTTATTATTTTCTTTTGCCTTTTTAAATTCAGTTGGGGTAATTTCTATAACATCATCGGAATTCTCGTCGGAATCCGATTCATCGGAGAATTGGTAATCCTCCCAATATTTTGCTTCCTTGGCGAAAACACCATTGACCATAATTAACCTTGGTCGGTTGGTTGAGGATTTTCTTTTACTTAACCGTTTTATTATTTCCCCCACCGGTTCTATTTCTTCATCCGGTTCCGATTCTTCTTCCGGTTCCGATTCTTCTTCCGGTTCCGACTCTTCTTCCGGTTTCTCTTCGGGAACTTGTGAATCAGTCCACGAATCATTCCAATTTACATTTGACTCTTCATTATTATTAGGTGAGTCAATGGGACTTGTTCTAGAGGTAGACATCTATCACATAATATCAAACGTGTTAAGAGATTAATATATCACATAATATTCACATGTTAAAAATATATAGTTTCCAACAAAATTTGTTAAGCAATCATTTTTCAAGTAAACATGGTCGAAGTCCAGACTCACTAATGCATCCTAACAAACTAGATAAGACACACTAATGAAAAATTCTGGTTCTCTAAGACCAACGCTCTGATACCAACTGAAATGTCCTGTTCTTATTGATTAAAAACGTTCCATATTAATTGATTTCGTTGCGAGGTTTTGACCTCTATATGAGACGTTTTTCAAAGACTGCATTCATTTTAAAACAAACCATAACCTTTATTTCATCAATAAAGGTTTAAAAAGCTTTACGTAGATTATCAAATAATGATAATCTAAAATATCCTGTTTACACACAACCATTACATAATGGTTTACAATACAAATATGTTACAACAAAATAAGTTTCTTGAATGCAGTTTTTATACAATATCATACAAGCATGGACTCCAAATCTCGTCCTTATTTAAGTATGCGACAGCGGAAGCTCTTAATAATCACCTGAGAATAAACATGCTTAAAACGTCAACAAAAATGTTGGTGAGTTATAGGTTTAACCTATATATATCAAATCATAATAATAGACCACAAGATTTCATATTTCAATACACATCCCATACATAGAGATAAAAATCATTCATATGGTGAACACCTGGTAACCGACATTAACAAGATGCATATATAAGAATATCCCCATCATTCCGGGACACCCTTCGGATATGATATAAATTTCGAAGTACTAAAGCATCCGGTACTTTGGATGGGGTTTGTTAGGCCCAATAGATCTATCTTTAGGATTCGCATCAATTAGGGTGTCTGTTCCCTAATTCTTAGATTACCAGACTTAATAAAAAGGGACATATTCGATTTCGGTAATTCAACCATAGAATGTAGTTTCACGTACTTGTGTCTATTTTGTAAATCATTTATAAAACCTGCATGTATTCTCATCCCAAAAATATTAGATTTTAAAAGTGGGACTATAACTCACTTTCACAGATTTTTACTTCGTCGGGAAGTAAGACTTGGCCACTGGTTGATTCACGAACCTATAACAATATATACATATATATCAAAGTATGTTCAAAATATATTTACAACACTTTTAATATATTTTGATGTTTTAAGTTTATTAAGTCAGCTGTCCTTGTTAGTAACCTACAACTAGTTGTCCACAGTTAGATGTACAGAAATAAATCGATAAATATTATCTTGAATCAATCCACGACCCAGTGTATACGTATCTCAGTATTGATCACAACTCAAACTATATATATTTTGGAATCAACCTCAACCCTGTATAGCTAACTCCAACATTCACATATAGAGTGTCTATGGTTGTTCCGAAATATATATAGATGTGTCGACATGATAGGTCGAAACATTGTATACGTGTCTATGGTATTTCAAGATTACATAATATACAATACAAGTTGATTAAGTTATGGTTGGAATAGATTTGTTACCAATTTTCACGTAGCTAAAATGAGAAAAATTATCCAATCTTGTTTTACCCATAACTTCTTCATTTTAAATCCGTTTTGAGTGAATAAAATTGCTATGGTTTCATATTGAACTCTATTTTATGAATCTAAACATAAAAAGTATAGGTTTATAGTCGGAAAAATAAGTTACAAGTCGTTTTTGTAAAGGTAGTCATTTCAGTCGAAAGAACGACGTCTAGATGACCATTTTAGAAAACATACTTCCACTTTGAGTTTAACCATAATTTTTGGATATAGTTTCATGTTCATAATAAAAATCATTTTCTCAGAATAACAACTTTTAAATCAAAGTTTATCATAGTTTTTAATTAACTAACCCAAAACAGCCCGCGGTGTTACTACGACGGCGTAAATCCGGTTTTACGGTGTTTTTCGTGTTTCCAGGTTTTAAATCATTAAGTTAGCATATCATATAGATATAGAACATGTGTTTAGTTGATTTTAAAAGTCAAGTTAGAAGGATTAACTTTTGTTTGCGAACAAGTTTAGAATTAACTAAACTATGTTCTAGTGATTACAAGTTTAAACCTTCGAATAAGATAGCTTTATATGTATGAATCGAATGATGTTATGAACATCATTACTACCTTAAGTTCCTTGGATAAACCTACTGGAAAAGAGAAAAATGGATCTAGCTTCAACGGATCCTTGGATGGCTCGAAGTTCTTGAAGCAGAATCAAGACACGAAAACAAGTTCAAGTAATATCATCACTTGAAATAAGATTGTTATAGTTATAGAAATTGAACCAAAGTTTGAATATGATTATTACCTTGTATTAGAATGATAACCTACTGTAAGAAACAAAGATTTCTTGAGGTTGTATGATCACCTTACAAGATTGGAAGTGAGCTAGCAAACTTGAAAGTATTCTTGATTTTATGTAACTAGAACTTGTAGAATTTATGAAGAACACTTAGAACTTGAAGATAGAACTTGAGAGAGATCAATTAGATGAAGAAAATTGAAGAATGAAAGTGTTTGTAGGTGTTTTTGGTCGTTGGTGTATGGATTAGATATAAAGGATATGTAGTTTTGTTTTCATGTAAATAAGTCATGAATGATTACTCATATTTTTGTAATTTTATGAGATATTTCATGCTAGTTGCCAAATGATGGTTCCCACATGTGTTAGGTGACTCACATGGGCTGCTAAGAGCTGATCATTTGAGTGTATATACCAATAGTACATACATCTAAAAGCTGTGTATTGTACGAGTACGAATACGGGTGCATACGAGTAGACTTGTTGATGAAACTGAACGAGGATGTAATTGTAAGCATTTTTGTTAAGTAGAAGTATTTTGATAAGTGTATTGAAGTCTTTTAAAAGTGTATAAATACATATTAAAACACTACATGTATATACAATTTAACTGAGTCGTTAAGTCATCGTTAGTCGTTACATGTAAGTGTTGTTTTGAAACCTTTAGGTTAACGATCTTGTTAAATGTTGTTAACCCAATGTTTATAATATCAAATGAGATTTTAAATTATTATATTATCATGATATTATCATGTATGAATATCTCTTAATATGATATATATACATTAAATGTCTTTACAACGATAATCGTTACATATATGTCTCGTTTAAAAATCATTAAGTTAGTAGTCTTGTTTTTACATATGTAGTTCATTGTTAATATACTTAATGATATGTTTACTTATCATAGTATCATGTTAACTATATATATATCCATATATATGTCATCATATAGTTTTTACAAGTTTTAACGTTCGTGAATCACCGGTCAACTTGGGTGGTTAATTGTCTATATGAAATATATTTCAATTAATCAAGTCTTAACAAATTTGATTGCTTAACATGTTGGAAACATTTAATCATGTAAATATCAATCTCAATTAATATATATAAACATGGAAAAGTTCGGGTTACTACACTCTGTCCTTTCTGCTCAAGGCGTCGGCTACCACATTTGCCTTCCCCGTGTGGTAACGAATCTCAAAGTCGTAATCATTCAACAATTCAATCCACCTACGCTGCATCATATTCAGTTGTTTCTGATTAAATATGTGTTGAAGACTTTTGTGGTCGGTATATATAATAATTTTGACCCCATATAAGTAGTGCCTCCAAGTCCTTAATGCAAAAACAACCGCGCCTAATTCCAAATCATGTGTCGTATAATTTTGCTCGTGAATCTTCAATTGTCTAGACGCATAAGCAATCACCTTCGTCCGTTGCATTAATACACAACCGAGACCTTGCTTTGATGCGCCACAATAAATCACAAAATCATCATTCCCTTCAGGCAATGACAATATAGGTGCCGTAGTTAGCTTTTTCTTTAATAATTGAAACGCCTTCTCTTGTTCATCCTTCCATTCAAATTTCTTCCCTTTATGCGTTAATGCAGTCAAGGGTTTTGCTATTTTGGAGAAATCTTGGATGAATCTTCTGTAGTAACCAGCCAATCCTAAAAATTGACGTATATGCTTCGGAGTTTTTGGGGTTTCCCACTTTTCAATGGTTTCGATCTTTGCTGGGTCCACCTGGATACCTTCTTTGTTCACTATGTGACCGAGGAATTGAACTTCTTCCAACCAAAATGCACACTTTGAAAACTTAGCGTACAGTTTTTCTTTCCGCAATACTTCTAGCACTTTTCTCAAATGTTCTTCGTGCTCTTGATCATTCTTTGAGTAAATAAGTATGTCATCGATGAAAACAATGACAAACTAGTCAAGATATGGCCCACACACTCAGTTCATAAGGTCCATGAACACAGCTGGTGCGTTAGTCAATCCAAACGGCATAACCATAAACTCGTAATGACCATAACGCGTCCTAAAGGCAGTTTTTGGAATATCATCCTCCTTTACTCGTATTTGATGATATCCAGAATGTAAATTGATCTTCGAATAAACCGACGAGCCTTGTAGTTGATCAAATAAGTCGTCAATTCTCGGCAGTGGATAACGGTTTTTGATGGTAAGTTTGTTCAACTATCTGTAGTCAATACACAACCTAAATGTACCATCCTTCTTCTTGACAAACAAAACAGGAGCTCCCCATGGTGATGTGCTTGGTCGAATGCAACCACGTTCTAATAGTTCTTGCAGTTGGCTTTACAGTTCTTTCATCTCGCTGGGTGCGAGTCTATAAGAAGCACGAGCTATTGGTGCAGCTCCTGGTACAAGATCTATTTGAAATTCAACAGATCGATGTGGAGGTAGTCCCGGTAATTCTTTCGGAAATACATCGGGAAATTCTTTTGCGACGGGAACATCATTGATGCTCTTTTCTTCAGTTTGTACTTTCTCGATGTGTGCTAGAACAGCATAGCAACCTTTTCTTATTAGTTTTTGTGCCTTCAAATTACTAATAACATGTAGCTTCATGTTGCCCTTTTATCCGTACACCATTAAGGGTTCTCCTTCTTCTCGTACAATGCGAATTGTATTTTTATAACATACGATCTCTGCTTTCACCTTCTTCAGCCAGTCCATTCGAATTATTACATCAAAACTCCCTAACTCTACTGGTATCAAATCAATCTTAAATATTTCGCTACCCAGTTTAATTTCTCGATTCCGGCATATATTATCTGCTGAAATTAATTTACCGTTTGCTAATTCGAGTAAAAATTTACTATCCAACGGCGTCAATGGACAACTTAATTTAGCACAAAAATCTCTACTCATATAGCTTCTATCCGCACCCGAATCAAATAAAATGTAAGCAGATTTATTGTCAATAAGAAACGTACCTGTAACAAGCTCTGGGTCTTCCTGTGCCTCTGCCGCATTAATATTGAAAACTCTTCCGCGGCCTTGTCCATTCGTGTTCTCCTGGTTCGGGCAATTTCTAATAATGTGGCCCAGTTTTCCACATTTATAACAAACTACATTGGCATAACTTGCTCCGACGCTACTTGCTCCGCCATTACTCGTTCCGACACCATTTGTTCCTTTCGTTCTGTTAACCCCTGGTCTGTAGACCTCACACTTTACCGCGCTATGACCATTTCTTTTACACTTGTTGCAAAATTTGGTGCAGAACCCCGAGTGATACTTTTCACACCTTTGGCATAGCTGCTTCTGATTGTTGTTGTTGTTGCGATTGTTATTGTTGTTGGGATGATTGTTGTAGTTGCTGTTCTTGTTGCTGTTGTTGTTGTTGTCGTTGTTGTTGTTGTTGTTGTTGGGCCGTTTGTTGTACTTGCGATTGATGTTGCGATTGTTGGGATAATTGTTGCGATTATTATTGTAATTGCTGTTGTTGTTGTATTGGTGATTCTTATCACCGTTTTCCTCCCACTTTCTTTTGACTTGCTTCACATTGGCCTCTTCTGCCGTCTGTTCTTTAATTCTTTCCTCAATCTGGTTCACTAGTTTGTGAGCCATTCTACATGCCTGTTGTATGGAGGCGGGCTCGTGTGAACTTATATCTTCTTGGATTCTTTCCGGTAATCCTTTCACAAACGCGTCGATCTTCTCTTCCTCATCTTCGAACGCTCCCAGACACAATAGGCATAATTCTGTGAATCATCTTTCCTACGTGGTAATATCAAATCCTTGGGTTCGTAACCCTCTAAGTTCTGTCTTGAGCTTATTGACATCGGTTCTGGGACGGTACTTCTCGTTCATCAAGTGCTTGAATGCTGACCATAGTAGTGCGTACGCATCATCTAGTCCCACTTGCTCTAGATAGGTATTCCACCATGTTAACGCAGAACCTGTGAAGGTATGCGTAGCGTACTTCACTTTGTCCTCTTCAGTACACTTACTTATGGCAAACACCGATTCGACCTTCTCGGTCCACCGTTTCAATCCAATCGGTCCTTCGGTTCCATCAAATTCTAAAGGTTTGCAGGCAGTGAATTCTTTGTAGGTGCATCCTACACGATTTCCTGTACTGCTAGATCCAAGGTTATTATTGGTATGTAGCGCAGCCTGTACTGCGGCTATGTTTGAAGCTAGAAAAGTACGGAATTCCTCTTCATTCATATTCACGGTGTGTCGAGTAGTCGGTGCCATTTCCTTCAAAATTGTCAAATGGAACAAGTTAATCATACAGAATATTAAGAGTAGTTAATAGTATTTCATAGCATAATATGAACTCATTTATAAAAGCTTTTTCTTCATATTAGCGTTTTATAAGTTTAAATTCGGGTAGTACCTACCCGTTAAGTTCATACTTAGTAGCTAATATACAATTCAACTACTACAATTCTATATGAAAAACTGATTATAATAATATTTCGCGTTCAAACTTTTATACAATATTTTACAAACTTACAATACCGCTTATTTTACATAAAGCATGAAATATTGCACACAATAACTTTGATACAAGATAGTTGTGAAGATAATTCTAGCTAGTACACAAGTCGTTCAGCAAAGGCAATAAAGACACATAATTCATACGTCCAGAAACAAGTAATGCATTCTGGTTTTACTAGGACTTCTTCCCATCCTTGGTCTTGTGGAACATAACCGTTATGGCCGTTGATAAGACAGCGTGTTGTAACGTCGTCAAAGGGACGAGGGTTACGTAATGGCCAACAGTCTCGTAATAACCTAAAAACCTCATTTCTTACCCCAATTACCGACTCCGTCACTTGTGGGAATGTTTTGTTTAATAGTTGTAGCCCGATGTTCTTTTTCTCACTTTAGTGAGAAGCGAACATTACTAACCCGTAAGCATAGCATGCTTCTTTATGTTGCATGTTAGCCGCTTTTTCTAAATCATGAAGTCCTATATTCGGATACATTGAGTCAAAATAATTTCTTAACCCGTTGCGAAAAATAGCATTTGGGTTCCCCGCAATATATACGTCAAAGTAAACACATTCGTAACGTATGGGTTTCCCAATGTGATATCCCCCATCTTTCAAACGAAAGTCTCTTATAAACCAAGACATTCTTGGAACGTTCTTCGAATGTCTTACAAACTGATTTTGCCGTAAATAGTTGTGCCTAAGAATTCTGACCGACTCTAGACAAGATTTCATCAATCATGTCTCCGGGTAGGTCTCTTAAAATATTGGGTTGTCTATCCATTTTGTGTTTTTATACTGTAAAATATAAAAGAGTTAGATTCATAAAAAAAATACTTATTAATACAAGCAATTTTTACATATATCATAAAGCATAAGCATACTATATTACATATATTACACCACACGAATACAACTATCTTCTTCCGACTCGCTCGTTTCTTCTTCTTCGGTTTTGGTTCGTTTTGCTAAGTTTCTAGGGATATATGATGTTCCCCTAATACGAGCTGTCGTTTTCCACAACGGTTTAGAAAAACCTGGTGGTTTAGAGGTTCCCGGGTCATTGTTACAACTTAAGGGCTTCGGGGGTTGACGATACATATAAAGTTCATCGGGGTTGGAATTCGATTTCTCTATTTTTATGCCCTTTCCCTTATTATTTTCTTTTGCCTTTTTAAATTCAGTTTGGGTAATTTCTATAACATCATCGGAATTCTCGTCGGAATCCGATTCATCGGAGAATTGGTAATCCTCCCAATATTTTGCTTCCTTGGCGGAAACACCATTGACCATAATTAACCTTGGTCGGTTGGTTGAGGATTTTCTTTTACTTAACCGTTTTATTATTTCCGCCACCGGTTCTATTTCCTCCTCCGGTTCCTCCTCTTCCGGTTCTGATTCTTCTTCCGGTTCTGATTCTTCTTCCGGTTCCTCTTCGGGAACTTGTGAATCAGTCCAATATATATTCGACTCTTCGTTATTATTAGGTGAGTCAATGGGATTTGTGCTAGAGGTAGACATCTATCACACAATATCAAACATGTTAAGAGATTAATATATCACATAATATATACATGTTAATAATATATAGTTTCCAACAAAAATGTTAAGCAATCATTTTTAAAGAAAACACGGTCGAAGTTCAGACTCACTAATGCATCCTAACAAACTCGATAAGATACACTAATGCAAATTTTCTGGTTCTCTAAGACCAACGCTCGGATACCAACTGAAATTTCCCGTTCTTATTGATTAAAAACATTCCATATTAATTGATTTCGTTGCGAGATTTTGACCTCTATATGAGACGTTTTTCAAAGACTGCATTCATTTTAAAACAAACCATAACCTTTAGTTCATAAATAAAGATTTAAAAAGCTTTATGTAGATTATCAAATAATGATAATCTAAAATATCCTGTTTACACACAACCATTACATAATGGTTTACAATACAAATATGTTACATCGAAATCAGTTTCTTGAATGCAGTTTTTACACAATATCATACAAACATGGACTCCAAATCTTGTCCTTATTTTAGTATGCAACAGCGGAAGCTCTTAGTATTCACCAGAGAATAAACAAGCTTTAAACGTCAACAAAAATGTTGGTGAGTTATAGGTTTAACCTATATATATTAAATCGTAACAATAGACCACAAGATTTCATATTTCAATACACATCCCATACATAGAGATAAAAATCATTCATATGGTGAACACCTGGTAACCGACATTAACAAGATGCATATATAAGAATATCCCCATTATTCCGGGACACCCTTCGGATATGATATAAATTTCGAAGTACTAAAGCATCCGGTACTTTGGATGGGGTTTGTTAGGCCCAATAGATCTATCTTTAGGATTCGCGTAAATTATGGTGTCTGTTCCCTAATTCTTAGATTACCAGACTTAATAAAAAGGGGCATATTCGATTTCGATAATTCAACCATAGAATGTAGTTTCACGTACTTGTGTCTATTTTGTAAATCATTTATAAAACCTGCATGTATTCTCATCCCAAAAATATTAGATTTTAAAAGTGGGACTATAACTCACTTTCACAGATTTTTACTTCGTCGGGAAGTAAGACTTGGCCACTGGTTGATTCACGAACCTATAACAATATATACATATATATCAAAGTATGTTCAAAATATATTTACAACACTTTTAATATATTTTGATTTTTTAAGTTTATTAAGTCAGCTGTCCTCGTTAGTAACGTACAACTAGTTGTCCACAGTTAGATGTACAGAAATAAATCGATAAATATTATCTTGAATCAATCCACGACCCAGTGTATACGTATCTCAGTATTGATCACAACTCAAACTATATATATTTTGGAATCAACCTCAACCCTGTATAGCTAACTCCAACATTCACATATAGAGTGTCTATGGTTGTTCTGAAATATATATAGATGTGTCGACATGATAGGTCGAAACATTGTATACATGTCTATGGTATCTCAAGATTACATAATATACAATACAAGTTGATCAAGTTATGGTTTGAATAGATTTGTTACCAATTTTCACGTAGCTAAAATGAGAAAAATTATCCAATCTTGTTTTACCCATAACTTCTTCATTTTAAATCCGTTTTGAGTGAATCAAATTGCTATGGTTTTATATTGAACTCTATTTTATGAATCTAAACAGAAAAAGTATAGGTTTATAGTCAGAAAAATAAGTTACAAGCAGTTTTTGTAAAGGTAGTCATTTCACTCGAAAGAACGACGTCTAGATGACCATTTTAGAAAACATACTTCCACTTTGAGTTTAACCATAATTTTTGGATATAGTTTCATGTTCATAATAAAAATCATTTTCCCAGAATAACAACTTTTAAATCAAAGTTTATCATAGTTTTTAATTAACTAACCCAAAACAGCCCGCGGTGTTACTACGACGGCGTAAATCCGATTTTACGGTGTTTTTCGTGTTTCCAGGTTTTAAATCATTAAGTTAGCATATCATATAGATATAGAACATGTGTTTAGTTGATTTTAAAAGTCAAGTTAGAAGGATTAACTTTATTTGCGAACAAGTTTAGAATTAACTAAACTATGTTCTAGTGATTACAAGTTTATAACGTTGAATAAGACAACTTTTTATGTATGAATCGAATGATGTTATGAACATCATTACTACCTAAAGTTCCTTGGATAAACCTACTGGAAATGAGAAAAATGGATCTAGCTTCAAAGGATCTTTGGATGGCTTGAAAGTTCTTGAAGCAGAATCATGACACGAAAACAATTTCAAGTAAGATTTCCACTCGAAATAAGATTGTTATAGTTATAGAAATTGAATTAAAGTTTGAATATGATTATTACCTTGTATTAGAAAGATAACCTACTGTAAGTAACAAAGGTTTCTTGATCTTGGATGATTACTTGGAATGGATTTAGAAAACTTGGAAGTAAACTTGCAATCTTGGAAGTATTCTTGATTTTATGAAACTAGAACTTTTGGAATTTATGAAGAACACTTAGAACTTGAAGATAGAACTTGAGAGAGATCAATTAGATGAAGAAAATTGAAGAATGAAAGTGTTTGTAGGTGTTTTTGGCCGTTGGTGTATGGATTAGATATAAAGGATATGTAATTTTGTTTTCATGTAAATAAGTCATGAATGATTACTCATATTTTTGTAATTTTATGAGATATTTGAAAGGACCCGTTCATATACAATATAAACGATTCACAATAGTTGATTACATTGCGAGGTATTTGACCTCTATATGATACATTTTACAAACATTGCATTCGTTTTTAAAAGACAAACTTTCTTTACATCAAAAATTGACAGGCATGCATACCATTTCATAATATCCACTATCCAACTATAAATTGATTTAATAATAATCTTTGATGAACTCAATGACTCGAATGCAACATTCTTCGAAATATACTATGAAAGACTCCAAGTAATATTTTTAAAATGAGCAAATGCACAGCGGAAAATTTCTTTAACACCTGAGAATAAACATGCTTTAAAGTGTCAACCAAAAGGTTGGTGAGTTCATTAGTTTATCATAATCATTTATTTCCATCATTTTAATAGACCACAAGAATTTCATTTCCAGTTCTCATAAATATACGTCGCATGCATAGAGACAAAAATAATCATTCATATGGTGAACACCTGGTAACCGACATTAACTAGATACATATAAGAATATCCCCTATCATTCCGGGATCCTCCTTCGGACATGTTATAAATTTCGAAGTACTAAAGCATCCGGTACTTTGGATGGGGTTTGTTAGGCCCAATAGATCTATCTTTAGGATTCGCGTCAATTAGGGTGTCTGTTCCCTAATTCTTAGATTACCAGAATTTAATAAAAAGGGGCATATTCGATTTCGATAATTCAACCATAGAATGTAGTTTCAATTACTTGTGTCTATTTCGTTAAACATTTATAAAAGCGCATGTATTCTCAGTCCCAAAAATATAAAGGGTAAAAAGGCAAATGAAACTCACCGTACTGTATTTCGTAGTAAAAATACATATAACGTCATTGAACAAGTGCAAGGTTGGCCTCGGATTCACGAACCTAAATTAATTATATATATTTATGTGTTGGTCAATATTTGTCTAACAAATTATGTCAAGTCATAGTGTACCACAATCCTAATGCTCGAGACTAATATGCAAAAGTCAACAAAAGTAAATTTGACTCAAAATAATTTCCAAAAATCTATACATGATTAATATATAGTTTAAATATCGTCGTTTTATATTTTTAAAATATTTTTAAAAGATTTATTAGAGTAAATAATATAATTTATTTATTAATAAATAAAATTTTATATTAAATTTATATAATAAAATATACTTTTATATATATTAAGTAATAAAATTTATAGGGTTCATTTAATATCATAAAGATAATATGATAGGTATTATTAAAGTAAGTTATTACACGTAGTAAAATATGTTTGTATCACATATTTATTTGATAAAATAATATCTATAATGATAGTAAGTATAAGTTGTATTATTTTGTAATAATAATTATTATTATAAAAATATCAATATTTATAATTACTAAGATGACATTATGATAAAACGATAATTCTAATTATGATATCTTTAATATTTACAATAATTTTTAATATTATCTTTAAAATAATAATTCTATTTAAAATAATAATAATAATGATATTTTATAGTAACAATGACATTTATATTAAAATGATAATTTTTGTTAAAACGATAGTTTTAATACTAACGATACTTTTAATAATAATAGTAATGATAAAAATAATAAGAACGATAATTTTTATCTAAATCAATATCTTATAATATTTTAATTTCATCATGATACTCTTACCCATTATTTCCTAATCGTTTCATTTAATAGATTTTAATCATCTTTTATATCGTGTTCATAATAATGATAATAATAGTAATCAAAATAATTAGGTGTTACAAATATTTGTTTTAATTACACTAATATTAATAATGATAGTTACTATAACATTATTAACAATAATACTAATAATTATCTTAATGATAATATAGTAATAATAATAATAACAATAACAATAACCATTTTTAAATAATGATATATATATTAATAATGATAATAATAATAATAATACCAATAATAATAATAATAATAATTGGATAATAATAATAATAATACTAATTATAACTTTAACGATAATAACGATAGTAATAATAAAAAAAATAACAATTTTTAATGATAAATCCCTTTTATTGATAAAGATAATAATAATGATAATAATAAGATAAAACTAGAACGACGATAAAAACGACGATAATAATAATCATTTTTAATAAAAATATCGAAAATTCAATTGATTATAACTTCTAATCCGTTCATCGAAACCATTCGATATCTAAAGGAAAAGTTCTTAATTTTTCGCTAGCTTTCCAAGGACATGCATATCTTATACCTTATCTCAACCGCAAGTGTAACTAATTCAAGATTCAACATAACCTGTCTGAGGGCAATATCAAAAGTACAAGCATGCATAATCCTAAATACTCGAGCACTAGTCAGGGATACACTATTAGTATGTAAAAGTTAAATTATGAGTACTCACGTATCAATATTGAGATTCAATATTGCAGGAAAGGTACGTAGACGCAACGAAAATGATAAACACTATATTGACCTCGCGAGCATACCCATGAACCATACTCAATCACCTCCATAGCTATAACCCATAATTTCCTTAATCCTATCCTACTCGAAAAATAATTTCGAAACCACTCGGACAGCACTCCGTCGTAATATTTTATGTATACTAATAATATCTTGAAATAATACGGAGTAAATATATATATGTAAATCGATTGAGAGAGTTTAGAGAAAAATATTTTCAAGTTTCTATGAAATAATGAAACCTATTGAATTCTATTTATAATAGATTTTTGAATTATTAAAGTGAATTATTAAAGTATGAATTATTAAAGTGAATTATTAAAGTATGAATTATTAAAGTAAATTATTAAAGTATGAATTATTAAAGTGAATTATTAAAGTATGAATTATTAAAGTGAATTATTAAAGTTAAAGTAAAGTAAAAATAAAGTAAAGGTAAAGTTTAAGTATAGTAAAAGTATAAAACTAAGTACGTATAATACGCGTATAAATATATATAATATTAATTTAAATCGTTATATATGCTTAATAAAATAAAATATAAATATCGTTATCTTTATCATACTAGTTAAGTAATGAGTTGTCAAAAGTAGTTCTAGATATTTATAAAAGTTATATACGTTTTAATAATAAAGTTCTTTTTAAACTGAAAACGTTTTTGTACGTTTGAAACTAAATAGATCAATCGACTCTTTATGAGATTCAATCTTCCACTATCCTTTGTCTAGTTCTCAATGATTGACAATTTGTTCTTATTTATAAATCACTTTACCATTTTCCGAATATTGTTAAAATGGAAAGATTTCTCAAATCAACGTGGGCCTTTCAACAGAGACTTGTAATCATAATTCAATATATCTGATAATTCAATCATTTGATCTTATCTTCTAATTCCATTGATAAACATTTTGAAACAGATACAATCATATAAAGTATTTAATCTAATATTTTGTTTACGTTTCAAGTTATAATATATATACACATATACATATATAATCATATTCGTTTAATGGTTCGTGAATCGTTGGAACTTGGTCGAGGTTGAATGAATGTATGAACATAGTTTAAAATTCTTGAAATTTAACTTAACAAATATTGTTTATCGTGTCGGAAACATATAAAGATTAAAGTTTAAATTTGGTTGGAAATTTCCGGGTTGTCACAGTACCTACCCGTTAAAGAAATTTCGTCCCGAAATTTGAGTGGAAAGGTCGTGAATGATAATAAGTATATTTTCATGATGCATACGGGCTGAAAATTAGAGTTTTATCATCATCGAATAATTTGGATAATCAATCCATTTATATGAAGAGTACGAATGAAGCTAACATAGAAGAGTGAAATGAGTAAGTGTAGATTCATCTTATCATTTGACGTAGATATGATTGATTCCCAGATTTCAAGGGATTTGAAGAAAATCTTCTTAATAAGATTTGACTCTCCGGTAATCAAGGGAATTAGGATCCTCTTTAAATGCGATCGTCTATTTTAATTGTTCTGTCGGAGATTTTCTTATAAATTCACCTCCTTCATTTCTTACAACTCACACCTTCTGTTGATGCATTTTATGCAAGTCCCTAGACATCTACCCACGTCTATTGCATGTACAACAGTTTACAGGCCACCATGATTGCTCGTTATTATACTATCCGTGTTTGTATGTGGTTACAGGAACTGCAGGAACGAGATTTAGATGTTTGACTATGTTAGACTTAGTCAGACGTACGAGTGAAGCCTCACTAGTACGGCTGACAGGCTCATACGCACTGTTGATGCTGAGCTAAGTCACAATTACAACCTAAATGAGAAGACACGAGTGAGTGATCACCCGTACGGCTGATGAAGCCAACTCGTACTTGTGATGAATGAATCGTATGGGTGAGTCAACATCAGGGGTATATAAAGTCTTATGTTCTTCATTTTAGGTTAAGCCTTTCATTTGTTACACACACTCAGATCTAGTGAGCTCCTTCAATTCTCTCTCAGTCCAAATCACCCAGGTGGTGAATAATAGCTCTAGGTGTTGATCTAATCACACTTGATTTAGTTGTGGTTTGACTAAATTAATCAAAAAAAAAAACTTAACCTATTCACTAGAGGGTTTGATTCACTTATTCCGCCATTGTGTGAGTTAAATCTGTTGATTTCTAAGTTCCTAGTCATGTTTCATCACCTTCTATTCTTTCCCCCTCAACTCATATTTTAAAGTATTCATCAATATGCTCCATACAGTTCTGATTCTCGATATACTTCTAACTTTCATATCGGTCATTCTTCTTTTTCATCTACCGCCGGAAGAATCTATTTACTTCTACTATACTCTTGGGTTTATAGTGTTTCTAGTTCTCCCGTGTCTTTATATTGCTATATGCATCGATATATATGGTTTATAATTTCTGGTTTGTCGTTGAGCTTTATATGTTCCCTTATATTTCAAAGTCTCTTCTTCTGTATTCTATAATCATTATCATTCACAGTTAATGCTCTCTTTTATTTGCTGCAATTTATACCCCAATTTCTATTTTGGAGTTTTGTCCTTTTGTTTCTTCTTCTTGCGATTAAGCACCGCTTGTAATGGTCCAGAATTCACAGATATGAATTTCGGATTGAACATTGTAAATGTTCTAGGAAGAAAATTGTGATGGCACGATCTTGACTTGTCAAATTACTAGAATACCTTGGAAAAGGCCGAATCATCAAGAAATATTTTCTTGATATTTTAGAGGTTAAATAGAATACAAGAGTCGTATAACATGGCACATGATGATGTTATGATCTGTGAATCATCACATTCCATTTAGAAACTCAGCATGACTTACTGTAATATAATCACGTTGATCAAGTGTCATTATATTATACTAATTCATGCTTCAGTTCCCAACACTACTTCAAAATATTCCTATTTTAAACTTGAATGTTTCAGAATTTAGAAACTAAAATAGTTTCTTTTATGATGTAATACAGATAACGCGAAGAGGTAAATGATTTCAAATAAGAAAAATTACGAAAATATCTTCAGAAATATGGAGAATATTTATAATGAAAGATATGATGATGTTTTAGAATTTCTAATATCAGAGGATGATGAAGAATATTGTCCGCAGGGGTTTAGAGTCAGGAGCAAGGTATTTGTTAATGACTTCAGCAGGTACTGAATCATTTGGATCCTTTGAAGTCAGGTTCAGTCTTTATAATTTGTCCACAGCCTCCTTCCTACTTTGCTCAATCCGTTTTCCAGTTCCAAAACTTCTCTTTTTCTGCGCTTTGCCAGCACACTTCATCATTATCATCCAGCTTTTACCGTTTAAAGTCGTTTATAGTTTTTGCTGCTTCATCAGCATTTTTTTCCATTTTCGGAGTACCAATTCGTAGTTCGGAGTGTTTTTCAGAAACTTCACATTCAAATTAAGTCCAGAAGATAGGCGTTATATATACACATATAACTGTTGGCGTAGACATGATGCGAGATTTCAAAATACTGATTGCTAATTCCCAATGATTCGTATGACAATTCTCATTACAAGATGCGAATGAGTAAATGATGGTGTTTCAATAAATAATTACAATGACTTTTTGGAGAGGCTAAAGTCAAAGGGTAATGAAGTTGTTGGTACATCTGCTAATAATGTGGTGGAATGTAAAAGGTTCCCTGGTAACGATGGTGTATATCTCAAGGTTATAATAAGGTTAGTCTGACTGAAAAGTCGAAGTTGACTTGCTGGAGCTGTGACAAAACTGGCTACTTTGAATAGGAGTCGCAAAGTTATTTTTGCTAATAAATGCCAAAGAATCTGACGCGGACACGTTGTTTAAACTTTTACTTTGATTTCAAGAGTTTTTCGGGTACATAACTGTGGGTAACATGTGGTTGGATCATCATCTCGATTGCTCATCATTCGAAGTGTCTTCAGAAATTTTCGAAGGGTTTGAACACATATTGTAATCGTTAACATACATTTGATGTTCTAACACAGTTTTGAAGTCAAAATATAGCTTGTGAAAGATGTAAGGATCTAAGAGTGGTGATTTTTGGTCATATCTCGAGTTGAATTTTGAGATTTCAAAATCAGAATATGTAATTAAATTTTAAATGAGTATAGTTGTTTTGATTTCTATAAAAGAATGTATATTGTTGTGAAAGTAGGGAGTATAATGGATGATTTGCTGAATCAGATTCGAAGAATGTAACATATTATTTGTGAATTTATATATCTCTCGGGTATTACCTACCCGTTAAAAAAAAAATTTCACAATTAATATTTTGTACAAAAGAATTTTATTACAGTCTTTATGAAAATATATATATGTATATTTTCTTCAGATGTAACATAGATTTAATGAGTTAATGTTAAATTAAACTCATTTGATTTACGGTTGAAATAAGAATTGAATAATCCCTAAAGGCTTTAAAAATACATAACTTTTACGCAGTATTTCTTTAATGACATTGAAATTATGAATCAATACTTTGTTATTTGTTGATGTATAATGTTCGGTTCGTGGAATTCTTGTGAATTTCGCAAAGTATGAATGATGTTATCTGAAAAGTTTCGGGTACATCAATGATGAAAGTGTAAAATCAAATATATACTTGATTTATTATGAATTGGAATTTGTTGAATTGCAACAGAGATTGTAGTTAACGTTGGTTAAGTTGCGGCTGAAGGACGTACACTATTGCATATTTGTAATATGAATTAACCGAGTAGTTAAGATTCACACACAATAGCTTAGCACGGAAAGATTTATTTCAAATATATATATATATATATATATATATATATATATATATATATATATATATATATATATATATATATATATATATATATATATATATATATATAATATACATATAATTTCTTCATATGGAATGAGTTAATTCTTCATAACTCTTTGATACAATATACACGTTATTGATTCGTAATGATGTCCACAGTGATTCTTGAACTGACGGAGTTTGTGATGTTATCTGTGTTGTTGATTCGGATGTTGACTGTACTGACGATGCTGGTAACGCTGACGGTACTGTTGATGCTGTTGGTAAAGCAAGTTTAGCTTGTTAATCACACACCATTTTTGTCAGGGTTTCTATTCTTCCTTCTATCATTTTGGTTCGCTTAACTGATTTATGGTTAGGGCTAGATTAGATAATCTCTAAGACTTTAGAGATTACATAATCGCCGCGGAATGTTTCTCCAATGAAGTTATGAATTAATACTTCGTCAGTTATTGTTGTTGGTACTCCTTGGTATCTATGGTGCGTATGACGTTGATGCTCGTGGGACAGATTGTGAAGTTGAGGTTTACGACGCGGTTGTGGTTGGAGGTGGTAATGGTACTGTTGGCGTTGATGATGGTGGTACTGGTTATGCTGCTGATGCTGCTGCTGGTGTTTGTAATCTCTGCACCATATTCTCCAAAGCCACTACCCGAGCGCGAAGCTCGTTGACTTCTTCTATTACACCGGAGTGATTGTCGGTTCGGAGGAGCGGATAAATAAAATCTAAAATTTGATGTAATATATAATCGTGACGAGATACTCTGGAAATGAGCGAGAAAATGGTGTTTCGGACAGGTTCGCCGGTAAGTGCTTCAGGTTCTTCGTCAAGAGGGCAATGTGGTGGATGGAAGGGATCACCTTCTTCTTGTCTCCAATGATTGAGGAGGCTACGAACCCATCCCCAATTCATCCAGAATAGGTGATGACTGATTAGTTGATCTATTCCGGTCACACTGCTTTCAGAGCTTGAATGGGATTCCATTTCGGAATCTGAGTGACTTGAACTGATGACGAATTCCATTTCGTACGATTGGATAAAGGATTTTTTTTTTCGATATGAAATGATTTTGGCTAACGGATGGTATTCTAATTACATAGAATATATATATATATATATATCAAAAGATTTCGTAGATTACGGAGGACTTTGCGGGATATGTCAGGCAAAGTTTAAAGTAACAGATACGATAAGATATGATTTAGAAGATATGCTAAGATATGAATTTTTGTCTATACACTATTCATGCAATCAATGCAGCAAGACGTGTCTTAGACTAAAAATGATAAGCAGGTAATTTCCTGAGGAAGATAAGTAGTTAATTTTTGACACAAAATGATAAGCAAAACTTTTGACATGCAGGCACGGTCGAAGTCCAGACTCACTAATGCATCCTATCGACTTATCAGTTAGACACACTAATGCAGACCTGGTTCGCTAAGACCACCGCTCTGATACCAACTGAAAGGACCCGTTCATATACAATATAAACGATTCACAATAGTTGATTACATTGCGAGGTATTTGACCTCTATATGATACATTTTACAAACATTGCATTCGTTTTTAAAAGACAAACTTTCTTTACATCAAAAATTGACAGGCATGCATACCATTTCATAATATCCACTATCCAACTATAAATTGATTTAATAATAATATTTGATGAACTCAATGACTCGAATGCAACATTCTTCGAAATATACTATGAAAGACTCCAAGTAATATTTTTAAAATGAGCAAATGCACAGCGGAAAATTTCTTTAACACCTGAGAATAAACATGCTTTAAAGTGTCAACCAAAAGGTTGGTGAGTTCATTAGTTTATCATAATCATTTATTTCCATCATTTTAATAGACCACAAGAATTTCATTTCCAGTTCTCATAAATATACGTCCCATGCATAGAGACAAAAATAATCATTCATATGGTGAACACCTGGTAACCGACATTAACTAGATACATATAAGAATATCCCCTATCATTCCGGGATCCTCCTTCGGACATGATATAAATTTCGAAGTACTAAAGCATCCGGTACTTTGGATGGGGTTTGTTAGGCCCAATAGATCTATCTTTAGGATTCGCGTCAATTAGGGTGTCTGTTCCCTAATTCTTAGATTACCAGACTTTAATAAAAAGGGGCATATTCGATTTCGATAATTCAACCATAGAATGTAGTTTCAATTACTTGTGTCTATTTCGTCAAACATTTATAAAAGCGCATGTATTCTCAGTCCCAAAAATATAAAGGGTAAAAAGGCAAATGAAACTCACCGTACTGTATTTCGTAGTAAAAATACATATAACGTCATTGAACAAGTGCAAGGTTGGCCTCGGATTCACGAACCTAAATTAATTATATATATTTATGTGTTGGTCAATATTTGTCTAACAAATTATGTCAAGTCATAGTGTACCACAATCCTAATGCTCGAGACTAATATGCAAAAGTCAACAAAAGTAAATTTGACTCAAAATAATTTCCAAAAATCTATACATGATTAATATATAGTTTAAATATCGTCGTTTTATATTTTTAAAATATTTTTAAAAGATTTATTAGAGTAAATAATATAATTTATTTATTAATAAATAAAATTTTATATTAAATTTATATAATAAAATATACTTTTATATATATTAAGTAATAAAATTTATAGGGTTCATTTAATATCATAAAGATAATATGATAGGTATTATTAAAGTAAGTTATTACACGTTGTAAAATATGTTTGTATCACATATTTATTTGATAAAATAATATCTATAATGATAGTAAGTATAAGTTGTATTATTTTGTAATAATAATTATTATTATAAAAATATCAATATTTATAATTACTAAGATGACATTATGATAAAACGATAATTCTAATTATGATATCTTTAATATTTACAATAATTTTTAATATTATCTTTAAAATAATAATTCTATTTAAAATAATAATAATAATGATATTTTATAGTAACAATGACATTTATATTAAAATGATAATTTTTGTTAAAATGATAGTTTTAATACTAACGATACTTTTAATAATAATAGTAATGATAAAAATAATAAGAACGATAATTTTTATCTAAATCAATATCTTATAATATTTTAATTTCATCATGATACTCTTACCCATTATTTCCTAATCGTTTCGTTTAATAGATTTTAATCGTCTTTTATATCGTGTTCATAATAATGATAATAATAGTAATCAAAATAATTAGGTGTTACAAATATTTGTTTTAATTACACTAATATTAATAATGATAGTTACTATAACATTATTAACAATAATACTAATAATTATCTTAATGATAATATAGTAATAATAATAATAACAATAACAATAACCATTTTTAAATAATGATATATATATTAATAATGATAATAATAATAATAATACCAATAATAATAATAATAATAATAATTGGATAATAATAATAATAATACTAATTATAACTTTAACGATAATAACGATAGTAATAATAAAAAAAATAACAATTTTTAATGATAAATCCCTTTTATTGATAAAGATAATAATAATGATAATAATAAGATAAAACTAGAACGACGATAAAAACGACAATAATAATAATCATTTTTAATAAAAATATCAAAAATTCAATTGATTATAACTTCTAATCCGTTCATCGAAACCATTCGATATCTAAAGGAAAAGTTCTTAATTTTTCGCTAGCTTTCCAAGGACATGCATATCTTATACCTTATCTCAACCGCAAGTGTAACTAATTCAAGATTCAACATAACCTGTCTGAGGGCAATATCAAAAGTACAAGCATGCATAATCCTAAATACTCGAGCACTAGTCAGGGATACACTATTAGTATGTAAAAGTTAAATTATGAGTACTCACGTATCAATATTGAGATTCAATATTGCAGGAAAGGTACGTAGACGCAACGAAAATGATAAACACTATATTGACCTCGCGAGCATACCCATGAACCATACTCAATCACCTCCATAGCTATAACCCATAATTTCCTTAATCCTATCCTACTCGAAAAATAATTTCGAAACCACTCGGACAGCACTCCGTCGTAATATTTTGTGTATACTAATAATATCTTGAAATAATACGGAGTAAATATATATATGTAAATCGATTGAGAGAGTTTAGAGAAAAATATTTTCAAGTTTCTATGAAATAATGAAACTATTGAATTCTATTTATAATAGATTTTTGAATTATTAAAGTGAATTATTAAAGTATGAATTATTAAAGTGAATTATTAAAGTATGAATTATTAAAGTGAATTATTAAAGTATGGATTATTAAAGTAAATTATTAAAGTATGAATTATTAAAGTGAATTATTAAAGTATGAATTATTAAATTGAATTATTAAAGTTAAAGTAAAGTAAAAATAAAGTAAAGGTAAAGTTTAAGTATAGTAAAAGTATAAAACTATGTACGTATAATACGCGTATAAATATATATAATATTAATTTAAATCGTTATATATGCTTAATAAAATAAAATATAAATATCGTTATCTTTATCATACTAGTTAAGTAATGAGTTGTCAAAAGTAGTTCTAGATATTTATAAAAGTTATATACGTTTTAATAATAAAGTTCTTTTTAAACTGAAAACGTTTTTGTACGTTTGAAACTAAATAGATCAATCGAGTCTTTATGAGATTCAATCTTCCACTATCCTTTGTCTAGTTCTCAATGATTGACAATTTGTTCTTATTTATAAATCACTTTACCATTTTCCGAATATTGTTAAAATGGAAAGATTTCTCAAATCAACGTGGGCCTTTCAACAGAGACTTGTAATCATAATTCAATATATCTGATAATTCAATCATTTGATCTTATCTTCTAATTCCATTGATAAACATTTTAAAACAGATACAATCATATAAAGTATTTAATCTAATATTTTGTTTACGTTTCAAGTTATAATATATATACACATATACATATATAATCATATTCGTTTAATGGTTCGTGAATCGTTGGAACTTGGTCGAGGTTGAATGAATGTATGAACATAGTTTAAAATTCTTGAAATTTAACTTAACAAATATTGTTTATCGTGTCGGAAACATATAAAGATTAAAGTTTAAATTTGGTTGGAAATTTCCGGGTTGTCACAATATTTCATGCTAGTTGCCAAATGATGGTTCCAACATGTGTTAGGTAACTCACATGGGCTGCTAAGAGCTGATCATTAGAGTGTATATACCAATAGTACATACATCTAAAAGCTGTGTATTGTACGAGTACGAATACGGGTGCATACGAGTAGAATTGTTGATGAAACTGAACGAGGATGTAATTGTAAGCATTTTTGTTAAGTAGAAGTATTTTGATAAGTGTCTTGAAGTCTTTCAAAAGTGTATGAATACATATTAAAACACTACATGTATATACATTTTAACTGAGTCGTTAAGTCATCGTTAGTCGTTACATGTAAATATTGTTTTGAAACCTTTAGGTTAACGATCTTGTTGAATGTTGTTAACCCATTGTTTATTATAACAAATGAGATGTTAAATTGTTATATTATCATGATATTATGATATATAATATATCTTAGTATGATATATATACAGTTAAATGTCGTTACAATGATAATCGTTACATATATGTCTCGTTTCGAAATCATTAAGTTAGTAGTCTTATTTTTACATATGTATTTCATTGTTAATACACTTAATAATATATTTAATTATCATTTAACATAATTAACCAAGTGTATCAATATCTTAATATGATTCATATGTACCTAGTAAGACGTTGTTATAACGATAATCGTTATATATATCGTTTTCGAGTTTCTTAAATTAATAGTCTCATTTTTATGTATATAACTCATTGTTAAAATACCTAATGAGATACATACTTATAATAAAATCATGTTAACTATATATATAACCATATATATGTCATCGTATAGTTTTTACAAGTTTTAACGTTCGTGAATCATCGGTCAACTTGGGTGGTCAATTGTCTATATGAAACCTATTTCAATTAATCAAGTATTAACAAGTTTGATTGCTTAACATGTTGGAAACACTTAATCATGTAAATAACAATTTCATTTAATATATATATAAACATGGAAAAGTTCGGGTCACTACAGCGCGTCCTCGCGATCCAAGCCGCATGACAAGAGGGAAGGTAAACCAACACGAATTCTTCGGGATCCCAAGTAAACTCGGAACCTTTACTACGATGCCATTGAACTTTAAAAGTTCTCACTTCTTTATTTCTCAACCTTTTGAACTTCTCATCGAGTATGGAAATCGGCTCCTCAATATATTCTAACTTATTGTTTAGCTCAATCTCGTCTAACGGTAACCAAGATGAATCATCCGCAAGACACTTGCGGAGATGGAAAACATGAAATGTATTATGGATCCCCGCAAGCTCTTCGGGTAATTCCAAATGATACGCGACTTCACCAACGCGAGCTAAAACCTTAAATGGCCCAATAAACCGAGGAGCTAACTTTCCCCATTTTCTAAACCGAATAACACCTTTCCATGGCGAAACCTTAAGCATCACCATGTCACCTTCTTGAAATTCGATCATTCATCTACGCTTGTCGGCATACGACTTTTGTCTATCTTGCGCCTTTTTCAAATGATCCCGAATCATATCAATCTTGCTATTCGTTTCTAAGACCAAATCGGTACTCCCGATTTCTTTTTGACCAACTTCACCCCAACAAATCGAAGTTCGGCTCCTCCGCCCATAAAGCATCTCGTAAGGTGGCATCCCGATACTAGTATGATAACTATTATTGTACGAGAATTCGACCAAAGGTAAGTGCTCATCCCAACTACCCCCGAAATCAATAATATACGCCCGTAACATATCCTCCAAAGTTTGATTCGTACGTTCAGTTTGACCGTCCGTTTGAGGATGATACGCCGTGCTCAATTTCAATTGTGTACCCATATCTTCATGAAAATTTTTTCAAAATCGAGATGTGAAACAGGTATCTCGATCCGAAATAATAGATATAGGAACCCCATGCCGAGAGATTACTTCCTTGATAAACAACTTAGCCAAGGTCTCTGACGATATTGCTTCCCGAATGGGAAGAAACAAAGCACTTTTCGTCAATCGATCAACTATCACCCAAATCGTATCAAATTGGGTTCTCGCCGTCTTTGGTAACTTTGTGATGAAATCCATGGTAATGTGCTCCCATTTTCATTTCAAAATTTCCAACGGTTGTAACATACCATACGGCTTTTGGTGTTCGGCTTTCACTTGCAAACACGTGACGCATTGTTCAACATACTTAACAACATCACGTTTCATGCCCGGCCACCAATACTCTTTCCTTAAATCAAGATACATTTTCGTCGCGCCCTGGTGAATGGAATACTTTGACTTATGTGCTTCATCAAGTAGCACTCATCGATGATCACCCATTTTAGGCACCCACACTCTTCCTTGAAAAGATAACAAACCATGCGGACCTAAGGTAATAAACTCCGTTTGTCCCACGATTCGTTCCTCATGCTTATTGTTAACAAAAGCTTTGATTTGAGTCTCGCCAAGCTTTACAAGGAAATCGTTAGTAATAATCATGCGTAACGATCCTACACGTATCGCCGGATGTTGACTCTTTCGACTTAATGCATCCGCGACCACATTCGCCTTACCTGGATGATAAAGTATTTCACAATCATAGTCTTTCACCACATCCATCCATCTACGTTGATGATAATTCAAATCTCTTTGATCAAAAAGATGTTTCAAACTCTTGTGATCCGAATAAATCGTACACTTGAAACCATACAAGTAATGGCGCCAAATTTTCAACGCATGAACAACCGCCGCCAACTCAAGATCATGAGTCGGATATCTCGTTTCGTGTTCCTTTAATTGTCGGGAGGCATACGCGATGACTTTACCTCTTTGCATTAGAACACAACCAAGCCCATTTAAAGAAGTATCACAATAAACCGTCATGTCTTCTACCCCTTCCGGTAACACTAACACCGGAGCTTGACATAACTTCTCTTTTAACAATTGAAAGGCAATTTCTTGCTCGTTCTCCCAATTAAATCTTGCGCTCTTTCTCGTCAATTTCGTCAATGGAGAAGCGATCTTAGAAAAGTCTTGGATAAACCGACGATAATAACCGGCCAATTCGAGAAAACTTCGGATCTCCGTAGGCGTAGTCGGTCGTCCCCAACTCTTTACCGTCTCTATCTTCCCCGGATCTACTTGAATACCGTCCTTATTCACAATATAACCAAGGAATTGAATTTCCCTTAGCCAAAATTCACATTTGGAGAATTTAGCATGCAACTTCTCCTTCCAACGTCTTTAACACGCACTGCAAATGATGTTCATGTTCCTTCATACTCTTCGAATAGACAAGTGTGTCGTCAATGAACACAATTACCGACTTGTCCAACATAGGTTGGCACACTTGGTTCATAAGATCCATGAATGCCGCCGGTTCATTCGTAAGACCAAGAGGCATAACCATGAATTCAAAATTCCCATAACGCGTTCGAAAAGCCGTTTTCTCAATATCTTCCTCACGGACCCGCATTTGGTGATAGCCGGACCGTAGGTCAATTTTAGAGAAATACGTTTCACCTTGGAGTTGGTCAAACAAATCGTCAATCCGAGATAATGGATAGTGATTCTTGATCGTCACTTTATTCAACTCCCGATAATCGATGCACATACGCATGCTACCATCCTTCTTCTTCATAAATAAAACCGGAGCGCCCCATGGCGAAGCACTCAGTCGAATGAAACCTTTCTCAAGCAACTCTTGGGTTTGATTTAACAACTCTTGCATTTTCATTGGCGCTAAACGATAAGGAGTTTTAGCAATGGGAGTAGCTCCCGGAACCAACTCAATGCGAAATTCAACTTGTCTTTTCACCGGAACACCCGGTAACTCATCCGGAAAAACGTCTTCAAATTCATTCACCACCGGAATTTCACGAATGGGTGGTGGCTCATCACGAGTATCAACAACATGAGCAAGAAAAGCCATGCCACCACTAACAAGAAAACGACGTTCCCGTACAAAAGTGCATATCGGCACAAGTCTTCTTCGTTTATCACCGTGAATAATTAACTCTCCCCCACTTGGGGTCTTCACACGAATAAATTTTTCATGGCATGCAATATCGGCTCTATTATGATCGAGCCAATCCATACCAACAACGATATCAAAATCACCCAAAGTCATCGGGATGAGATCAATTTTAAAGTTTTCGACTCCAAACACAACATTACAATTTTTACACACATCAATCACTAGCACCATCTTGCCATCCACTATTTCAACTTCTACCAGACGACTTAACTTAGCTAACAGTTTATTAAGTTTCGGCATAAGTTTTGGTGACACTGATAATGCTAAAAACGAACATATATTTCATAGCATTATTCCTCAAGAAAGACAAGCTTTTAGTTGCAATTGTTCTATTTACAAGTGATATTCGTTTAAATAATAAAAGGTGAAGACAAAAGACAGATTCGACGAATTGAAGACGCAAACGACCAAAAAGCTCAAAAGAACAAAAGACAATCAAAAAGGTTCCAAATATTGATAAGAAACGTCTCGAAATCACAAGAGTACAAGATTCAAAACGCAAAGTACAAGATATTAAATTGTACGCGAGGACGTTCGAAAATCCGGAACCGGGACTAGAGTCAACTCTTAACGCTCGACGCAACGGACTAAAAATTACAAGTTAACTATGTATATAAATATAATATAATATATAATTAATTATATTAATTATATATATATTATATATATATATTAAAAACCGTCGGCAGCCAGAAACTCCAAGGGTGTGAAATGAAAATACCTCTCCGCGACTCGCGGAGTTTGAAGGGCTTTTTGCCGCGAGTCGCGGAGCCCCAAATTTCACTTCTGGCTATAAATCAACCCGAATTCTGATCAAAATCATCATCAATTTTTCTTCTCATTCATACGAAGTAATATATATTTATATTTTATATTTTAATTTTAATTATAATTCTAATAATAAGGGTATGTTAGCGAATGTTGTAAGGGTGTAAGTCGAAATTCTGTCCGTGTAACGCTACGCTATTTTTAATCATTGTAAGTTATGTTCAACCTTTTTATATTAATGTCTCGTAGCTAAGTTATTATTATGCTTATTTAAAACGAAGTAATCATGATGTTGGGCTAATTACTGAAATTGGGTAATTGGGCTTTGTACCATAATTGGGGTTTGGACAAAAGAACGACACTTGTGGAAACTAGACTATGGGCTATTAATGGGCTTTATATTTGTTTAACTAAATGAAAGTTTGTTAATGTTAATATAAAGATTTACAATTGGGCGTCCCTATAAATTACCATATACACTCGATCGGACACGATGGGCGGGGTATTTATATGTACGAATAATCGTTCATTTAACCGGACACGGGAATGGATTAATAGCCACTAGAATAATTAAAACAGGGGTGAAATTACATTCAAGGGTAATTGGTGTAATTGTTAACAAAGTAGTAAAACCTTGGTTTACACGCAGTCGATAACCTGGTGTATTCATTAAACAAAGTATTAAAACCTTGTTACAATTCGAATCCCCAATTAGTTGGAATATTTATCTTCGGGTATAATAATAATTTGACAAGGACACTTGCAATTTATATTTATGACTGATGGACTGTTATGGACAAAAACCAGACGGACATATTGAATAATCCAGGACAAAGGACAATTAACCCATGGGCATAAAACTAAAATCAACACGTCAAACATCATGATTACGGAAGTTTAAATAAGCATAATTCTTTTATTTCATATTTAATTTCCTTTATTTTATATTTAATTGCACTTCTAATTATCGCACTTTTATTTATTGTTATTTTATCGCACTTTTAATTATCGTACCTTTTAATTATCGCAATTTTATTTTATCGCATTTTTATTCGCAATTTCATTATCGTTATTTACTTTACGCTTTAATTTAAGTCTTGTATTTATTTTATATTTTACATTAGGTTTTAACTGCGACTAAAGTTTTAAAATCGACAAACCGGTCATTAAACGGTAAAAACCCCCCTTTATAATAATAATATTACTTATATATATATTTGTATTTTTATAAAAGTAAACTAATATAGCGTTGAGCTTTGCTTAAAGATTTCCCTGTGGAACGAACCGGACTTACTAAAAACTACACTACTGTACGATTAGGTACACTGCCTATAAGTGTTGTAGCAAGGTTTAAGTATATCCATTCTATAAATAAATAAATATCTTGTGTAAAATTGTATCGTATTTAATAGTATTTTCTGCTAAAAATTAATAGTATTTTATACCCCTCTGCTCTGACATCAAGTATTTTTGGCGCCGCTGCCGGGGACCACTCTTAAAAGCCGGAAGCGCAACGCTAATATAAAAAAAAAAAAGATTTTTATCTACTTTTATTAAAAGTCGTTTTTGTAAAAAAATTACGTTTTAATTATTCAAAAATATAAAAAGAAAAACAAAAATATAAGTATTTTTAGGATTTTGTTAAATATTTAAGTTTTATAAGTTTCTTTATCTTTATTTTAATTTATAAAAATATAAATTTTATTAAAAATCGTTTATTTAAACTAAAAACAGAAAAAAAGAAAATAAAAAAAAAAAAATAAAGAAAAACGCGTAAAAAGTGAAACCTGTCAACTGTTTTTCTGAACCCCGCGACTCGCGGGGTTTTCCTCTTTAATTGCCGCGACTCGCGGAGGTCTTCTGACACACGGACAAAACCCTAAAGTTGCATTAATTACGGAGTTTTAATTTATTATTATTATTATTTAACTTAATTATTATTATTATTATTATTAATTTTAGTTTTATTTTTACTTTTTACTTTATATATGTATTTTGTTTAATTAGTTTTATTAAAATTGTATTATTTGTAGTTTTATTAAATAAATAATATAAAAATAATATTTTTATAAAAATTGTACTTTTTACAACTTTTTGTATATTTTTATATTTTGTACCTTTTTAATCGTTGTAGCGTAACTTTTGTATTTTTAGCTCATAATTAATTTTAAACTTAGTTTTTGCTAAAGTTATTTTTACTCCTAGATTTTTAGGCTTTGCCGTAGAATTCCTTAAGTGCTTTTTCTTTAAACTAAGAATTAGGTGCTTTAGAATTTTGCGACGCCTTTTTAAGTTTTAGTTTCTTTTTAAGTTATTTCCATTTGGGATTTAGTTTTTCCTGTAAGCTTTAATATTTTTAGACCTTTTACTATGTATCAATTATCATTCCAATTAGTAATTTCAATTTGCGATTATAATTTTAAGTTAGTTATAGTAATAAGGTTAAATTAGTTAAGTATTTTTAAGTTTTTATAAGTTTCTTTTATTTTTCCGTCACCTTTTATTTTTCAACCATTTCTTTTTCGACATTTTTCGACGCGCAATCTTTTTCTCTCTTATTTCTCGCTATTCTAGTTTTAGGACATAGAATTTTTTTTCTACTTCTTATCTAAATTTCTTAAAATTACGAAAATTTATTTTAAGTGGTTAAATTGATAGACATCAAAATTTTCTGGTTCGTAGTAATAGTTGGATTTGTACGTGGACCGGGTTATTGGAGCCAAACAGTCCTCAATTATATTGAGACCAAACGAATCCTGCCCCTCTGCTGCATCTTTTGGCTATTCGAAACGTGGGCAAAATCAGAAAAGTCTATTAATTGGATAACTTATTATAATTTTTCTTTCCTTTTAAAAACTAATAGGATATTCTGTGAATGCACCGAGCAAGACGTTCATCACCTTTTGTACGTTCACCACCTGTAACTCGATCAAGACATCGTTTAACAAATATAACCGCCGTTGATTTTTCTTTAGAATCGTCATCCAGTCGACCAAGTACTTCAGTTCAAATTTCCGATAATCCATTTTTTGAAACAAACCTCACAATTGAGAATCCAGAAAATATTCAGGAACGGTTCATAGATCCTGAACCATTAAACTTTCCTCCGGAACCACCAATCATTCAAACAGAGATTGTTGAGGAACGAACTATTAAATCAGAACCATCAAATGATACCGATTCAACAAATTCAATTATGGAGAATCTGGAACCTTTAAGTATGGAAGACCGAATGAGAGCTAAACGCACTGGCCAAGGTCACGCAATTACTCATCCAGACATTAATGCGCCAGATTATGAAATCAAAGGACAAATTCTACACATGGTGACTAATCAATGCCAATTTAGTGGTGCGCCGAAGGAAGATCCAAATGAACATCTACGTACCTTTAATAGGATCTGCACACTATTTAAAATACGAGAAGTGGAGGATGAACAGATATATCTCATGTTATTTCCCTGGACTTTAAAGGGAGAAGCCAAAGATTGGTTGGAATCGTTACCTGAAGGGGCGATTGATACATGGGACGTTTTAATTGATAAATTTCTTAAACAATTCTTTCCTGCATCTAAAGCAGTAAGACTTCAAGCAGAAATTGTTACGTTCACACAGAAGCCAAATGAAACTCTATATGAGGCATGGACAAGATATGGAAAGTTATTAAGAGGATGTCCGCAACATGGTTTAGACACCTGTCAAATAGTACAAATATTTTACCAAGGATGCGACATCACTACAAGAAAAGACATAGATATAGCAGCTGGTGGTTCTATTATGAAGAAAACCGAAACTGATGCTTACAAAATTATTGATAACACTGCTTCCCACTCACATGAGTGGCACCAAGAAAAAGACATCATTAGATCATCTAAAGCAGCTAGAGCCGATTCTAGCCATGACTTAGATTCCATTTCCGCAAAGATAGATGCTTTCGAGAGACGAATGGAAAAGATGACTAAAGATATTCATGCTATACGAATTAGTTGTGAGCATTGTGGAGGACCACATTTGACAAAAGATTGTCTCAGTATTGAATTAACAATGGAACAAAGAGAGAATATTTCATACATAAACCAAAGGCCTGGAAATAATTATCAGAATAATTATCAACCGCCAAGACCGATTTACAATCAAAACCAGAATTATAACCGAAATATTCCATACAACAACCAACAAGGTCCTAGCAATCAACAAGTATCCAATAATATTTATAATCAGCAAAGACCGAATTTTCAAAACAAACCACCACAACAAACCGATGATAAAAAGCCGAATTTAGAAGATATGATGACGAAGCTAGTTGAAACTCAAACGCAGTTTTTCACATCTCAAAAACAAACAAATGAACAAAATGCTCAAGCATTTAGAAATCAACAAGCTTCTATTCAAAATCTGGAACAAGAAGTAAGTAACCTAGCAAGGTTAATAGGTGAAAGAAAACCGGGAAGTTTACCTAGTGATACAAATGCTAACCCCCGGAATGAAACAGCTAAAGCTATTACCACAAGAAGTGGTACAACACTTAAACCACCTGAAATACCTGTAACTTCTGATGAAACTATTCCTACTCCACAAGAACCACAACCTGATCAAGATAAGGAAAAAGAACCGGTAGTTGAAAAGGTTAATGAAGATAACACAGTTAAGGATAAACCTTATGTTAAACCATACCAACCACCACTTCCTTACCCGAGTAAAATGAAGAAGGAAAAACTTGAAGCCGAGCAATCCAAATTCTTGGATATGTTTAAACAGATAAATGTAAATCTTCCTTTCATTGATGTAATTTCAGGAATGCCAAGATATGCTAAATTCTTGAAAGATCTAATCACGAATAGAAAGAAAATGGAAGAACTCTCGGCTGTCACTATGAATGCTAATTGTTCAGCAGTGCTGTTGAATAAGATACCAGAAAAACTATCTGATCCAGGAAGTTTCACAATTCCATGTTTTCTGGGTAGTCTTAGTTCAATAGAAGCATTGGCTGATTTAGGTGCTAGTATAAATCTAATGCCGTATTCACTATACGCTAAACTAGACCTCGGAGAATTGAAACCAACAAGAATAAGCATACAACTAGCCGATAGATCAATAAAATATCCTAGAGGGATAATGGAGAACATGCTAGTTAAAGTTGGTACTTTAGTATTTCCAGTAGACTTTGTTGTTTTGGACATGGAAGAAGATTCTCAAGTTCCTCTCATATTAGGAAGACCATTCTTAAACACGGCTAAAGCAATGATAGACGTGTTCGGTAAGAAACTGACCCTAAGTATAGAGGATGAGAGTGTTACCTTTTCAGTGGATAGAGCCATGCAACAACCACAATCTGCAGATGATACATGTTATTATATTCAAACTATAGATGCACATGCAGAATTATTAGAAGAATTTCCAGAATTACAAGGAACAGGAGAATGTTCTTTAGGAGAAGGAAATGAACCAATTGATGAAGCTGAAATGTTAGCTACACTTATAGCTAATGGATATGAACCAACAACAGAAGAAATTCAAATGCTAAAAGAAGAAGACAGATATCGATATAAATCATCGATAGAAGAACCTCCGAAATTAGAGTTAAAGCCACTTCCAAACCATTTGGAATACGCTTATTTACATGGTGAATCTGAATTACCTGTAATAATATCGTCTTCTCTTACTGAAAATGAGAAATCACAACTCATTTCTGTGTTGAAAGCTCATAAACCAGCCATTGCATGGAAGATTCATGATATTAAAGGAATAAGTCCTTCGTATTGCACACATAAAATCCTTATGGAAGAAGGTCATAAAACGTATGTGCAACGTCAACGAAGACTAAATCCTAATATGCAAGATGTAGTTAAGAAAGAGATTATTAAACTGCTAGATGCAGGTTTAATTTATCCAATTTCTGATAGTCCATGGGTAAGCCCAGTTCAATGCGTGCCTAAGAAGGGTGGCATGACTGTCATTACAAATGAGAAAAATGAGCTTATTCCTACTAGGACTGTAACAGGATGGCGTGTATGTATTGATTATAGAAAATTAAATGACGCCACCAGAAAAGATCACTTTCCCTTACCTTTCATAGATCAAATGTTGGAAAGATTAGCCGGAAATAGTTACTATTGTTTTCTAGATGGATTTTCCGGATATTTTCAAATTCCAATAGCACCCGAGGACCAAGAGAAAACCACATTCACGTGCCCTTATGGTACTTTTGCTTACAAACGCATGCCATTTGGACTTTGCAACGCCCCTGCAACCTTTCAAAGGTGCATGATGGCGATTTTTCACGACATGATAGAAGAATGCATGGAAGTATTCATGGATGACTTTTCAGTCTTCGGTGATACATTTAAATCATGTCTAGTTAATCTGGAACGAATGCTAATTAGATGCGAAAAATCAAATCTAGTACTTAATTGGGAGAAATGCCATTTCATGGTTAAAGAAGGCATCGTTCTTGGACATAAAATTTCAAAAGAAGGAATTGAAGTGGATAGAGCTAAAGTAGATGTAATTGCTAAACTTCCACATCCCACCAATGTTAGAGGAGTTAGGAGTTTTCTAGGGCATGCCGGTTTTTACCGACGTTTCATAAAAGATTTTTCTAAAATTGCCACTCCTATGAATAAACTCCTAGAAAAGGATGCGCCATTCATCTTTTCAGATGAATGTATCAAATCTTTTAATATTCTTAAAGAAAAACTCACTAATGCACCGATCATGATAACACCAAATTGGAATCTACCATTTGAACTAATGTGCGATGCAAGTGATTTTGCAATGGGAGCCGTTTTAGGACAAAGGATTGAAAAACGATTTCAACCTATATATTATGCTAGTAAGACGTTACAAGGAGCACAAACGAACTATACAACTACTGAAAAAGAACTCCTTGCTATTGTCTTTGCTTTTGACAAATTTCGATCATATCTCGTTCTAGCAAAAACGGTGGTCTATACCGACCATTCTGCTCTTAGATACCTATTTTCAAAACAAGATGCTAAACCAAGATTAATCCGTTGGATCTTACTCTTACAAGAGTTTGATATTGAAATCCGAGATAAAAAAGGAGCAGAAAATCTCGCTGCTGATCATCTTTCTCGTCTTGAAAATCCCGAATTAGAAGTTCTAAATGAATCGGCCATACAAGACAACTTTCCTGATGAATATCTATTGAAGATAGATTATAAAGAAATCCCATGGTTTGCAGACTATGCAAACTACTTAGTTTGTGGATTCCTTGAAAAAGGATTATCGTACCAAAGACGAAAGAAATTCTTCAGTGATATAAAACACTATTTCTGGGAAGATCCACATCTGTTTAAAAGTTGTCCCGATGGAATAATACGCCGATGTGTATTTGGAGATGAAGCTAGTAAAATTTTAAACCATTGTCACACAGGACCAACAGGAGGGCATTATGGGCCTCAACTAACAGCAAGAAAAGTTTATGAAGCTGGATTCTATTGGCCTACAATTTACAAAGACGCACACCTTCTTTGCAAATCCTGTGATGCATGTCAAAGGGCCGGAAAAATAAGTCAACGTGATGAAATGCCACAAAATGTCATCCAAGTATGTGAAGTATTTGACATTTGGGGTATTGACTTTATGGGTCCATTTCCAAAATCTCATAATAATCTATATATACTCGTAGCCATTGATTATGTATCTAAATGGGCGGAAGCACAAGCTCTCCCAACTAACGATGCACGAGTTGTAGTCAACTTTTTGAAACGTCTTTTTGCAAGGTTTGGAACACCGAAAGCTTTAATAAGTGATCGGGGTACTCATTTCTGTAATAATCAACTTGAGAAAGTTCTTAAAAGATATGGAGTAACTCATAAAATCTCCACCGCATATCATCCACAAACAAGTGGACAAGTTGAAAATACAAACCGAGCTTTAAAACGTATTCTAGAGAAAACCGTAGGATCAAATCCGAAGGAATGGTCCATTAAATTGGAGGATGCACTTTGGGCTTTTAGAACAGCCTACAAAACTCCAATTGGAACCACACCTTTTAGACTTGTTTATGGAAAAGCATGTCATCTTCCAGTAGAAATTGAACACAAAGCATTTTGGGCTTTGAAGACATGTAATCTTGATTTACATGAAGCCGGACGTCTACGATTAAGTCAACTAAACGAATTAGAAGAATTAAGACATGAAGCATACGAGAATTCGTTAATCTATAAAGAAAGAACGAAGAAATGGCATGATAAAAGAATCAGAAGTTCAAAAGAATTTAAAGAAGGAGACAGAGTTCTTCTTTTCAATTCACGATTCAAGCTATTTCCTGGAAAATTGAAATCAAGATGGTCTGGACCATTCATAGTCAAAAGAGTTTTCCCATACGGAACGATAGAATTAATAAATTCAAATGGGATTGAATTTAAAGTTAATGGTCACAGAGTTAAACATTACATACATGGTCCGATGGAAGTCGACAACGAAGTTAATCACAATTTCAATACCACAGCTAACTAAGTATGGGGAGAATCAAGTCTTTAAAGGATAATATATATTTCTGTTAGAGTTAGATTGTCTGTTTTCGTGTAATTCTCGAAAATGGAACACGTATGGTCTTTCCCTAGCAGACCCTAAAGAACTAGTCTTCTCCCCCCATTCTGAATTTTTATTTTTTTTTAGGTTTTTACAAAATGAAGACTGCCTGTGAACTAAACCATGGTCTAATGCTACACGCTTTGATCACTAAACGTAATAATGACATACTACCGAGTGAATTAGTATCAGTAATCAGAGAAAGAATGGACGGAGTTAGAAAAGGATCCAGATGCGAAGATAATAAGTTACAATTTGGTAAAGGAAAATCAAAATCCGCAGCGAAAAGAAGAGCACGACACCTAGAAAAATGTCACAAATGCGGAAAATGGTCACATGGAGGTAAATGTTCAAATAATCAAACCTATTCAAATACCGAATTTGTTACTTTATGCAGAGACGGACCGTTCATATGTTTAGAAGAAAAGACAATGAATGCTCGAGGTTACGCCTATGCAGCCATGGAAGACCAATTAAACCGACTATCTTATGAATATAATAGGTCATATAACTAAGAAATCTATTTCACAGGTATGTCTGTACAGTTTTTATTTTTTTTTATTATTTTTAACCTTTTGATAATAAACGCTAATTTGTTCGCTAAAAAGTATTAAATTGGTATTAAATAAATTAGGTTTGGCGACCGAAATTATTGATATCGTTCAAAAATTTATTACATCACTGCGAAATTTAACGTTTATTCTTAAGGTATAAATATCTTTAATCAATCAACCCAAAATATTTCAAAAATTCGTCATGAGTTAAATTAGGTCTTGGAACCGAAATTACTTTACCGAAAAGAGGGGCGCATATTTTTGATAATATTTGATTGATTAAAGTGGGATAAAAAGACAAAAAGAATTTTAATTTTATTTTTACCATGTTTTTAATCTTAATATTTAAATCTTAAATTAATATTGTAAACTTTGTAAAAACAATATTTTTAAAATTGTAAATATTTGAAAAATTAATATAAGTTTGGTATGAATTTATGAATTTTTAAATTAAGTTTGGTGTGAATTTTTAAGTTTTAAAATATGAAATTTTAATTTTATGCATTTCAAATTTTAAGTTTGGTGTGAATTTTGAATTTTTAATATTAATTTTGAATTTTATATTTAAGTTGTGTGAATTTAAAAACAAAAATTTACTTTATCTCATTAAGTTAAAAATATGATTTTTAAAATTCGTCGTAAGTTGAAGACTAGGTCTCTGAACCGAAATTGCTTTACCCGAGGGAGGGACGAGAACTTTTATTATCATTATTTTTAATCTTGTTGATTTAAAGTATGCCAAAAACATTAAAAAACCCAAAAATCTTAGCTTTTAAAACAATCGCTACAAAAAGACAAATTTTAAAATTTTGTCGAGGGACGGACTAGGACATCGATCCGAAACGACCTCGTCCTAAATAACAAGGGAAACAAAATTTTAAAATTAATTTCTTAATTGTTTTATAAGTTAATGATTATAAAAAAAAAAAAAATAAAAAAAAAAAAAAAAAAAAAAATAACTCCGCGACTCGCGGAGTTTTAAGTGAAAACCTCCGCGACTCGCGGAGGGACAAAATTACAGAAAAAAAATATAACCAGCTGCACGATCTGTACACACAACACACAAAAACACTGCAATTTTAACAGCGAAAAAAAAAACCCCCGAAAACCCACGAAAATACACCCAAAAACACTCCAAAAATCTCAATTTTTAACCGTTAATCACCAAATTTTTTGCTATAATCATGTTGAGAAGGATGATATCTAGGAACTACTCAAGAAAACAGGTACAATTACACCCCAAATCACCTTTAAATCCGAATTTTAGTGTGTTCTTGAGCATATTTTTATAATTTGAATTTTGTTAATTTTTAGTGTAATTAGTGTTAAATTGTTAGTATATTATGCATGTATAACCTAGATTGATGCTTGTTAACATGATTTGAAGCCAAAAACTTCAAAATTTTTAGAATCTAGGGTTTGTGTTCTTGAGCAAATTTGGGGCTTTTTGATATAAACAGGTTATGGCCGATTTTTGTCATGAATTGTTGCTAAATTGAGTAGTGTAACATGTCTAGGTAGTTAAATGATCAAAACTTTGAGCCTAAACATGATTTTGAGAATTAAAGTGGACTTTTTCAAGTCCAAAATTCATGAACTTGATTTTTGAAAGATAATGCCATTTGAGACTTGTTTATTTGCTAGTAATGATTATTTTGACATGTTATTTGAGTTGAATGCTTATGAACTTGGCGAAAATTTTCGTATATGATTATTTGAAAAAGTGTAGATTTGATAAAAATGTGAAAATAAGCTTAAGTTTGATATAAATTAATAATGTCATTGTAATTATTTTGATTGATGATTTTGCTGACACTAATGCATATTTGGATGCACAAAATTTGTGTTTGATGTGTTTTGCAGAATGAAAGGGGTGAATCTTCATCCCAAGCCCGACATGCTCCTGCTGAGAACTTGGAACAACAGGAGGTAGATAACTACTACAAGCAGGATGTACCTCATCCAGTCATGACCTTTTCAGATATGCACTTGGAACAGTTGCACCCGAACCTACGATTTGACAGACTTTGGATAGATTATCCAAAATATCAACGGGGTTTGCATACTCTTCACTCAAAGGTTGTTGAGGTACCAAGGGTCATAGAATGGGGACCCTTGGAAGCTGTAGAATTGGCCGGGCCAATTAGGGAATTACTGGTACAGAGGTATGGTAATTCTTCTTTTAATGACTGGATATGTTTATTCACCATACGCAGACCTGTATATAAAGTATGGTGTGAAGAGTTGTTATGTAGTATAGAGTTGAATGATCGGGTAGCCAGTTTAACCGATCGTTCTTTTATTAGATTTTTGTTAGGCGGTTCGATGCGCCACATGTCTTTACTGGACATGGCTCAGGCTTTACGTATATATACGCCTGAGGAATTAGCGTCTGCCGATTGTAGAGGATTGATACTAAACGGTAGGAAAATAGATGAAAATTTTGATACACACGGTGTGTGGAGTCAAATGACAAGCCATCACCGTTTTAAAGGGGGAAACTACTCTTATTTGGATATAGATAGAGCCGAATTAAGAGTAATACATAGGTTTTTAGCTAACTCGATTACACAAAGGGGTAAAAACAAAGAAAAGGTAAATGAACAAGATTTGTTTTACCATATGTGTATTCGAGACCCACACAGCGCTGTAAGTATACCATATTGTGTGGGTTATTATTTATCAGCTATGGTTCGAGGGATGCGTCCACATAGCATAATAGGGGGTGGTATTTTTATTACTTTGATTGGTGAATATCTCGGTGTGGATATAAGTCGGGGGGGATTATTAGTAGAAGAGCCGGAACCCCGCGACACTATAGGTTTAAATGTGTACCATGGTGCGAAAGTTTTGAAGCGGCGAAACAACGCCGCAGTACGATACAATGGTAGACATCCACAGGTAGAGAGAAACCAGGAACAAGGTAATGTAGGAGGGGGGCAAGAAATGCATAGGTTTATAGCTTCTCAGGAATACGAAAATGCTAGACAGAGAGCATTTGAAGATTGGCAAGTTCATCAGAACCAGATCATAGCGCATTGCCAACATATAGGTAGAAACTATATTCCTACACCGAAACCCGTCTTCCCTCCTTGGTCGATAGAGATGCAGCCACCATATCCTACGTATGACCCTGCCGAAGCATTCTATAGCACTTATGGTTATGCGTGGAACCCCTATTGGTACCAATATCATCCTTAGTTTACTTATTTTTTTTTATTATTATGTAATTTGTAATTATTGATGTATTTAATATTTTTGTTAATATTGTAATCATCTTTATAATTATCTAACTTTTATTCTTAGATTTTAATAATTTTTGAATGTGGGGTAATAAACCAAACTTCAAAAATATGTATATATGTTTGCAGTTTATCTTATGTAAACAACAGGGTAAAACAACGCATTTTCAAAGACTGGCATTAAGTTCAGCAAAAGCAAGTAATTTTGACGACAATGATGCAAAATATATGTGAAATAACAACAAGACGGAATGAACAAATGACGTGCACCATTTATCATTCAGCAAACAAACGCCAATATATTTGGAAACTTTGGTAAAAATTTAATCATTTTCACACAAATCACCCTCAATAATTTAAATTGTTACTGATTTCTTGCAAATGAGGGCATTGCAAGATCTTAAGTGTGGGAAGGGATTAAATTCTTTCGGATTTTAAAAATTTTTATATTAAACACTTGGTTACCATTAAAAATACTAGTAAAGCAGTAGTTGTATTAGAATCTAGTGCTCTCTGATAAAAAAGAACAGCCCTAGTCTTATATACTGACTACCCAATTCTAGTAAAATTTTTCAAAATTTTCAATTAAATGAATTAAAATCATGTTTATACATATTTATGAACGATAAAACTAGGTTTTAACACCGAAATTATTGTTACCTCGGAAAGGACATAAATTGAGAAACAAACTAAAATGTTAAAATTCATTTAAAATGGAATAGAGGACGATAAAAAGAAAAATAAAAAGCCAAGTGTGGGAAAATTTACCAAGTTATTTTAAACATATGTCACATATATTTGTAACAAATAACTGAAAATACTTTTGCTTTGGACTAAACTAAACTGTTTTACCCAATGAAAGAAAAGAAGAGTTGGATCTACACGATGAATCAATTCCATCATTAAAAGGAAGTAAAGTCTTCCGAAAAAGACACGCGCTTCTTGATTTAGGTCATGAAGTTGTCGTTCAGACCAGCTGTAGGTTGACGAAAAATCTAGAAAAGTCATTACTAAAATCAGCAGGAAATCCACGGACCTCAGCATTAAACAGGGTCGCCAAGTGGTCAGATTTATCCTAACCATGAGAAGGATTTATCTCGTACAATGGGGGGGCACCGTGCAAATTAGCTGGATAAGACTAATAAATCAGATCCCCAGAAAGGATAATCTCCTTAAAGATTAAAAATCAGCTTTTAAGACTGATATTACTCAATCCTAGAGATTGACCTTAAAGATTGAGAATTCAAACTCATGGAATTCAATGATATCTAAACTCGAGCTTGAACGAGAAAATATTTTGATCAAAATTATAAACCGATTTGTTTTCTGAAAACCCTATTTTCAATGCATTCATTACCATTGAACGTAAAATCCTAGGAATTCACCTGGAATTCATTAGGTCACCTGAACTAAATCGGGTGTCAACCGTAAGAACGGTGGTTGCATAACATGGTCAAAGACAGGACTTTGTGCCAGACCGAAAAATTATAAGGGTGAGCTTTACTATTGCTCCTACCAAGGATAGTAATTGCGTCCGACAAGTTATAGACCATAATCAAAAGCATGTCACGGGACATTGCCTTAACAGTTGCTTGTTCAACGCTTTCCTTTACAACCGGACGGTAGTTTGCCGAAAGGTAATATACGGAACAAGTAAACTGGACGTGTTGCTTTCCAAATACAAGGTTAGCAAGTGGGTGACACAAAACCGCAAGTTTTGAGCTAAAATTTTCAAATCTGAAACCCACCAAACCCACAAAAATATTTTGCAAACACCGGTAAAGGGTTATTCCGGAAAATTTATCTAGGGTAAAAACTAGATTTAATTTTCAAAAGATCAAATGTTTTCATAAAGATCCAATTTCCTTAATGGATCTAAATTTTTATAGTCATGTGGGACTGTAAACCATATCGTTACTACCATTGTTTATACCGCCGTATAGAAATCACTGATGTACAAAGTGTGAAGAATAAAGAAGTGATTCTAGTATTTCAAGACAATATTGCTTGAGGACAAGCAACGCTCAAGTGTGGGAATATTTGATAATGCTAAAAACGAACATATATTTCATAGCATTATTCCTCAAGAAAGACAAGCTTTTAGTTGCAATTGTTCTATTTACAAGTGATATTCGTTTAAATAATAAAAGGTGAAGACAAAAGACAGATTCGACGAATTGAAGACGCAAACGACCAAAAAGCTCAAAAGAACAAAAGACAATCAAAAAGGTTCCAAATATTGATAAGAAACGTCTCGAAATCACAAGAGTACAAGATTCAAAATGCAAAGTACAAGATATTAAATTGTACGCGAGGACGTTCGAAAATCCGGAACCGGGACTAGAGTCAACTCTTAACGCTCGACGCAACGGACTAAAAATTACAAGTTAACTATGTATATAAATATAATATAATATATAATTAATTATATTAATTATATATATATTATATATATATATTAAAAACCGTCGGCAGCCAGAAACTCCAAGGGTGTGAAATGAAAATACCTCTCCGCGACTCGCGGAGTTTGAAGGGCTTTTTGCCGCGAGTCGCGGAGCCCCAAATTTCACTTCTGGCTATAAATCAACCCGAATTCTGATCAAAATCATCATCAATTTTTCTTCTCATTCATACGAAGTAATATATATTTATATTTTATATTTTAATTTTAATTATAATTCTAATAATAAGGGTATGTTAGCGAATGTTGTAAGGGTGTAAGTCGAAATTCTGTCCGTGTAACGCTACGCTATTTTTAATCATTGTAAGTTATGTTCAACCTTTTTATATTAATGTCTCGTAGCTAAGTTATTATTATGCTTATTTAAAACGAAGTAATCATGATGTTGGGCTAATTACTGAAATTGGGTAATTGGGCTTTGTACCATAATTGGGGTTTGGACAAAAGAACGACACTTGTGGAAACTAGACTATGGGCTATTAATGGGCTTTATATTTGTTTAACTAAATGAAAGTTTGTTAATGTTAATATAAAGATTTACAATTGGGCGTCCCTATAAATTACCATATACACTCGATCGGACACGATGGGCGGGGTATTTATATGTACGAATAATCGTTCATTTAACCGGACACGGGAATGGATTAATAGCCACTAGAATAATTAAAACAGGGGTGAAATTACATTCAAGGGTAATTGGTGTAATTGTTAACAAAGTAGTAAAACCTTGGTTTACACGCAGTCGATAACCTGGTGTATTCATTAAACAAAGTATTAAAACCTTGTTACAATTCGAATCCCCAATTAGTTGGAATATTTATCTTCGGGTATAATAATAATTTGACAAGGACACTTGCAATTTATATTTATGACTGATGGACTGTTATGGACAAAAACCAGACGGACATATTGAATAATCCAGGACAAAGGACAATTAACCCATGGGCATAAAACTAAAATCAACACGTCAAACATCATGATTACGGAAGTTTAAATAAGCATAATTCTTTTATTTCATATTTAATTTCCTTTGTTTTATATTTAATTGCACTTCTAATTATCGCACTTTTATTTATTGTTATTTTATCGCACTTTTAATTATCGTACCTTTTAATTATCGCAATTTTATTTTATCGCATTTTTATTCGCAATTTCATTATCGTTATTTACTTTACGCTTTAATTTAAGTCTTGTATTTATTTTATATTTTACATTAGGTTTTAACTGCGACTAAAGTTTTAAAATCGACAAACCGGTCATTAAACGGTAAAAACCCCCCTTTATAATAATAATATTACTTATATATATATTTGTATTTTTATAAAAGTAAACTAATATAGTGTTGAGCTTTGCTTAAAGATTTCCCTGTGGAACGAACCGGACTTACTAAAAACTACACTACTGTACGATTAGGTACACTGCCTATAAGTGTTGTAGCAAGGTTTAAGTATATCCATTCTATAAATAAATAAATATCTTGTGTAAAATTGTATCGTATTTAATAGTATTTTCTGCTAAAAATTAATAGTATTTTATACCCCTCTGCTCTGACATCAGACACAAACGACAAGTTAGCACCACTATCAAAAAGTAACCTTGCCGGATTAGAATTAACCATGAAAGTACCTGAGACAACTTCGTTAGATTGCTTGGCTTCCTCATTGGTCATCAAATAATTGCGACCCCTAGCCGTACCCGCAGCCTTCTTTAGATGCTTAACATTATCGTTTCGCAAATTGGGACACTCTGGCTTCTTATGCCCTTCTTTACCGCAATTAAAACAAGTGAGCTTGTTTTCGGTAGATGGTTTCGGACAATCACGAGCCATATGACCCGCTTGCCCACAATTGTAGCACGTATAAGAAAAACCACTGGAAGCGCTCTTCTTCACGCTATTAACACTTTCGGAACCCTTCTTGTTCTTGTTCTTCTTGTTTGAAAAGTTAGAATGACTAGAACCTTCAAACTTTCTTTTAGAAAAAGTGAAATCACTTTTCCTTGCAACCTTCGGCTCAAAACCCCGAGCAAACTCAAATAACCCGTCAAAAGACTTAGCCGGTCCTCGACTAATCTTACCCTTGAACACATCATTCATGGTACGGTAGAAATCTTTCATTAGCTTGTGATCGTCACCAACATATTCCGGACAAAAACGAGTCTTTTTCAAGAAGGTAGACTTGAGAGTAACCAAGTCCATTGAACCTTGTTGCAAATTGTGCAACTCGTCCCGGATTCTATCAAGATCGAAAGAAGTTCGGTATTCTTTGAAAAATTCCTTCTTAAACTCTTCCCACGTCAAACTCATACATTGCTCCTCACCATATAAGTTGATTTTATCATCCCACCACAACTTAGCTTCTTCCCGCAACATACTAGAACCGTACCTTGCTTTCTTCTCGGGAGGACACTCCGCGGTACGGAAAGCTCCCTCGATATCGTCAATCCAACATGTGCTTTTCAACGGATCTCGTACCCCATTAAACATCGGGGGTTGAGCATCCTTGAAATTTTTGTAATGGAAGTCCCGCCTTCCATTCCTGTAACAACCTTGATCTTTCTGTTACTTTCGTTAACCTTTCGTTAGTTTATTTAATGGCAATTATTAAAATTTTATGTGTTTATGTGTAATAAATGCGTACTTGATCTTCGGAGGGTTACAATAATTAATATGGATTGATATTAATTCAAATAAATATTTCAGATAATGAAATACGATAAAAATGATACGATTTTGATAATAACTTTTTGAGCAACGAAACGCTCGGGTTTATTTTAATAATTAATTTTATTAATTATTAACTCTTAAAAATATTTAATTTATTGGGTTTTTAATAAATTAAACGATTGGTTGCGTTTAACGATCGGTTTAGCGTTCCGGGCCCTCGGTACGACTAAACGACACTTAAAACGAACCACGAATACACGTTTTTACAAAACACGAGCCCGGGGACTCACCCCATGGGCCATTCGGCCGTGACCCACCCCACTCCCCCATTTAATTCGTGTATTGACCTAACTTGGGGGACTAATGTGTAACTAATGATATTTTAGGGACTAATTGCATTTAACTAGTGATTAAAACACTGCATCTCCTCATTCTAACCCTAGCCAGTCGAAATTTTTCTCCCTCCCTCTCCTCATTCACGTCGACATCATCTCCCACCAATACTCCATCAATTTTTGCTCTTTGATCAATCTTGCTTCACAAACGTTGCAATTCTCTTCGTTCTTTACGCATTGATATAATTCTTTTAGCGATCTAAGGTATATTTACATGAACCCTAATCTTAAAAATCTGATTTTTATTAAAGTTTCATAGTTATGTTGTCAATTGCTCAAGTCTATACGCGTACGTGTTAATTGTAATCGTTATTTTGATTGTTTGATGCGCTAGGGTTTAAAAACGAATTTGTATTTGCTTGATCAGAAAAATTAAGTTTTTCAAATATTAATTATTATGTTATAATCAGATTCCTTACGAAAAACTATTGAGTTTAGGCTTTGGATTCGCTTGATTTCGTTTCCGTATGATTAAGTTATGTCGATTTGAATTATCGTTGTGTTTTTGTTGCTTGATCAGAAATATGGTATTGATAGACAACGAATTGTCATGTTAGACTTATACCACTGGAAATATAATTTAAAAACACTCAATTTAAACTAGGATATCATGTCGTTTGCTTATGTATATCCAGAGATATGCTTGAATTAGTGTAAAAGTAGTTTTATACAGCACTTGCATGAAAATAACCTTGTATGATAAAATGTGTTAACTTCTGTGGTTAAAGCTTTGCATATTTTAAAATTAGACAAAAATTACTTCATCTTTCATGTGGATATCATAGGCTAATTGTATCTAGACTTTCGGATAATCGCGTGGGAATGTGACTAACTAAGTGAGAATCGAATCTATAAATTGCACACGGTTTTGTACTCTGTGGATTGTGTATATTGCATGAGCATGTATGCTTCTGTAAAATGAAACTTAACATGATATGTGACTTATTTTTAGTTTATGTAAATCTCTGAAACCTTATGCATTGGGCACAATAGAGCCGTACTTTATGTGAATTCTGATTTGAGCTGAAAACTGAATGTTCAACTTGCACGAATAAACTGTACAAATTGGCTAAACAAAAGTTGCTAGATTTTTGATATGTGTTACTTTGATTTGTCCTTAAACTATTTCCACTGGTCTTGTATCAATTGCATGTTCCTAACTCCGGTTATAGCCAAAATGAAATCAGTGCGCGGTCAGGAACTGACTTGGCAAACCCCAAATGTATCCCTTCTGATTCCTGACTTTTAATTGTTGTATGAGTCCCTGGCTAGACTTTTTGGAATCAATTTTAAGTATATTTATTATATGAAGTTTGTCATATTTACTTGAATTTTTTTCTATGAGATACTGTGCTAAGTATGCTACGTGTTCATGAACTTTGTGCACAATGATAAACTGAAATTTTGAAAATGATCATTCATGACCTAAAACGTATTGTTTGACTTAGGTTTGATATGTTGACCAATATTTGACATGAACCTACTGATGTTGACTTTATTTGACTACTTTGACCAAGTTTGACTTTCAGTTTGACTTCGGTTGACTTTGTTTGACTTGCATAATATAGTTGACTTTTACTTTGAAACGCGTCGAGTCGAGCAATAAGACAACGTACACTATGAAACCACACTTAAATAAGATACATATATTGACCAACCTACATACGTATACTTAGGTTGCATTACTCGGCTATAAACCGTACAAGTTATTTGTTCACTTTTAAATCCGAGCTTTATTCAAAGGTGAGTCTACAGTCCCACTTTTTACATGTTTTCAGGGATGAGAATACACACTGTTATATTTACATTTTAAAATATTTTGTATTGACATGAGTACTACACATATGCATAATGAGTTTGTTCGAAAAGCCTCTAGCTTGAATACTTTTAATACCATCGGTGTAAGCACAATTTAGATAGACGGATCCGTTAGGTTGACAACCTCACCTGCTATAAAAACTGTGGTGCATTTACTTTGAACATTAAATACATTTGAACAAGTGTATAACATTTTACGAGGTAAGGCGGGTATAGTGGCTTCTATACTCGGGTCATTGCTAGTATTCAGGTGCTTGGTTTATGCAAACGATAGAATCTCGTGGTCAAGGAAACTAAAATATTTTTCTGATAACTGTTTTTCAGATACTGTTACATTACTTTAAACCTGTAGATTCACCAAAATTATTTGTTGACCTGTTTTTGCGTGTTGTTATTCTCAGGTATTAAGTGATTCCGCTATAGAATATTGCTGTTACGTAGAAGTCAAGCCAAGCACTGGGACCAGCATTAACATTCCGTTAAAGGGATTTTTGACGGGGTGTTACATATGGTATCAGAGCTGGTTTAACCTTAGCACGCAATTCGGCTGTCAGGCCAGACACCTGAACGGACTATGCTTTTTGGCTGGTTAATCGTAGAGGGGGTTCTCACAGTGTAACCTGTGACGAAGCATTGGCTCTTACCCCTTGCGATCCCTTTGGAGAAGGGTTAGCCGGCTTGGCAGAGATGCGGGCTGTAAAATCAGTGTCTGAGGTACGCCCAGTGGTCACCGTAGGAAAAGCACTGGGTGGGTTTTACCCCATATATAATGTTATTACATTTGGTATCAGAGCTGTGGCTATAGGGAACTAGGATACATTAGTGTATCTAACCGTAGGGTGCATTAGTGAAGTCTAGTCTATAGCCGTGTGTCTCGGACGACTTTTATACACCATACCTGCACTATTTGCTTCACAATGCTACATGTAGGGCTACACATTACACCACATACATATATGCCTTATACCATGCAACATGGACTTGGACTAAATATATTATATCACGAAACACATACGTACACCCGAAGCCATATTTAACTAGGGGTGCGTTTGATAAAACTGAATGATTTAGTGCTGAATGGTTCAGAATCTGAACCATTCAGAGCCTCTGAATAAAGTTTGCTCTGAATAAAAATAAGCTGTTTGATAATCATTTAGAATGAACGATATGAGCTGAGTAAAACTACCTTATTAACGTGTTACATTAATAAAAAATTTAATATACTTGTTAGTTAAGTGATCAGGATATGATTTCAGGACAATATTACAGAAAATTTAGGCTCTTAATGGTTAAGAGAGTGTTTCTGCTCTGAATGATTCAGAGCTTAATCCTGAACCATTCAGCACCATATGTCATTCAGAGGTCAGAAACAAATGCACTGAATGCTGAATGGTTCAACATTTAGTGCTGAACCATTCCATTAAGAGGTAAACAAACGCACTCTAAATTAAGTTGACTACGCCATCTTGATCTTATGGAGTGATGTCGAATGGAAATGTGAGATAGCGTAATGTAATGACCAGGATTACATTACGGTAACTCAAATAGAAGTTCTGACATCGCGAAATAAGGAATTGAGGCCGAGTCAAGTAGGTTACCTGGATAGACAACGTTTAGAACATAAACCGTATAACCCCAAATGTGAGAAGAAACTTACCATGTGCAAAATTAATTGTTAATATAGCTTGTAACTAACTTGTGATCTTGACCCAACTCATCACTGCTCGACACTGTCTGTCACCACCAACCACTACTTGTCACTACTAAAGACACTACTTGAACACACTCGTCATCTCATACCACTACTCAGTACTGTTTATCACTGATAACTACTACTCAACGCCGCCTCTCACTGCTAGTCACGACTGATCACTGCTTCTCACTGCTTGTCATTACTAAATACTACTTACTACTACCCCTTGCTACTTGCTACTTGCTACTACTCAATACTACTCATTACTGCTTACCACTACTAAGTAATACTCGACACTACCAACACCTCCGCGTTTTACTACTCACTAATGTGCATTACAACTCATTCCTGATACGTCTTTAGAGGAGAAATTCCTGATAACCGCCCGCACAATACGTAGTAGATATTGTCCACTCAATTACCAACTTACCTATCATTCAGCCATCCGCCGACCATGATTTTGTTTTCCAACACGAGCCTACCGACTGAAGACCATTATGCCTTATTGGGTGCATTAGAGTACATGTGCATATACTTATGATGTGAGCATGCTATCTAACAACTTATACGTCACTACTATCATCACTGCTTATCACAACCCATCGCTACTTATCGCTAACACCACCACTCATTGCTACTAGTAATATTACCCATTACCATATCCCTCATCATTTTGTTCCAACATACTATTCTTAAGCGACAATCATTTTCATTATACCCACAAACATTACCAACCAACTTTGAACACATCAACGCAAACTACACTTCATCTGTTCCTGCGAGACACACCCGTTTGGGGGTTTGTACCAACCCTTTTCGATTAAATATTAGATTTTTTTGAGTTGCCGTTACACCTTGTTCATTTTCGTTTTCCATGAAAATCATCACGTTCTCGCTCATCAACCATAATGTTTATATATGCTGTCAACACCGGTGCTGAGAGAAGCTTTAACGCTAGAGAAATTGGTCACGACGTTTATAAACCTGTACCTTCCTTAGATAACGTGTACTCTATAAAACTATTAAACTGGGAAGTTTTAACTTAGTGGTTGAAACAAACTGGTTATTTGGCGAAACAACTGAGGCAACTACAACCAGAAGACTATTCGAATTTCTTTCACCGACGATAATAGTGTACGATGAAGAGATCAGTACACCGTCATGTTACACTAATTACTCGAAGGTCCAGAAGTACAGGAGATGAGAATGTCTCGCAATTCGGTCACATGTGAGAAAAATTGAATCAACATTTAAGGGACCCGGAGATATCCTAACCGCTAGGAATTTTTCCTTAAGGTCCTCCCGAAGGAGTACCTGATCTTCCACCTTAGTGAGAGACGAATTTCAGATTGATCTAGTGCACGCATACCATTTAGACCTTACCCCGAGAGCTATAAGAGTTGTTGGCTATGAATGCCAAGCTGAGAAGCAAGGTGCTCACATAGATTAAGAACTCCCCATGGTGAAGAATATCGGGATTGTAATACTTTGATCCGTGTCTGGCACAACCAGGTGAACTTTATAACCAAGGAGTTTGTAGTTCGAGCTCCGGACCTGTTTGTTAAGAAGAAGGATGGGTCGACGAGATTGTGCATCGAATACAGAGAATTGAATAAGTTAACAATCGAGAATCGGTATCCGCTACCGAGGATTGATGACTTATTTGATCAGCTGCAGGGATCCAGTTCTTATTCGAAGATTGATTTGAGATCCGGGTATCACCAATTGAGAGTCAAAGAAGCTGATGTCTCGAAGACAGCGTTTAGAACACGTTATAGACATTATGAGTTTACAGTGATGTCGTTTGGTTTGATGAACGCACCAGCAGTGTTCATGGACCTCATGAACCGTGTGTGTAAGCCATACCTAGATAAATTCGTCATTGTGTTATTAATGATATATTGGTGTACTCCAAGAACAAGGAAGAGCACGAACAACATCTACGTTTGATTTTGACTATGCTTAGAGATGAGCAATGTATGCAAAGTTCTCTAAGTGTGACTTTTGGTTACCAGAAGTACACTTTCTTGGCCATGTTATAGCGGCCAATGGAATACAGGTCGATCCAGCAAAGATTGAGTCGGTTAAGAATTGGGAAACTCCAAAGACGCCAACGCAGATTAGGCAATTTTTGGTCCTGGCTGGTTACTACAGGAGATTCATTGAAGGATTCTCTAAGATCGCCCGACCATTAATCGCGTGGACTCATAAGGGCAAGAAGTATGAGTGGTCAAAACCGCAAGGGTCCGCATTTCAGTTGTTGAAAAAGAAGTTAACAACTGCACCAGTATTGTCTCTACCCGAGGGAAGTGAAGCTTTTGTTGTTAATTATGATGCCTCACGTCAAGGAATGGGTTGCGTGCTTATGCAACGAAATAAGGTTATTGCTTATGGATCGCGTCAGTTAAAGATTCACGAGCAGAACTACACTACGCACGACCTTGAACTAGGAGTTATTGTCTTTGCACTTAAAATGTGGAGACACTACCTGTATGGAACCAAGTTCACTATCTTCACTGACCATAAGAGTTTACAGCACATATTCGATCAGAAACAGTTCAACATGAGGCAACGACGTTGGATGGGACTACTTAATGACTATAACTACGAACTTCAATACCATCCGGGCAAGGTGAATGTTGTGGCGGATGCCTTTAGTAGAAAGGAGTGAGAGAAACCCCTTAGGGTTAAAGCGCTTAACATAGTTATCTGTACAAATCTCACATCATAAATCCATGAAGCACAACAAGAAGCCATGAAACAAGAGAATGTTGATGTTGAATTTCTCAAAGGGATGGATAAGAAGTTTGACATCAAGGAGGATGGAACACGGTACTTTTCTAACCGAATTTGGGTACCAAAGTTTGGTGGATTGAGAGAACTAGTGTCGGAGGAAGCACACAAGTCGAGATACTCAATTCATTCGGGATCAGATAAGATGTACCAAGATTTGAAGGCGTTTTATTGGTGGCCAAATTTGAAAGCTAACATTGCTACCTTTGTCGGGAAGTGCTTGACTTGCGTTAAAGTCAAGGCTGAACATCAGAAGCCATCAGGATTATTAACTCAACCAGAGATTCCCAGTGGAAGTGGGAAGGTATTTCCATGGACTTCATTACGAAACTACCAAGAATGGCGGGAGGTCACGATACTATTTGGGTTATCGTGGATCGTCTCAATAAGTTCGTACACTTCTTACCGATAAGGAAAACTGATAAAATGGAGAAGTTGGCTCAGATCTACATTAAGGAAGTCGTCTCTAACCATGGAGTGCCTATATCCATTATATCCGACCGCGACAGTAGATTTACTTCCAGGTTTTAGCAATCATTACAGAAAGCAATGGGGACCCGTTTAGATATAAGTACGGCATATCACCCCCAGACGGATGGCCAGAGCGAACGAACTATTTAGACTTTTGATGACATGCTGAGAGCGTGTGTCATTGATTTCGGAAACGGATGGGATAAGTATTTACCACTAGCTGAGTTCTCATACAATAACAGCTACCATGCGAGCATTAAAGCTGCACCTTTCGAAGTGTTGTACGGAAGGAAGTGTAGATCTCCCGTTTGTTGGAGCGAATTGGGAGATAGTCAGTTGACAGGTCCTGAGATTATTCAGGAGACAACTAAGAAAGTCCTACAGATTCAAGAACGACTGAGAACAGCTCGAAGTCGTCAAAAGAGTTACGTCGATGTTAGACGGAAGGACATAGAGTTCCAAGTTGGTGACAAGGTTATGCTTAAGGTATCACCTTGGAAGGGTGTTGTACGATTTGGGAAACGAGGTAAACTGAGTCCTAGATATGTTGGACCATTTAAGATAACTGAAAGAGTTGGACTGGTAGTTTACAGATTGAAATTGCCACAAGCCCTCAGCAGTATTCATGACGTTTTCCGTGTATCCAATCTAAAGAAGTACCTAGCCGATGATAATCTAATTATTCCTTTAGAGGAACTGCGTATCGATGACAAACTTCATTTCATTGAGAAACCTGTCGAAATTTTGGGCCGCGAGGTCAAACAATTGAAACAAAGCAGAATTCCTATCGTTAAGGTTTGGTGGAACGCGAGAAGAGGACCAGAGTTCACGTGGGAGCGTGAGGACCAAATGAGACTGAAATACCCACAACTGTTTCTCGAGGAAACCACTTCAACGGACGATCACTAAAATTTCGGGACGAAATTTTCAATAACAGGTGGGTAATGTAATAACCCTGATCTTTCCGTTACTTCCATTAACCTTCCGTTAGTTTATTTAATGGCGATTATTAAACTTTTATGTGTTTAGGTGTAATAAATGCGTACTTGATCTTCGGAGGGTTACAATAATTAATATGGATTGATATTAATTCAAATAAATATTTCGGATAATGAAATACGATAAAAACGATACGATTTTGATAATAACTTTTTGAGCAACGAAACGCTCGGGTTTATTTTAATAATTAATTTTATTAATTATTAACTCTTAAAAATATTTAATTTATTGAGTTTTTAATAAATTAAACGATTGGTTGCGTTTAACGATTGCGTTTAATAAATTATCATTGTGACACTTATACCACTGGAAAGGTAATTTAAAAACACTCAATTTATTAAACGCAATCGTTAAACGCAGCCAATTGTTTAATTTATTAAAAACCCAATAAATTAAATATTTTAAAAAGTTAATAATTAATAAAATTAATTATTAAAATAAACCCGAGCATTTCGTTGCTCAAAAAGCTATGATCAAAATCGTATCGTTTTTATCGTATTTCATTACCCGAAATATTTATTTGAATTAATATCAACCCATATTAATTATTAAAACCGTCCAAGATCAAGTACGCATTTAATACATGTAAACACATAAAAGTTAAATAATCGCCGTTAAATAAACTAACGGAAGGTTAACGGAAGTAACGGAAAAATCAGGGTTGTTACATTACCCACCTGTTATTGAAAATTTCATCCCGAAATTTTAGTGATCGTCCGCTGAAGTAGTTTCCTCGGGAAACAGTTGTAGATATTTCAGCCTCATCTGGTCTTCACGCTCCCACGTGAACTCTGGTCCTCTTCTCGCGTTCCACCGAACTTTAACGATAGGAATTCTGCTTTGCTTCAACTGTTTGACCTTTCGGCCCAAGATTTCAACAGGTTCCTCAATGAAATAAATTTTGTCGTCGATACGTAGTTCCTCTAAAGGAATAATCAAATTATCATCGGCTAGGTACTTCTTTAGATTGGATACATGGAAAACTTCATGAATACCGATGAGTGCTTGTGGCAGTTCCAATCTGTAAGCTACTGATCCAACTCTTTCAGTTATCTCAAACGGTCCAACGTATCTAGGACTCAGTTTACCTCGTTTCCCAAATCGTACAACACCCTTCCAAGGTGATACCTTAAGCATAACCTTGTCACCAACTTCGAATTCTATGTCCTTCCATCTAATATCGACGTAACTCTTTTGACGACTTCGATCCATTCTCAATCGTTCCCGAATCTGTAGAACTTTCTCAGTTGTCTCCTGAATAATCTCAGGACCTGTGAACTGATTATCTCCCAACTCGCTCCAATAAACGGGAGATCTACACTTCCTTCCATACAATGCTTCGAAAGGTGCAGCTTTAATGCTCGCATGGTAGCTGTTATTGTATGAGAACTCAGCTAGTGGTAAATACTTATCCCATCCATTTCCGAAATCAATGACACACGCTCTCAACATGTCCTCAAAAGTCTGAATAGTTCGTTCGCTCTGGCCATCCGTCTGGGGTGATATGCTGTACTCATATCTTAACGGGTCCCCATTGCTTTCTGTAACGATTGCCAAAACCTGGAAGTAAATCTGCTGTCGTGATCGGATATAATGGATATAGGCACTCCATGCCTAGAGACGACTTCCTTAATGTAGATCTGAGCCAACTTCTCCATTTTATTAGTTTCTCTTATCGGTAAAAAGTGTGCGGACTTAGTGAGACGATCTACAATAACCCAAATAGTATCGTGACCTCCCTCCATTCTTGGCAGTTTCGTAATGAAGTCCATGGAAATACCTTCCCACTTCCACTAGGGAATCTCTGGTTGAGTTAATAATCCTGATGGATTCTGATGTTCAGCCTTGACTTTAGCGTAAGTCAAGCACTTCCCGACATAAGTAGCAATGTTAGCTTTCAAATTTGGCCACCAATAAAATACCTTCAAATCTTGGTACATTTTATCTGATCCTGGATGAATTGAGTATCTTGACTTGTGTGCTTCCTCCAACACTAGTTCTCTCAATCCACCAAACTTTGGTACCCAAATTCGGTTAGCAAAGTACCGTATTCCATCCTCCTTGATGTCAGACTTCTTATCCATCCCTTTGAGAAATTCAACATCAACATTCTCTTGTTTCATGGCTTCTTGTTGTGCTTCGCGGATTTGTGATGTGAGATTTGTACGGACAACTATGTTAAGCGCTTTAACCCTAAGAGGTTTCTCTCGCTCCTTTTTGCTTAAGGCATCTGCCACAACATTCGCCTTGCCCGGATGGTATTGAAGTTTGCAGTTATAATCGTTAAGTAGTTCCATCCAAAGTCGTTGTCTCATGTTAAGCTGTTTCTGATCGAATATGTGCTGTAAACTCTTATGGTCAGTGAAGATAGTGAACTTGGTTCCAAAAAGGTAGTGTCTCCACATTTTAAGTGCAAAGACAATAGCTCCTAACTCAAGATTGTGCGTAGTGTAGTTCTGCTCGTGAATCTTTAACTGACGTGATCCATAAGCAATAACCTTATTTCGTTGCATAAGCACGCAACCCATTCCTTGACGTGAGGCATCACAATAAACCACAAAATCTTCACTTCCCTCAGGTAGAGACAATACTGGTGCAGTTGTTAACTTCTCCTTCAACAACTGAAATGCAGTCTCTTGTAGTTCTGACCACTCAAACTTCGTGCCCTTATGAGTCAACGCGGTTAATGGTCGGACGATCTTAGAGAATCCTTCAATGAATCTTCGGTAGTAACCAGCTAGACCCAAAAATTGCCTAATCTGCGTTGGCGTCTTTGGAGTTTCCCAATTCTTAACCGACTCAATCTTTGCTGGATCGACCTGTATTCTATTGGCCCCTACAACATGGCCAAGAAATTGTACTTCTGGTAACCAAAAGTCACACTTAGAAAACTTTTCATACAACTGCTCTTCTCTAAGCATAGTCAATATCGAACGTAGATTCTGCTCGTGCTCTTCCCTGTTCTTGGAGTACACCAATATATCATCAATGAACACAATGATGAATTTATCTAGGTATGGCTTACACACATGGTTCATGAGGTCCATGAACACTGCTAGTGCATTCATCAAACCAAATGACATCACTGTAAACTCATAATGCCCATAACGTGTTCTAAACGCTGTCTTCGGGACATCAGATTCTTTGACTCTCAATTGATGAAACCCGGATCTCAAATCAATATTTGAATGACAACTAGATCCTTGTAGTTGATCAAATAAGTCATCAATCCTCGGTAGCGGATACCGATTCTTGATTGTCAACTTGTTCAATTCTCTGTAGTCGATACACAATCTCATCGACCCATCCTTTTTCTTAACGAACAAGACTGGAGCTCCAACTTGGGAATTCGTGGTTATGTGACATACCTTCTCGTACATGTCACAATTTAGGGTATTACAACCCTCATGTTCTTCACTATGGGAAGCTCTTGTAGTTCTAAAGGTGCAAATGCGTATATTATACGCGTAATGGGTGCAGCTACTGGCACCAAATCAATCCGAAATTCGACTTCACGGTGGGGTGGACGTGTAACCTTAGGACAATATCTAATAGTTGGGAATATTCGGGTCTCTTAAATGTCGACTCATCTTTACCCACATGTGCCAGAATTGCGAGACATTCTCATCTCCTGTACTTCTGGACCTTCGAGTAATTAGTGTAACATGACGGTGTACTGATCTCTTCTTCGTACACTATTATCGTCAGTGCGAATAGTCTTCAGGTCGTAGTTGCCTCGGTTGTATCGTCAGATAAACAGTTTGTTTCAACCACTAAGTTAAAACTTCCAAGTTTAATAGTTTTATAGAGTACACGTTGTCTAAGGAAGGTACAGGTTTATAAACATCGTGACCAATTTCTCTAGCGTTAAAGCTTCTCTCAGCACCGGTGTTGACAGCATATATAAACATTATGGTTGATGAGCGAGAACGTGATGATTTTCATGGAAAAGGAAAATGAACAAGGTGTAATGGCAACTCAAACAAAATCTGATATTTAATCGAAAAGGGTTGATACAAACTCCCAGACGGGTGTGTCTCGCAGGAACAGATGAAGTGTAGTTCAAGTCGATGTATTCAAAGTTGGTTGGTAATGTTTGTGGGTATAATGAAAATGATTGTCGCTTAAGAATAGTATGTTGGAAAAATGATGAGGGATATGGTAACGGGTAGTATTACTAGAAGCAGTGAGTGGTGGCATTAGCGATAAGTAGCGATGGGTTGTGATAAGCAGTGATGATAGTAGTGACGTATAAGTTGTTAGATAGCATGCTCACATCATAAGTATATGCACATGTACTCTAATGCACCTAATAAGGCATAATGATCTTTCAGTCGGTAGGCTCGTGTTGGAAAACAAAATCATGGACGGCGGATGGCTAAATGATAGGTAAGTTGGTAATCGAGTGGACAATATCTACTACGTATTGTGCGGGCGGTTATCATGAATTCCTCCTCTAAAGACATATCAGAAATGAGTTGTGATGTACATTAATGAGTAGTAAAACGCGGAGGTGTTGGTAGTGTCGAGTATTACTTAGTAGTGGTAAGCAGTAATGAGTAGTATTGTGTAGTAGCAAGTAGCAAGGGGTAGTAGTAAGTAGTATTTAGTAATGACCAGCAGTGAGAAGCAGTGATCAGTCGTGACTAGCAGTGAGAGGTGGCGTTGAGTAGTAGTTATCAGTGATAAACAGTACTGAGTAGTGGTATGAGATGATGAGTGTGTTCAAGTAGTGTCTTAGTAGTGACAAGTAGTGATTGGTGGTGATAGACAGTGTCGAGCAGTGATGAGTTGGGTCAAGATCACAAGTTACTTACAAGCTATATTACTGATTAATTTGCACATGGTAAGTTTCTTCTCACTTTCAGAGTTATACGGTTTGTGTTTTTAACGTAGTCTATCCAGGTAACCTACTTGACTCGGCCCCAATTCCTTATTTTGCGATGTCGGAACGTGTATATAAGTTACCGTAATGTAATCCCGGTCATTACATTACACTATCTCACATTTCCATTCGACAACACTCCATAAGTTCAAGATGGCGTAGTCAACTTAATTTAGTTAAATATGGCTTCGGGTGTACGTATGTGTTTCGTGATATAGTATATTTAGTCCAAGTCCATGTTGCATGGTATAAGGCGTATATGTATGTGGTGTAATGTGCAGCCCTACATGTAGTATTGTGAAGCAAATAGTGCAGGTATGGTGTATAAAAGTCGTCCAAGACACACGGCTATAGACTAGAATTCACTAATGTGCCCTACGGTTAGACACACTAATGTATCCTAGTTCCCTATAGCCACAGCTCTGATACCAAAAGTAACACCCCGTCAAAATCCATTTAACGGAATGTTAACGCTGGTCCCAGTGCTTGGCTTGACTTCTACGTAACGGGAATATTCTACAGGGGAAGCAATCAATACTTGAGAATAACAACACGCAAAAATAGGTTAACAAATAATGTTGGTGAATCTACAGGTTTAAAGTAATGTAACAGTATCTAAAAAACAGTTATCAGAAAAATAGTTTAGTTTCCTTGACCACGAGATTCTATTGTTTGCATAAACCGAGCACCTAAATACTAGCAATGACCCGAGTATAGAAGCCACTATACCCGACCTTACCTCGTAAAATGTTATACATGTTAGGACCCCGAAGTTGTATAGTGTTAATGTGAAATAAGCTTAAATGAAGGTTCCTTAGAAGAGAGCTATATAAGGAACCTAAGTAGTCCTAATTAGATAGCCATTGCATTGTAACCGAGTTCTAAAAGCTATGGAATGTAATTTTACCGATTCTCTCTAATACCGAGTCTCATTCTTACATACCGAATCTCTCTTTATCTTATCATTTCTCTCAATCTCAACATGATCTGACCTATCATTTGGTATCAGAGCTTCCAGGAAGTGATTCTACATCACTATATCGATCCAGAGATTGTAGATTACAGAATCTGAATACTCTCGGTATTTTGAATCTCATTCGGTATTATCGAATTTGATAATCTGACGTTCAGATTCTTGTGATAAGTTCAGCGAAGGTGCATTAGGTCTTTTAGAAAGAGTTTCGATCATCATTACAGCTTTTTAACTTCAACTATGGAGAATCAAGTTGATTTTTAGATTTTGTGGCTAAAACTCTCGGTATTGCTTAATTCAAGTTTGATTCTGGATTTTTGTGAAGATTTAAGGATTCAGTTGTGTTCGTGAGGTGTTAAATCACATTTCTGACGGTTCAATTTCTTCAATTCATCAAGTTTTGCGGTATCGTAACTGTCATACCGAGTCTGCTTCATTACTTAAATTCATCTTAAGTGTTGCAGATTGTGGTGTGATTGTGATTCTATCACATTCGGTTTGATTATACGCAGCTAATTGGTGTGGTTTGAGAAAGGATTCTGTCATATTTCTAACTTTTAAACTTAGACTCGGTATTGTCAACTGCTACAATTGACATTCGGTATCCTATACTTTTGGTATCTTTGATATTTTGTGTGATACTAACTTATTTCCTTGTGCAACAAGGTTACAGAATCTAATTCAAAAGGATTGAATTGAGTTTGAACTTCAAATTCATACAGAATCTGACTACCGAGTCAGATACAGAATCTGAGTTTCTGTATCACTTAATCCATTGTTTTAAGTGGTTACAGGCTACAATTCTTGTGATTACCGAATCTATACTGAATCTGGGTGTGTCACTTGTATTTCTGATCAGTTTCTTATACAGAATCTGATATACAGAATCTTTACCGAATCTGCTACAGTACCGAATCTGATACAGAATCTGACATTCTGATCAGATTGTTGTGATTTTTCATCTTAGATTTGTGTAATACAGAATCTTTACCGAATCTACCTCATTTTCAAGATGTATACTCAAGATACTTTGATCATTGGATCAGAATCCCGTCCTCCAGTGTTGTTTGATGGCAAGTACACTCAGTGGCTTCACCGTATCACTCAGTACATAGACTATAAGGGTGAGAAAGCAAAGTACATTTGGGCTTCACTGAGAGATGGTCCAGTTGTTGATTATCATCCGGATACTGGTATGCCAATTCCAGTCTATGAACTTTCTGGTGATAAGCGTGAGAGAGCTCAGGGTGACATAGAGGCAAAGAATATTGTTATGCAAGCTATCCCGTAAGAATTGTTTGAAAATGTTGATAGCAACACAACAGCAAAAGATATATGGGATGAGATCAAACGACAGCAAGAAGGTTATGAGATGTTAGACGTTACTAAATTGAATAAGGCTCTGGGATTCTATGAAGATTTCAAGCAGGAAACTGATGAACCACTCAAGGATACCTATCGTCGTTTTAATGGTGTTCTCAATGAGTTGAAAAGGTGCAAGATCATAAAAGTAAATGCTGAAGTCAACATGAAGTTTCTCAAAAAGCTCAATGCTGATTGGCTTCCTTATAGAACCATTGTTCGATCTACTAAAGAGATTGACAAGTTGACTATTCATGAGATTGTTGGAGTTCTTATGCATTACCAACCTGAAGTGTCTAAACTTCAAGAAGGAAGGAAAGAGTCTTCTCCGGGTGATCCACTTGCCCTAATTGCCAAAAAGAAGAGCAAATCGTTTACGTCTTCCAAAAGCTTGTCCAAGAAAGTGCTTGTTGAAGAATCAACTAATTCAGAAGATTTGAATCTTTCTAATGTTGATGATTCTCACCTTGAATTAGTCAAGATGGCAGCCATGTTCACAAAAGCCTTGAACAAACACAAGTTTAAAGGCAAATCAAGCAATCAACGCAAAAACTCGTCATCTTCCTCGTACTACAAGAAAGCTGATCAATCTAAACAACAACGTGCTGATGATTCCAAGAAGGAAGATTCAATTTGTTTCAATTGTGGCAAAGCTGGTCATTACTCTCGTGAGTGCAAGATGCCTAATAAGAAGGATACAGCTTACTACAAGAAGAAAATGTTAATGGCTAAGATTGTGGAAACTAGGGGAGAGCTAAAACCAGTTGATGATACTTGGTTTAACTGGACTGACGATTCAGATTCAGAGGTGGAACATGCAAATGTTTTCAAGGTGACAAAGCTCATCAAAGCTAATGAAGCAATGGAGAATTCTGACTCAACATCCGATGATGATGAGGTACAATCAACTGAAATCTCACCTGATTTTATAAAAATGCAAAATGACTTGATGAAGAATCTGGTCTCAATGTCAAAAGAAGTCAAAGGCTTAAAATCTGAAAACAAGGTTTTAAAAGATAAAATTAAAATGAATGAGACCAGACATTCCTCATCCAAATTGCAAACGGATATGCAACGATTGACTCTCCAACTCAACTATACAGAAACTGAGTTGGAAGATCTGAAAAAGACAATTCATCCGATTAAAGTTGAAAGAACTGATTATCGTTTAAAATCGGAACGACTTGCCGAAAAAGTTCAATTTTTAGAAAAAGATCTTTCTGATTTGAAAAACCAACATGAACCCACACTTTCAAAACTAAACAAGAAAATTGTTCAATTGGAAAATACCATAATTGAAAAGAACACTGAAATTTCTTTATTGTCAAAAGAATCTTTTCAAATGAAAGCATAACTTGCTCGATATGAGGAAAAACTCTATCGAACAGAGCAATCCAAAGCTATCATGGATATGGAACTTTCAAAACAAACGATTTTCATGAATAGACCAAAAACGATTCATGGTGAAAAGTGGGGGTTGGGTTATGAAGATCCGAAAATTTTGGAAGATGCTTCCAAAAAGATTCCAGGATTATATCATTCTGATTATTTTCAAGCCGGTTTAACATCGCATTTTGTACATGCTTCTGATGCTGATTTTGATGATATTATTGTGAATCGTAAATCTAGGAAATACCATCAAATTAGCTTAAAGTATGAAAAAATCAATGCTAAGATAGGTAAATCGAATCCTGATTTCTTGAAAAATCTTGTTGAAACTGAAAAGAACATACAACGTGAAGATTATGTGCCTAAGCGGAGACTGGTTTATATCCCAACACTCATGCTAGAGAAATACATTTTAATGCTTGAAAATGAAGTGTTTAACAAACCTAGTTCTAGCATTACTGCAATAGATGAGGTGTTTGATGAACCAATTTTTGATGTGAAACCAATTATACCAACTTTACCTGCATGTCCAGATGATGTTTTCCGTGAAGACCTAGCACATGAACTAACTGTCTTCTTTGAGACAGATTCTATAGGTCAAAATTCTTTAGATGCAAAAGTAGAACCTTAGGATGAACCGAACATTGAACCTTTGATAGATTTTGAAAGTTAACTTGATCCTTTGCATGATTATTACTTGCATTCTCATGTTGTACGTGATTTGAATCGTATAGTAACTCAACTTGAATAGGAGAATATTAACTTGCAACTTAAATGCCAATCATTAGAACAAATGCTTGCTTTGTGTGATAAATTGCCTTCACTGCCTAAGAAAGAATGTACTTATGCTTTTAAGGAGGGTGAAGTGATAGTTTCTGCTGAAGAATTATGTCTTGAGATTAAAAGCTTAAAACAAAAGATAATTCAACTGAAACAGGCTAACACACTTAAGCAAACGTCTAAACCTGATTTAAGTGAGTATGATGCAAAAGAACGTACAATCAAATTGGAAATTCTACAAAATCAGTCATCTCATGTGTCAACTGAAAAGTTTGGACGTCTAACTAACAAAGGTGTTTTTCGTGTCACAGGTCATAATCCAAACTTGAATTACAAATATGTATGGGTTCCTAAGTCCACGACTAAGAAAGTAGCAACCAAACCAAAGCAATCTGCTAGTCGGCCTAGGAAATCATCTCATGTTTTTCAATTTTCATCTGTGAACAAAACATCTACTTGGAATAAATTGTGTGTTAAAACTTCTGATAACGATGTAAAGATTGATATTGCGTATGATGCTTCATGTAATGTGGTTTTAAATAATGCTTTATTGTCTAAACTGCATGATGCTTTACGTGATTATTTCATCATTGATCCAAAGTTTATTGTTAATCCAAAGTTTATTGCTGGTACTAACCGAAAAGGACCCAAGAAACTTTGGGTACCTAAACTCTAGGAAATTCACATTTACAGGGTTTCGACATCTGTGTTTGGTATATCGATTCCGGTTGTTCTCGACACATGACAGGCGATAAATCCTTGCTTGTCAACTTCATTGACAAATTCCTAGGAACGGTTACATTCGGAAACGATGAGATTGCAGCAATAACGGGTTACGGAGATTTTGTGCAAAATGGCATAACAATCAAACAGGTTTCATATGTTGAGGGTTTGGGGTGTAGTTTATTTAGTGTGAGCCAATTCTGCGATGGAGATCTCAAAGTTTTGTTTGAACGTCGACAATGCTCGGTGCAATCCACCGAAGGGAATGATCTTCTTGTTGGTAAACGTTGTGCTTCACTATATACTATTGACCTCAATGATGCACCATCACATGCAATCATGTGTTTGGCCACTCGTTCTACCAAAGAAAATTCATGGTTATGGCATCATCGGATGTCACACCTGAATTACAAGTGTATCAATCGACTAGTCTCTAAAGATTTAGTTGATGGTATTCCAACCTTTCAATAAGATAAGCATCATGTGTGTCCATCATGTGCGATGGGTAAGCTGAAACGGACTAATCATCCACTTAAGTAAAACCCCAGTACTTCATCGTCTTTGCAATTATTGCATATGGACTTATGTAGACCCATGCGTATTTCTAGCCTCGGTGGAAAGAAACATCTGTTTGTCATTGTTGATGACTATACCCGGTTTACATGGATTTTTCTTTTGTGAACTAAGTCAGAAACCCTCGCCATTATCATTGAGTTCATTAAAAAGATTCAACGCTCTTTTAACAAACACGTTAAGAGCATCAGAACTGATAATGGGACGGAATTTAAGAATGACCTGCTTGATAGTTATTTGAAAGACCAAGGCATTGAACATCAGTTCTCTGCTGCTCGGACCCCCAACAAAATGGAGTAGTCGAACGACGTAATCGTACGTTGTGCGAAGCAGCACGAACGATGCTTGCCTACTCCAAATTACCTCCAAAAATGTGGGGGAGGCCATTTCAACTGCATGCTATACCCAAAACTCCATATGAGTTATTATATGGTAGACGCCCGAATGTCAAATATTTCCGTGTTTTTGGTTGTATATGCCATGTGCTTAACGATTTTGACAGCCTTGGAAAGTTTGATCCTCATGGCGATCAGGCCATATTTCTTGGTTATTCCTCGAACAAAGTTGCTTATCGTGTTTATCATAAGCGGACAAAGATGATTAAAGAGAGCATTAACGTCAAGTTCGATAAATTTTCGGGAATGGCTTTTGAACAACTCAGTTCAAAACCCGATCCTAACCTGGCTACTACTTCTTCCGCGCAAAACTCAATTTTCTCGAAGAAGGGTGTTCCTACGGTTACATTAGAGGAACTGGATATCTTGTTTGATAGTCTTTATACTCCTCAACGGGATTCAAATGTTCAAGCCGTACCGGTTACACCATCACAGTCAACTACTGTGGAGACTCTTCAAAGTCTTTTTGATGAAGATTCAACACCAACTGATTCACCTGTTGCTTCTTCATCCTCCCTCCAACCTCCTGTTACTGATAATCTTGAACAAGATCAAGATTCATCATTTGATACAACTCCAGCTGTTTCTCCAGATACTCTATTGAATCCATTAGATAATGTTACATCAGATCAAGCAGATCAACGCTCAACTTCAACAACGGTTGATGTTCCGATGGATACAATTGATGTACAACCTCTTCCACACACCCGATGGACTAAAAGTCATCCAATAGATCTTATTATTGGTGACGCATCTGCTCCAGTTTCAACTCGAAGGGCTACTCAGAATATGTGTCTATTCACAGCCTTTCTTAGTAAGATTGAACCAACAACGGTTGCTCAAGCTTTACTAGATCCATACTGGGTAGTTGCAATGCAAGACGAGATCAATCAATTTGAACGATTGAAAGTATGGTGATTAGTTCCAAGACCAACGGGTCAACGACCAATAGGGGTTAAGTGGATTTTCAAGAACAAGAAGGATTCTGATGGAATTGTGGTTCGAAATAAGGCACGTCTTGTGGCCAAAGGATATCGACAATAAGAGGGCATTGATTATGACGAAACGTTTGCTCCAGTTGCTAGGATTGAGGCAATTCATCTTTTCCTTGCATTTGCTTCTCATATGAAGTTCACGGTGTTTCAAATGGATGTCAAAACTGCTTTTCTGAATGGTTATCTTCAAGAGGAAGTCTATGTTGATCAACCAGAAGGCTTTGTCGATCCCATTCATCCAAACCACGTTTACTACTTGGAGAAAGCTTTATACAGTCTGAAGCAAGCACCGCGTGCATGGTACGAGACCTTAACAAAGTATTTGCTGGACAATGACTTCTCTCGTGGAACGATTGATACAACGCTATTCATCCGTAAAAACCACGGTCACATTCTCTTGGTTTAAATTTACATTGATGATATTATTTTTGGTTCCACGTCCCCGGCCTTATGCGAAGAATTTGGTGACCTTATGGCCAGCAAATTCGAAATGAGCATGCTTGACCAGTTAACTTTCTTCTTGGGGTTACAAGTAAAACAATTACCAAATGAGATTTTTATCAGTCAAACAAAGTATATCAATGATATGCTAAAATATTTTAAAATGACTACTTTAAAACCAATGACAACCCCAATGAGGACTTTACTGGATGCTGATACTAATGGGGGACCCTTTGATATTACGCTTTATCGAAGCATGGTTGGTTCTTTAATGTATCTGACTGCAAGTCGACCAGACATTACACTTGCCGTAAATGTCTGTGCCCGCTTTCAGTCCAACCCTAAGAAATCTCACTCTAAAGCGGTTGTTAGGATTTTTCAATACCTTAAAGGTACACCTAACCTTGGGATCTAGTATCCTCATGGATCCGATTTTAATCTCACTGCTTATACTGATGTGGATCATGGCGATTGCTATGTTGATAGAAAGAGCACATCTGGATCAATTCAGATGTTGGGGAATATGCTAGTTGGTTGGTCATCCAAAAAGCAGAACTGTGTCTCTTTATCAACAGCTGAGTCTGAGTACATTGCTGCAGCTCACTGTTGTTCACAAGTTTTGTAGATGCAAACTCAACTCTTGGACTATGGCTTTAAGATTTCTAAGACCCCGATCTATTGTGATTCACAAAGTGCTATTGCAATAACAAGCAACCTTGTTCCACATTCTAAAACTAAACACATAGATATTCGTTATCATTTCATTAAGGACCATGTAGAGAAAGGGGATGTAGAGTTATACTTTATGCCTACTAAAGTACAATTAGCTGACATGTTCACTAAACCTTTAGATGAACTTAGGCTAAAATTCTTGATCAAAGAGATTGGCATGGTAGAGTATAGTGGTTGATATTCCTTGGATCTGTTGGGACTTATTTTTGGGATCTTGTGTTTAGGGGGAGTAGATACTTTCTAGGGGGAGCAACTAAGTTTCAGTGCTTTAGATAATTTTTCTTTAAGGGAATGCCTTTAGATTAATGATAACTTCCTAGATATATTTGTTCAATGGTTACGCAAGGGGGAGGTAACTCATTGATATCCTATTTCAAGGGGGAGTTAATTCATTTTCTTGGGAACATAATCAAAATGCTGATTTACTTTCTTGTATATCACATTTTGAGGGGGAGAAAAAGGGAGAAAATGAGAAAATTATTCAAAAATATTGTTTTTCAAAAGTGAATTCAAATTTTTTTTGTTTTTATCTGAAATAATTCACTATGGCTTGTATACATCTCAGTATGCAACCCGTGTCAACAATTGGTATCATTGAAGATTTGTACTTTGTATAAAATTCAAAGTTCTTTTAAGTACAAATCTTATTTTGAAAAATTCATAAAAAATTGGAAAAGATAAAATCCAAAAATATTTAAATTTTACTGAATAAATGCTATTTTTAGCATTTTACCGAGTCTGACAACCAACAGTACAGATTCGATAAGTTCAAAGTTTTCAAAAATTGTCTCAGAATTGTTTTTCATGAAAAGATTGAAATGGATTTCAAGAGGAAAAATCAATTTGTCAAGATTTGGAGTTAAATTGTTAAAGTTTTGAAAAATTGGACTGCATTCGGTATATTAGGCCCATTCTGTAAAGCCCATTCGGTATTTTACCTTCGGTATCTATAAAAGGAGAGTCAAAGTCAAACATTACTCTCTTACTGTTATTAATTACCTACCGAGTCTGCTGATTATACCGAATCTGCCTAATTCTACCGAGTCCGTCATTCTGTTTCTTCAAATTCTTGGTAAATGTTCATTTTAATCAATGTTTATGATATATAATTGTAGATCTGAGATAATTAAGTTTTTATCAACCAGAAAAGATCAAAAATAACTGGATTATGAACTTTAATTTTTGAAATCTTGTTGATTATACCGAGTCTGAGTCAATTTCAATTAATCTTTGATTAAACTCAATTGATTTGGAAAATCAACATGAAATCTTGTCTAATCTGAGTTAAATTGACTGTTCTATCATTTGACCGAGTCTGATTACATGTTTAATTACTTATTTGATGAATTCTGTATCTACCGAATGTGTTCTTATCCTGATACCGAGTTTGTTCATACAATTAACATGTTAATATGCTTGTAATTGAATGGTTAATTGATCATGGTTGTGAAATTACATGATATGTGATAGAATATGCATGTTTGAGTGACTTTCTGTCAATTTTTGAAGATACCGAATCTGGTTTTCTTTCTTGATACCAAGTCTGAAATTTGGTACCTTGAAATTTTCTAATTTTTATCTTCAAACACTTAACATGTTTATTCTATATATTTCTGATATGAAAACTCAAGCTTATTTGGTTACAGTATCTAAAGTTTTCAGAAATACCGAATATGCTTGAATTGTGCTGAAATTGACTAAGTGTTGTTCTGATTCCTTGTGTTATATAATTGACTTTGCATGATGATTTTGTACTAAGATGAATATCATATGAATGTCATGGTTGTCAATTATTTGTTCATATTTGGAATAAATGATTTTTATATCTTAGAAAAGTCATAAAAATTATAAAATTTGAAAAATATAAAAAGGATTTCAAAGGAAATAAGAATAGAGAAATGTGCTTTATGATAACATTTTGTGGTCTTCTATTTCTTATGTATACAGCTAAATGGCGAATAATCACTTTATCAATTCTGAAACCAATATTCCCTGCAATTATTGGACTGCAATTTTAAAGAGGCATACTTTATGGTCTGCTCTGAGCTCCACAGTTAGTGCCAGAAACAGACTTGGATATTCTTAACAGATCAATCAGATTTGTGGAGGCCACACAACCAAATGCTACTAATCCACAGGGTGAACCAGCCAGATTTGAATTTAGGCTGAGGGGAGTACAAGGATTCAGGAGTATCACAAAAGCAGACTTCAGGAGGATATTCAGACTTCCTCTTGTACAGAATGCTCCTGCTTTTCCTGCCACACAGCAGATGATGTCTTCAATCTTTGCTCTTGGATATGTTGGAGCAACTAATGTTCTACCTGATAAGTTTCAAAAGAAGTATCTGGACTCCAGGTGGTATGTGATATTCTCAATCATCAACAGATGCTTGTTGATGACAAGAAGTGGATCTGATAGCTTAACTGTGCCGATGCTCAAACTTTTCTACTCATTCACAAGAGTAGAGAATCCTGATTATGCTGAACTTATATGGGATTTGGTTCAGGCACAGGTTGAAAAGCCAAGGGGTGCTTATATCCCTTGCGAAAGGTTTTTCTGTATCTTTATCCATGATGCTATAAATGCTTGCAGAAATGCAAATATCTTTGTACCAGGTACACATGGATTACAGATGAAAAGGTTTGGAGAACTGAAGATGAACACCCCTATGGTGTCTGATAATCAATTCACTGCGCCGATTCCAAATTGGCTAGTGGGGCTAGCTACACCTCAGGACGTAAGAATGCGTTCTTATTTTCAGGTTGTAGGAATACCTCTTCCGAACCCGGTACAACAAGAACAAGTTGAACCTGCCGTGGTTCCAGCCCCAGAGGTTGTAGAGGAACCTGTAGTTCAACCACCCAGGCTAGCTAATCCTCCACTTAGGGTGAACCTCAAACGATCTAGGGTAGCACACCAAGCTCAACCCGTGAGGATCAGGGAACCTAGTTCAACTAGGATTGAACCAACCCTTTCCACAACACCCGAAGTAAGCAGTGACACTTCAGCAACAACATCTGAATCATCTCCTGAAAATTCTCCTAAGAGAACTCAATACATGCCTGATGAGATGATTCACACTCCGCCAACCCAACGAGTAACTAGATCTAGGACTTCGACACCCATCGTCCGCCAAACAGTTACTCCAACCATTGGTGATACGGACCAAGACCTAGAGCCAATTAGGTCACCCTCACCCATCTCCGTATCACATCCAAGAATAACAGTAAGCCCTACGCTAAATGAAGCGCAAGCTTCGGTAGGCAAGAAATCTAAACGCACGGATGGTAAAAAGACCACTAAGCCCATCCAATCAAAACAGGACTTAAGAATTAATCCCATAAAGCAAGATGCTTCGGCATCTAAGGAAGTAAAGTCTTCCTCTGCAGTAAAGTCTGCGTTAACTCAATCGATTGAGGACACTCAATCATTGAAGTCCAGAACGGCCGAAGGGGAGCCGAAAAATCTTGAAAAGGCACCCTGCGTATCGGCTAGAAATCCTCCTGTGCCTCAACGTACAACAGAGTCTCGAGGTCCGGCTTATCTTGATGAGGAAGATCTGCCGCGTCCCATGGAAACGAGTCAACATGACAATCCTTCGGGATATTTATCAGACTTCCAGCAGACTGTTCCCTTAGTTCATGAAAGTGATCCATTGGTTCAAACCACTTCTCTTCCGAATTCTGAATCTCAGGGTCTGAAGGAAGAGTCTTTAACTGAAAGAGATGTGCCACCTCATGGTATATCAATGATTTTAGGAGTCGGGGATAGCAATATCTCTATGAGAACTAAACAGACGGGTAGTTCTACTACTTTGTCAGTGTCCTATGAGACCAAAGTCATGGAGGCGGATGCTTCGAAAGAAACTTCGTCGGTGACAACTCTGGTTGTTACCCAACCTCCATCAGAAGGGGATATCACGAATCTGACTAGTAGTATGTATAGCCCTACATATAAGAATAATACCGCACAATCATCCTTACCTGCCCTCACGGCAACTCAAACACTTCCACCGACATTGCCTTCAACAGTTGCTGCTGATGCTACTTTTGTTCATGGTTACACTGTTGTTTCACCAACTGGGTCACCTTCTCAAAGTTCAAATAGATATGGATTACAGTATCTCTCTGACAATGAGGTGGAGGAGCTCTATCTTGCTGAGTTTGCTAAACGAACTGATCTTGATGAAGTTCGTGAAACTATGATGATTTATCTTGAGCAAGCAAGGATAGTGTATCCTTTATCTCCATGCAAGTCACCTGGACCAATTCACATGCCTGATCATGATGATTTCGATCCCGACAATCTTCATGAGGGGGATAATAGACAAGGTGGTTATCGGTCCAGTGTTTTTCAAAGATCAACTTATGAAGCTGGTACATCTAGTCAACAGAAGGATAAAGATGTTGTTGATATATCTGATTCCAGTGATGAAATTGAAGAAATTCAGTGTGAAAGTTTTCTAGATGAATCGGAAAGTCAGAGAGAGGGTGACTCATGGATGTTAATGATTATGGATTCAGCTGATCAATCAGAGAAAAAGTTAACTCAAGAGGACAATCAAAACTTTGACAACATTGAAGATATTTTGAAGGGGTCATCGAGTGTCGCCAATGAATTCAATGATCATCAATTTGTTAATTTGACATCTCCAACTGACGAATTTGGAATACACTTCGAAAAGGAGATTTTCTCTAATGGCAAAGAAGATACCACGACTCCTCCCGATTTGAATGTTCCTTTTCAAATTGCAGAGATTGTTCTTGAACGTGATGCTAATTACTAACTGAGTGAGGATGAAGAGAAAGATATTCTTCGTTCACCATTCATTGAACAACAAGCATATAGAATTTATGGTGATTCTGATCTCGTCCTTTCTGCATCAATGAGTGTTCTGGGTGCATGGAAATATCATAAGAAACCAGAATATCTCAAAGCTTATCTGAGTGTTCGTGACAAATTCAAATTGAAGAATGAAGAGAAACTTCAAATTCAGCGGAGTTCAGAGATTAAAAGCATAAATAAGGTTTTGATGATTAATAAGGATGGAGTGAAGATGCCATTGTTTCAAGTTACAAGAATGGATGATGAGGATTACCAATTCTCAGAAGCAGATTTTGATAAACTGAAGATGGATGACATTATATTCATTTACAACTATCTGATTAACTTGAATGAATCTGCAATAATTTATCATGCTACTACAATGAAGGCAGTCTACAGGTTTATTCTTGATTCGATGAGATGGATGTCAGTTCATGATTTTCAGTTGGGATTGGAATCTGGACACAAAAGGTTCGGAATCAAACCACCAAATCAAGTGATTGAAGAGCTAAGATACATGTCCTTACTTGAAGTGAGCGACTGTCCATATGGGTTTGCATTTGTCAATTCTCACTATACAAAGATCTTCATCAGAGTCTCAGATTTCAGAAGATACTCAGACGGAACGTTGATGTATGCTTTCAAGTACATGAGATGGAGATTGATCAATAACTGCTATTCAACTGAAGATATTGAGATTGTCAAATACATTCTCACAAGATTAAAAAGTCGTCTCAAAACAAGAGTGAACATACGAAGATATGAGAATCTCAAGGGATTCAAATCCAAAGTTCACTTCAGAGGAACAAAGTTCCTTTAGATGTTTTAAATAGGATTATGTTGTAAAGTTCACATTTAACACTAAGGGGGAGATTGTTAGGACCCCGAAGTTGTATAGTGTTAATGTGAAATAAGCTTAAATGAAGGTTCCTTAGAAGAGGGCTATATAAGGAACCTAAGTAGTCCTAATTAGATAGCCATTGCATTATAACCGAGTTCTAGAAGCTGTGGAATGTAATTTTACCGATTCTCTCTAATACCGAGTCTCATTCTTACATACCGAATCTCTCTTTATCTTATCATTTCTCTCCATCTCAAAATGATCTGACCTATCAATACACTTATTCAAATGTATTTAATGTTCAAAGTAAATGCACCACTGTTTTTATAGCGGGTGAGGTTGTCAACCTAACGGATCTGTCCATCTAAATTGTTCTTACACCGATGGTATTAAAAGTATTCAAGCTAGAGGCTTTTTGAACAAACTCATTATGCATATGTTTAGTACTCATGTCAATATAAAATCATTTAAAAATGTAAATATAACAGCGTGTATTCTCATCCCTGAAAACATGTAAAAAGCGGGACTGTAGACTCACCTTTGAAATAAGCTCGGAATGAAAAGTGAACAATTAACTTGTACAGTTTATAGCCGAGTAATGCAACCTAATTATACGTATGTAGGTTGGTCAATATATGTATCTTAAATAAGTGTAGTTTCATAGTGTATGTTGTCTTATTACTCGACTCGACGCGTTTCAAAGTAAAAGTCAACTATATCATGCAAGTCAAACAAAGTCAACCGAAGTCAAACCAAAAGTCAAACTTGGTCAAAGTAGTCAACTAAAGTCAACATCAGTAGGTTCATGTCAAATATTGGTCAACATGTCAAACCTAAGTCAAACAATACGTTGTAGGTCATGAATGATCATTTTCACAATTTCAGTTTATCGTCATGCACAAAATTTATGAACACATAGCATACTTAGCACATTATCTCATAGTATAAAATTCAACTAAATATGAAAAACTCCAGATCATAAATATACTTAAAATCGATTCCAAAAAGTCTAGCCAGGGACTTATACGACAATTAAAAGTCAGGAATCAGAAAGGATACATTTGGGATTTGTCAAGTCAGTTTCTGACCTCACTGATTTCATTTTGGCTATAACCGGAGTTAGGAAGATGCAATTGATACAAGACCAGTGGCTATAGTTCAAAGACAAATCAAAGTAACACATATTAAAAATCTAGCAACTTTTGTTTAGCCAATTAGTAAAGTTTATTCGTGAAATTTGAACACTCAGTTTTCAGCTCAAATCAGAATTCACATAAAGTATGGCTCTATTGTGCCCAAAGAATAAGGTTTCAGAGATTGACATAAACTAACAATAAATCAAATATCATGTTAAGTTTCATTTCCTAGAAGCATACATGCTCAAACAATTCACATAATCCACAGAGTACAAAACCGTGATCCATTTACAGATTCGATTCTCATTTAGTTAGTCACATTCGCATACGATTATCCGAAGATCTAGATACAATTAGCCTATGATATCCACATGAAAGATGAAGTAATTTTTGTCTACTTTTCAAATATGCAAAGCTTTAATCACAAAAGTTAGAAAATTTTATCATACAAGGTTATTTTCATTCAAGTACTGTATAAAACTACATTTACACTAATTCTAGCATATCTCGGGCTATACATAAGCAAACGACATGATATCCTAGTCTAACTTGAGTGTTTTTAAATTATATTTCCAGTGGTATAAGTCTCACATGCCGATTCATTTTCTATCAATACCAGATTTCTAATCAAGCAACAAAAACACAATGATAATTCAAATCGACATAACTTAATCATACGGAAACGAAATTAAGCGAATCCAAAGCCTAAAATCAATAGTTTTTCTCAAGGAATCTGATTATAATATAATAATTAACATTTGAAAAACTTAATTTTTCTGATCAAGCAAATACAAATTCATTTTTAAACCCTAGCGCATCAAACAACCAAATTAACGATCACAATTAACACGTACGCGTATAGACTTGAGCAATTGACAACATAACTATGAAACTTTAATAAAATTCAGATTTTAAGAATTAGGGTTTATGCAATTATACCTTAGATCACAAAATTGTTTATACCAACGGATAGAGAACGAGGAGATGAACGCGATTCGTGTATAACACATTTGCTAATTTTGAAAGATGAAGGTATGGTGGTGATGGTGATGGTCGATGATGGGAGGAGAGGGAGGAGGGTAAAGCTGCATTTTTTTGTTTCTAATTAGGTTTAGGGAAAAGAATACAAGTACTAATTAATTTATACATGGACTAAATACCCCTAATTGCACTTAAGTCCCTCCATTAGCCAAAAATTAACAAAATAAGGGGAGAGGGGAGGGGTGTGACAACCCGGAAATTTCCAACCAAATTTAAACTTTAATCTTTATATGTTTCCGACACGATAAGCAATATTTGTTAAGTTAAATTTCAAGAATTTTAAACTATGTTCATACATTCATTCAACCTCGACCAAGTTCCAACGATTCATGAACCATTAAACGAATATGATTATATATGTATATGTGTATATATATTATAACTTGAAACGTAAAAAAAATATTAGATTAAATACTTTATATGATTGTATCTGTTTCAAAATGTTTATCAATAGTATTAGAAGATAAGATCAAATGATTGAATTATCAGATATATTGAATTATGATTACAAGTCTCTGTTGAAAGGCCCACGTTGATTTGAGAAATCTTTCCATTTTAACAATATTCGGAAAATGGTAAAGTGATTTATAAATAAGAACAAATTGTCAATCATTGAGAACTAGACAAAGGATAGTGGAAGATTGAATCTCATAAAGACTCGATTGATCTATTTAGTTTTAAACGTACAAAAACGTTTTCAGTTTAAAAAGAACTTTATTATTAAAACGTATATAACTTTTATAAATATCTAGAACTACTTTTGACAACTCATTACTTAACTAGTATGATAAAGATAACGATATTTAAATTTTATTTTATTAAATATATATAACGATTTAAATTAATATTATATATATTTATACGCGTATTATATGTACATAGTTTTATACTTTTACTATACTTAAACTTTACCTTTACTTTATTTTTACTTTACTTTAACTTTAATAATTTACTTTAATAATTCATACTTTAATAATTCACTTTAATAATTCATACTTTAATAATTCACTTTAATAATTCATACTTTAATAATTCACTTTAATAATTCAGACTTTAATAATTCATACTTTAATAATTCACTTTAAAAATTCAAAAATCTATTATAAATAGAATTCAATACGTTTCATTATTTCATAGAAACTTGAAAATATTTTTCTCTAAACTCTCTCAATCGATTTACATATATATATTTACTCCGTATTATTTCAAGATATTATTAGTATACATAAAATATTACGTCGGAGTGCTGTCCGAGTGATTTCGAAATTGTTTTTTTCGAGTAGGATATGATTAAGGAAATTATGGGTTATAGCTATGGAGGTGATTGAGTATGGTTCATGGGTCTGCTCGTGAGGTCAATATAGTGTTTATCATTTCCGTTGCGTCTACGTACCTTTCCTGCAATATTGAATCTCAATATTGATACGTGAGTACTCATAATTTAACTTTTACATACTAATATTGTATCCCTGACTAGTGCTCGAGTATTTAGGATTATGCATGCTTGTACTTTTGATATTGCCTTAGACAGGTTAGGTTGAATCTTGAATTAGTTACACTTACGGTTGAGATAAGGTATAAGATATGCATGTCCTTGGAAAGCTAGCGAAAAATTAAGAACTTTTCCTTTAGATATCGAATGGTTTCGATGAACGGATTAGAAGTTATAATAAATTGAATTTTCAATATTTTTATTAAAAATGATTATTATTATCGTCGTTTTTATCGTCGTTCTAGTTTTATCTTATTATTATCATTATTATTATCTTTATCAATAAAAGGGATTTATCATTAAAAATTGTTATTTTTTTTATTATTACTATCGTTATTATCGTTAAAGTTATAATTATTATTATTATTATTATCCAATTATTATTATTATTATTATTAGTATTATTATTATTATTATCATTATTAATATGTATATCATTATTTAAAAATGGTTATTATTATTGTTATTATTATTATTAATATATTATCATTAAGATAATTATTAGTATTATCGTTAATAATGTTATAGTAACTATCATTATTAATATTAGTGTAATTAAAACAAATATTTGTAACACCTAATTATTTTGATTACTATAATTATCATTATTATGAACACGATATAAAAGACGATTAAAAGCTATTAAACGAAACGATTAGGAAATAATGAGTAAGAGTATCATGATGAAATTAAAATATTATAAGATATTGATTTAGATAAAATTATCGTTCTTATTATTTTTATCATTACTATTATTATTAAAAGTATCGTTAGTATTAAAACTATCATTTTAACAAAAATTATCATTTTAATAGAAATGTCATTGTTACTATAAAATATCATTATTATTATTATTTTAAATAGAATTATTATTTTAAAGATAATATTAAAAATTATCGTAAATATTAAAGTTATCATAATTAGAATTATCGTTTTATCATAATGTCATCTTAGTAATTATAAATATTTATATTTTTATAATAATAATTATTATTACAAAATAATACAACTTTTACTTACTATCATTATAGATATTATTTTATCAAATAAATATGTGATACAAACATATTTTACTACGTGCAATAACTTACTTTAATAATACCTATCATATTATCTTTATGATATTAAATGAACCCTATAAATTTTATTACTTAATATATATAAAAGTATATTTTATTATATAAATTTAATATAACATTTTATTTATTAATAAATAAATTATATTATTTACTCTAATAAATCTTTTAAAAATATAAAACGACGATATTTAAACTATATATTAATTATGTATAGATTTTTGGAAATTATTTTGAGTCAAATTTACTTTTGTTGACTTTTGCATATTAGTCTCGAGCATTAGGATTGTGGTACACTATGACTTGACCTAATTTGTTAGACAAATATTGACCAACACATAAATATATATAATTAATTTAGGTTCTTGAATCCGAGGCCAACCTTGCACTTGTTCAATGACGTTATATGTATTTTTACTACGAAATACAGTATGGTGAGTTTCATTTGCTCCCTTTTTCTCTTTATATTTTTGGGACTGAGAATACATGCGCTATTTTTTTATAACTGTTTTACGAAATAGACATAAGTAATTGAAACTACATTATATGGTTGAATGATCGAAATCGAATATGCCCCTTTTTATTAAGTCTGGTAATCTAAGAATTAGGGAACAGACACCCTAATTGACGCGAACTCTAAAGATAGATCTATTGGGCCTAACAAACCCCATCCAAAGTACCGGATGCTTTAGTACTTCGAAATTATATCATGTCCGAAGGAGAATCCCAGAATGATAGGGGATATTCTTATATGTATCTAGTTAATGTCGGTTACCAGGTGTTCACCATATGAATGATTATTTTTGTCTCTATGCATGGGACGTATATTTATGAGAACTGGAAATGAAATTCTTGTGGTCTTTTAAAATGATGGAAATAAATGATTATGATAAACTAATGAACTCACCAACCTTTTGGTTGACACTTTAAAGCATGTTTATTCTCAGGTGTTAAAGAAATCTCCCGCTGTGCATTTGCTCATTTTAAAGATATTACTTGGAGTCTTTCATAGCATATTTCGAAGAACGTTGCATTCGAGTCATTGAGTTCATCAAAGATTATTATTAAATCAATTTATAGTTGGATAGTGGATATTATGAAATGGTATGCATGCCTGTCAATTTTCGATGCAAAGAAAGTTTGTCTTTTAAAAACGAATGCAATGTTTGTAAAATGTATTATATAGAGGTCAAATACCTCGCAATGTAATCAACTATTGTGAATCATTTATAATGTATATGAACGGGTCCTTTCAGTTGGTATCAGGGCGGTGGTCTTAGCGAACCAGGTCTGCATTAGTGTGTCTAACTGATAAGTCGATAGGATGCATTAGTGAGTCTGGACTTCGACCGTGTCTGCATGTCAAAAGTTTTGCTTATCATTTTGTGTCGAAAATTAACTACTTATCATCCTCAAGAAATTACCTGCTTATCATTTTTAGTCTAAGACACGTCTTACTGCATTGATTGCATGAATAGTGTATAGACAAAAATTCATATCTTAGCATATCTGCTAAATCATATCTTATCGTATCTGTTACTTTAAACTTTGCCTAACATATCCCGCAAAGTCCTCCGTAATCTACAAAATCTTTTGATCTATATATATATATATATATATATATATATATATATATATATATATATATATATATATATATATATATATATATATATATATATATATATATATATATATATATTCTATGTAATTAGAATACCATCCGTTAGCCAAAATCATTTCATATCGAAAAAAAAATCCTTTATCCAATCGTACGAAATGGAATTCGTCATCAGTTCAAGTCACTCAGATTCTGAAATGGAATCCCATTCAAGCTCCGAAAGCAGTGTGACCGGAATAGATCAACCAATCAGTCATCACCTATTCTTGATGAATTGGGGATGGGTTCGTAGCCTCCTCAATCATTGGAGACAAGAAGAAGGTGATCCCTTCCATCCACCACATTGCCCTCTTGACGAAGAACCTGAAGCACTTACCGACGAACCTGTCCGAAACACCATTTTCTCGCTCATTTCCAGAGTATCTCGTCACGATTATATATTACATCAAATTTTAGATTTTATTTATCCGCTCGTCCGAACCGACAATCACCCCGGTGTAATAGAAGAAGTCAACGAGCTTCGTGCTCGGGTAGTGGCTTTGGAGAATATGGTGCAGAGATTACAAACACCAGCAGCTGCATCAGCAGCATAACTAGTACCACCATCATCAACGCCAACAGTACCATTACCACCTCTAACCACAACCGCGTCGTAAACCTCAACTTCACAATCTATCCTACGAGCATCAACGTCATACGCACCATAGATACCAAGGAGTACCAACAACAATAACTGACGTAGTATTAATTCATAACTTCATTGGAGAAACATTCCGCGGCGATTATGTAATCTCTAAAGTCTTAGAGATGATCTAATCTAGCCCTAACCATAAATCAGTTAAGCGAACCAAAATGATAGAAGGAAGAGTAGAAACCCTAAAAAAAATGGTGTGTGATTAACAAGCTAAACGTGCTTTACCAACAGCATCAATAGTACCGTCAGCGTTACCAGCATCGTCAGTATAGTTAACATCCGAATCAACAACACCAATAACATCACAAACTCTGTCAGTTCAAGAATCACTATGGACATCATTACAAATCAATAACGTGTATATTGTATCAACGAGTTATGAAGAATTAACTCATTCCCTCTGAATAAATTATATGTATATTCTTTATATATATATATATATATATATATATATATATATATATATATATATATATATATATATATATATATATATATATATATATATATATTGAAATAAATCTTTCCATGCTAAGCTATTGTGTGTGAATCTTAACTACTCGGTTAATTCATATTACAAATATGCAATAATGTACGTCCTTCGGTCGCAACTTAACCAGCGTTAACTACAATCTCTGTCGCAATTCAACAAATTCCAATTCATAATAAATCAAGTATATATTTGATTTTACACTTTCATCATCGATGTACCCGAAACTTTTCAGATAACATCATTCGTACTTTGCGAAATTCACAAGAATTCCACGAACCGAACATCATACATCAACAAATAACGAAGTATTGATTCATAATTTCAATGTCATTAAAGAAATACTGTGTAAAAGTTATGCACTTTTTAAAGCCTTTAGGGAATATTCAATTCTAGTTTCAACCGTAAATCAAATGAGTTTAATTTAACATTAACTCATTAAATCTATGTTACATCTGAAGAAAATATACATATATATATTTTTATAAAGACTGTAATAAAATTCTTTTGTACAAAATATTAATTGTGAAATTTTTTTTAACGGGTAGGTAATACCCGAGAGATATGTAAATTCACAATTAATATGTTACATTCTTCGAATCTGATTCAGTAAATCATCCATTATACTCCCTACTTTCACAACAATATACATTCTTTTATAGAAATCAAAACAACCATACTCATTCAAAATTTAATTACATATTCTGATTTTGAAATCTCAAAATTCAACTTGAGATATGACCAAAATCATCACTCTTAGATCCTTACATCTTTCACAAGCTATATTTTGACTTAAAAACTGTGTTAGAATATCAAATGTATGTTAACGATTACAATCTGTGTTCAAACCCTTCGAAAATTTCTGAAGACACTTCGAATGATGAGCAATCGAGATGATGATCCAACCACATGTTACCCACAGTTATGTACCCAAAAAACTCTTGAAACCAAATAAAAGTTTAAACAACATATCCGCGCCAGATTCTTTGGCATTTATTAGCAAAAATAACTTTGCGACTCCTATTCAAAGTAGCCAGTTTTGTCACAGCTCCAGCAAGTCAACTTCGACTTTTCAGTCAGACGAACCTTATTATAACCTTGAGATATACACCATCGTTACCAGTAAACCTTTTACATTCCACCACATTATTAGCAGATGTACCAACAACTTCATTACCCTTTGACTTTAGCCTCTCCAAAAAGTCATTATAATTATTTATTAAAACCCCATCATTTACTCATTCGCATCTTGTAATAAGAATTGCCATACGAATCATTGGGAATTAGCAATCAGTATTTTGAAATCTCACAACATGTCTACACCAACAGTTATATGTGTATATATAACGTCTATCTTCTGGACTTAATTTTAATGTGAAGTTTCTGAAAAACACTCCGAACTACGAATTGGTTCTCCGAAAATGGAAAAAATGCTGATGAAGCAGCAAAAACTATAAACGACTTTAAACGTTAAAAGCTGGATGATAATGATGAAGTGTGCTGGCAAAGCGCAGAAAAAGAGAAGTTTTGGAACTGGAAAACGGATTGAGCAAAGTAGGAAGGAGGCTGTGGACAAATTACAAAGACTGAACCTGACTTCAAAGGATCCAAATGATTCAGTACCTGCTGAAGTCATTAACGAATACCTTGCTCCTGACTTTAAACCCCTGCGGACAATATTCTTCATCATCCTCTGATATTAGAAATTCTAAAATATCATCATATCTTTCATTATAAATATCCTCTATATTTCTGAAGATATTTTCTTAATTTTTCTTATTTGAAATCATTTACCTCTTCGCGCTATCTGTATTACATCATAAAAGAAACTATTTTAGTTTCTAAATTCTGAAACATTCAAGTTTAAAATAGGAATATTTTGAAGTAGTGTTGGGAACTGAAGCATGAATTAGTATAATATAATGACACTTGATCAATGTGATTATATTACAGTAAGTCATGCTGAGTTTCTAAATGGAACGTGATGATTCACAGATCATAACATCATCATGTGCCATGTTATACGACTCTTGTGTTCTATTTAACCTCTAAAATATCAAGAAAGTATTTCTTGATGATTCGGCCTTTTCCAAGGTATTCTAGTAATTTGACAAGTCAAGATCGTGCCATCACAATTTCCTTCCTAGAACATTAACAATGTTCATTCCGAAATACATATCTGTGAATTCTGGACCATTACAAGCGGTGCTTAATCTCAAGAAGAAGAAACGAAAGGACAAAACTCCAAAATAGAAATTGGGGTATAAATTGCAGCAAATAAAAAAGAGCATTAACTGTGAATGATAATGATTATAGAAGACAGAAGCAGAGACTTTGAAATATAAGGGAACATATAAAGCCCAACGACAAACCAGAAATTATAAACCATATATATCGATGCATATAGCAATATAAAGACACGGGAGAACTAGAAACACTATAAACCCAAGAGTATAGTAGAAGTAAATAGATTCTTCCGGCGATAGATGAAAAAGAAGAATGACCGATATGAAAGTTAGAAGTATATCGAGAATCAGAACTGGATGAAGCATATTGATGAATACTTTAAAATATGAGTTGAGGGGGAAAGAATAGAAGGTGATGAAACATGACTAGGAACTTAGAAATCAATAGATTTAACTCAAACAATGGCGGAATAAGTGAATCAAACCCTCTAGTGAATAGGTTAAGTTTTTTTTTTTGATTAATTTAGTCAAACCACAACTAAATCAAGTGTGATTAGATCAACACCTAGAGCTATTATTCACCACCTGGGTGATTTGGACTGAGAGAGAATCGGAGGAGCTTACTAGATCTGAGTGTGTGTAACAAATGAGAGGCTTAACCTAAAATGAAGAACATAAGACTTTATATACCCCTGCTGTTGACTCACCCATACGATTCATTCATCGCACGTACGAGTTGGCTTCATCAGCCGTACGGGTGATCACTCACTCGTGTATTCTCATTTAGGTTGTAATTGTGACTTAGCTCAGCATCAACCGTGCGTATGAGCCTGTCAGCCGTACTAGTGAGGCTTCACTCGTACGTCTGACTAAGTCTAACATAGTCAAACATCTAAATCTCATTCCTGCAGTTCCTGTAACCACATATAAACACGGATAGGATAATAACGAGCAATCATGGTGGCCTGTAAACTGTTGTACCTACAATGGACGTGGGTAGATGTCTAGGGACTTGCATATAATGCATCAACAGAAGGTGTGAGTTGTAAGGAAACGAAGGAGGTGAATTTATCAGAAAATCTTCGACAGAACAATTAAAATGAACGATCGCATTTAAATCGGATCCTAATTCCCTTGATTACCGGAGAGTCAAATCTTATTAAGAAGATTTTCTTCAAATCCCTTGAAATCTGGGAATCAATCATATCTACGTCAAATGATAAGATGAATCTACACTTACTCATTTCACTCTTCTATGTTAGCTTCATTCGTACTCTTCATATAAATGGATTGTTTATCCAAATTATTCGCTGATGATAAAACTCTAATTTTCAGCCCGTATGCATCATGAAAACATACTTATTATCATTCACGACCTTTCCACTCAAATTTCGGGACGAAATTTCTTTAACGGGTAGGTACTGTGACAACCCGGAAATTTCCAACCAAATTTAAACTTTAATCTTTATATGTTTCTGACACGATAAGCAATATTTGTTAAGATAAATTTCAAGAATTTTAAACTATATTCATACATTCATTCAACCTCGACCAAGTTCCAACGATTCACGAACCATTAAACGAATATGATTATATATGTATATGTGTATATATATTATAACTTGAAACGTAAATAAAATATTAGATTAAATACTTTATATGATTGTATCTGTTTTAAAATGTTTATCAATGGAATTAGAAGATAAGATCAAATGATTGAATTATCAGATATATTGAATTATGATTACAAGTCTCTGTTGAAAGGCCCACGTTGATTTGAGAAATCTTTCCATTTTAACAATATTCGAAAAATGGTAAAGTGATTTATAAATAAGAACAAATTGTCAATCATTGAGAACTAGACAAAGGATAGTGGAAGATTGAATCTCATAAAGACTCGATTGATCTATTTAGTTTCAAACGTGCAAAAACGTTTTCAGTTTAAAAAGAACTTTATTATTAAAACGTATATAACTTTTATAAATATCTAGAACCACTTTTGACAACTCATTACTTAACTAGTATGATAAAGATAACGATATTTATATTTTATTTTATTAAATATATATAACGATTTAAATTAATATTATATATATTTATACGCGTATTATACGTACATAGTTTTATACTTTTACTATACTTAAACTTTACCTTTACTTTATTTTTACTTTACTTTAACTTTAATAATTCACTTTAATAATTCATACTATAAAAAAATCACTTTAATAATTCATACTTTAATAATTCACTTTAATAATTCATACTTTAATAATTCACTTTAATAATTCAGACTTTAATAATTCACTTTAATAATTCATACTTTAATAATTCACTTTAATAATTCAAAAATCTATTATAAATAGAATTCAATAGGTTTCATTATTTCATAGAAACTTGAAAATATTTTTCTATAAACTCTCTCAATCGATTTACATATATATATTAACTCCATATTATTTCAATATATTATTAGTATACATAAAATATTACGACGGAGTGCTGTCCGAGTGATTTTGAAATTGTTTTTTTCGAGTAGGATATGATTAAGGAAATTATGGGTTATAGCTATGGAGGTGATTGAGTATGGTTCATGGGTCTGCTCGTGAGGTCAATATAGTGTTTATCATTTCCGTTGCGTCTACGTACCTTTCCTGCAATATTGAATCTCAATATTGATACGTGAGTACTCATAATTTAACTTTTACATACTAATATTGTATCCCTAACTAGTGCTCGAGTATTTAGGATTATGCATGCTTGTACTTTTGATATTGCCTTAGACAGGTTAGGTTGAATCTTGAATTAGTTACACTTACGGTTGAGATAAGGTATAAGATATGCATGTCCTTGGAAAGCTAGCGAAAAATTAAGAACTTTTCCTTTAGATATCGAATGGTTTCGATGAACGGATTAGAAGTTATAATAAATTGAATTTTGATATTTTTATTAAAAATGATTATTATTATCGTCGTTTTTATCGTCGTTCTAGTTTTATCTTATTATTATCATTATTATTATCTTTATCAATAAAAGGGATTTATCATTAAAAATTGTTATTTTTTTTATTATTACTATCGTTATTATCGTTAAAGTTATAATTAGTATTATTATTATTATCCAATTATTATTATTATTATTAGTATTATAATTATTATTATCATTATTAATATGTATATCATTATTTAAAAATGGTTATTGTTATTGTTATTATTATTATTACTATATTATCATTAAGATAATTATTAGTATTATCGTTAATAATGTTATAGTAACTATCATTATTAATATTAGCGTAATTAAAACAAATATTTGTAACACCTAATTATTTTGATTACTATTATTATCATTATTATGAACACGATATAAAAGACGATTAAAAGCTATTAAACGAAACGATTAGGAAATAATGAGTAAGAGTATCATGATGAAATTAAAATATTATAAGATATTGATTTAGATAAAATTATCGTTCTTATTATTTTTATCATTACTATTATTATTAAAAGTATCGTTAGTATTAAAACTATTATTTTAACAAAAATTATCATTTTAATAGAAATGTCATTGTTACTATAAAATATCATTATTATTATTATTTTAAATAGAATTATTATTTTAAAGATAATATTAAAAATTATCGTAAATATTAAAGTTATCATAATTAGAATTATCGTTTTATCATAATGTCATCTTAGTAATTATAAATATTTATATTTTTATAATAATAATTATTATTACAAAATAATAAAACTTTTACTTACTATCATTATAGATATTATTTTATCAAATAAATATGTGATACAAACATATTTTACTACGTGTAATAACTTACTTTAATAATACCTATCATATTATCTTTATGATATTAAATGAATCCTATAAATTTTATTACTTAATATATATAAAAGTATATTTTATTATATAAATTTAATATAACATTTTATTTATTAATAAATAAATTATATTATGTACTCTAATAAATCTTTTAAAAATATTTAAAAATATAAAACGACGATATTTAAACTATATATTAATCATGTATAGATTTTTGGAAATTATTTTGAGTCAAATTTTCTTTTGTTGACTTTTGCATATTAGTCTCGAGCATTAGGATTGTGGTACACTATGACTTGACCTAATTTGTTAGACAAATATTGACCAACACATAAATATATATAATTAATTTAGGTTCGTGAATCCGAGGCCAACCTTGCACTTGTTCAATGACGTTATATGTATTTTTACTACGAAATACAGTATGGTGAGTTTCATTTGCTCCCTTTTTCTCTTTATATTTTTGGCACTGAGAATACATGCGCTGTTTTTTTATAACTGTTTTACAAAATAGACACAAGTAATTGAAACTACATTATATGGTTGAATGATCGAAATCGAATATGCCCCTTTTTATTAAGTCTGGTAATCTAAGAATTAGGGAACAGACACCCTAATTGACGCGAACTCTAAAGATAGATCTATTGGGCCTAACAAACCCCATCCAAAGTACCGGATGCTTTAGTACTTTGAAATTATATCATGTCAGAAGGAGGATCTCAGAATGATAGGGGATATTCTTATATGTATCTAGTTAATGTCGGTTACCAGGTGTTCACCATATGAATGATTATTTTTGTCTCTATGCATGGGATGTACATTTATGAGAACTGGAAATGAAATTTTTGTGGTCTATTAAAATGATGGAAATAAATGATTATGATAAACTAATGAACTCACCAACCTTTTGGTTGACACTTTAAAGTATGTTTATTCTCAGGTGTTAAAGAAATCTTCCGCTGTGCATTTGCTCATTTTAAAGATATTACTTGGAGTCTTTCATAGCATATTTCGAAGAACGTTGCATTCGAGTCATTGAGTTCATCAAAGATTATTATTAAATCAATTTATAGTTGGATAGTGGATATTATGAAATGGTATGCATACCAGTCAATTTTCGATGTAAAGAAAGTTTGTCTTTTAAAAACGAATGCAATGTTTGTAAAATGTATTATATAGAGGTCAAATACCTCGCAATGTAATCAACTATTGTGAATCGTTTATAATGTATATGAATGGGTCCTTTCAAGGGGGTTCGGCCGAATGGGGTCCTCATGGGGTTCCTGGGCTCTCGTTTTGCAATCCCGTGTAATCGTGGTCCGTTTTAAGTGCCGTTTAGTCGTACCGAAGGCCCGGAATGCTAACCCGATCGTTAAACGCAACCAATTGTTTAATTTATTAAAAACCCAATAAATTAAATATTTTAAAAAGTTAATAATTAATAAAATTAATTATTAAAATAAACCCGAGCGTTTCGTTGCTCAAAAAGCTATGATCAAAATCGTATCGTTTTTATCGTATTTCTTTACCCGAAATATTTATTTGAATTAATATCAACCCATATTAATTGTTAAAACCCTCCGAAGATCAAGTACGCATTTAATACACGTAAACACATAAAAGTTAAATAATCGCCGTTAAATAAACTAACGGAAGGTTAACGGAAGTAACGGAAAAATCAGGGTTGTTACACATACACATACCGCATACATGCTAGCAACACAATTAGTTTATCATCAATACGAGGCTACCAACCTCCAATACCACAAGCTAGCATAACAATCGCATAAATATATATAACTCGAACAATATAATATGCTTTCGCTTACAACACAATAACCATGGTTAACCAATCGTACATGGTTAGTGTACTTAACACCTCGTATCACTAAACCCTCGGGTGGCATCTTAACACCTCGATACTTCACCCTTTATTTTACTTAGAGTGGTGTCTTAACACCTCGACACTTCACTCCTAGGTGGCATCTTAACACCTCGATGCTTCACCTCTAGGTTGAAATGTCCCGTTCATATTGATTATAAACGTTCCATATTAATTGATTTTGTCGCGAGGTTTTGACCTCTATATGAGACGTTTTTCAAAGACTGCATTCATTTTTAAAACAACCATAACCTTTATTTTATCTATAAAGGTTTAAAAAGCATTACGTAGATTATCAAATAATGATAATCTAAAATATACCGTTTACACACGACCATTACATAATGGTTTATAATAAGAATATATATTACATCAAAAATAAGTTTCTTGAATGCCGTTTTTACATAATATCATACAAGCATGGACTCCAAATCTTGTCCTAATTTTAGTATGCAACAGCGGAAGCTCTTAATAATCACCTGAGAATAAACATGCTTAAAACATCAACAAAAATGTTGGTGAGTTATAGGTTTAACCTATATATTATCAAATCATAATAATAGACCACAAGATTTCATATTTCAATATACATCCCATACATAGAGATAAAATTCATTCATATGGTGAACACCTGCTAACCGACATTAACAAGATGCATATAAGAATATCCCCTATCATTCCGGGAAATCCTTCGGACATGATAAAAACGAATTCAAAGTACTAAAGCATCTGGTACTTTGGATGGGGTTTGTTAGGCCCAATAGATCTATCTTTAGGATTCGCGTCAATTAATAGATCAGTTTACTAATTCTTAGGTTACCAAGCAAAAGGGGCATATTCAGCTTCGATCATTCACCCATATAATGTTGTTTCAATTACTTGTGTCTATTTCATAAAACATTTATAAAACTGCATGTATTCTCATCCCAAAATATTAGATTTTAAAAGTGAGACTATAACTCACTTTCACAGATTTTTACTTTATCGGGAAGTAAGACTTGGCCACTGGTCGATTCACGAACCTATAACAAATATGTACATATATATCAAAGTATGTTCAAAATATATTTACAACACTTTTAATACATTTTGATGTTTTAAGTTTATTAAGTCAGCTGTCCTCGTTAGTAACCTACAACTAGTTGTCCAAAGTTAGATGTACAGAAAAAAAATTGATATATATTATCTTGAATCAATCCACGACCCAGTGTATACACGTCTCAGGCTAGATCACAACTTAAAGTATATATATTTTTGAAATCAACCTCAACCCTGTATAGCTAACTCCCACATTACTGCATATAGAGTGTCTATGGTTGTTCAAAATAATATATACACATGGGTCGATATGATATGTCAAAACATTTGCATACGTGTCTATGGTATCCCAAGATTACATAATATAATAGAATACATGTATAATACTGATGTGTTGAAACAGTACCTTTATTTATGAACGGATTTGAGTTGTTTTGTTACACGAATTGATTTATTGTATATATGGTATTTTAACGATTTTAGGTTGGTTTCAAACATATATAGGCAACTGGTCCTATCCGTATAGTTTAGTTTGTTGGTAAATCCGGTTCGTTCCACAGGGAGACAGTGTTCAATGGTTTTTTTTAATAGTCTTTGAAGTTAAACTTATTTTAAGGGGGTTTTGGATTAGGAATTGATAATACTACATAAAAATATAACTTAATCCTAATTTAATTGAACTACTTACTAATTTATACGAATACATTATTTATAATTATTAACTTAAAACTGAATTAATTGAAATTATACTAATAAATTTATTACTAAATGATAATTAATAAAATAATAACTTTTAATAAAACTAATTGTTTAGAATTTTGTTTTGCGCAATTATAATATAAATTTATTTAAATTAACTAAATAGCATGTTTTAACTAAATTAATATAAATTAAGAGGAAGTATAATATTTAACTAATTATAAACTAATTACTAATTATAAATTATCATAATTAATACTAATTATAAATTAATAACTTAAATATAATAATAAAATATTTAAAACCCTAAATTTTAACCTAGTACGCTACAGTATTCGTATTATACTTACGCGTTCCGCGTAATGATGTACGCGTTCCGCGTATGTTTTGAATGGTACGCGTATCGTGTAGAATTATACGCGATCCGCGTATGTTATAATCCAGGTGACAAACAGTACTGGTACTAACTTGAATTATAATGTTGTATTTTTTTTCTTTTTAGTTTTAATTAATAAATGTACGTGAATAATAAAAATAATAATTAACAATAAATAAATGGGAGTGTTTACTTAAATGTGTCACCTCTAGATCCATGGATTGTTTTAAGTTTAATCTCGTATTAAAATGTTTAGTATAAAACTTATATTTTCCTTTCGAAAAAATAATAAGTATGACTAACTAAATTAAGTCTAATTTTCATTGGATTATATTTAGATAGTTACTAGTCCTTAAGTATTTAAATTGAGACCCAACCTAGTTTTGACCTTCGCCAAAACCCAAATCATAACGGTTTCCCTTTTTACAATTTCATTATTATATGACTCGTGATATTACCCAAACCACCGAACTTTACTTTTTAATTTAGTGTTAGTAAATTAGTTATAAGTTCGTCTAGATCACTTTTAATGTTGAAGCTTAATTTATATAAATAAAAATAACTTTCGTAATTTTAATCTTACAAATTAAGTGACAGGGGTAAAATATCCAAATACATAATAATGGTTCTTTTAATTAGGCTCAATGTTAAAAATACTAAAGTTACATTTTAATTTTTACAAGTGATAACAATCCATTTCACTAGGGGCTCTACATTTAAGCAAACACTAGGGAGATTAGCTACTCATTATACTAAGGAAAACATAAAAATATAAATGTACAAACATAATAATAACGATAAAAACTGATAACGATAATTTTAACAGAATATACTTACGAAAATCTTCACTCTCAATTACTTTAAATGGTAGAAAATTACAAGAATAACACCCCATTAGCGCGTACAATAATATCCTTAATCGCAAACAATACCCTTAAAAACTGAAACTATCCTAAAAATTGAACTTTGAAGCTGAAAATAATACAGATTACAAAATACACTCGAAAATAAATTTGATGTGTACTGTATTAAATTGTATGTGTGAAAATATGTCTCTTGAAATGTGTACTGAATTCTCCCTCTTTTGTATCTCTCCTCTTGTGTCTTTTTGTACTGTAAGTGTACTCCGTATTATAAGTTTTAGATTCAAGTAGTAGTAGGTGAAATGAGTGTATACTCCTTTCTTGCTGTACCACTGAAAAAAAGAAATTATATAAAATACAAAAGCAGCCGTCCCATTTGCATTTGAATCTGGATCTGGACAGGCTATTACGCGTTTCGCGTAGATGCCCACACGATACCCGTACGGCTTAAATACTACGCGTTTCACGTAAGTGTAACCGACAGTTTTCTAATTTTTATTTTATGCTTTGCTCTCTGTTTATCCCGTGTTTACGTATATCGACTTGGAACTTTTTATTTGAACTCTTCTCTTCGATCATCTTGAACTTGCATTCGGGTAAACATTATCTTGATACATATTTGGTTTGAATCCGTCGTTTTATCGTTGTTTTATCAAACTTCAAGCTCGTGTTTACTTTTGTCATTTTTCTCGTGAATTATACATTTGAATGTCATCGTTTCAGTAAAAGCTGATGAAATATAAATGATATTGCGTCGGAATATATGTATGTTTAAAGCAATATCAAAATACCCCACACTTGAACATTGCTTGTCCTCAAGCAATTACATCTCCTAATAGAATCGGAACATTATATATTTTTCCATATCGAACATTAAATCACATAACACACGCTACACGAAATGAAACACACGCTATATGGAATAAGTTGGACATACTACACAATTTTTATTTAATCACACGCACACCACACGAAATGAACTTCTGACAACAGAAACAAAAAATGAAACTCGTGATTAAGGTTTAAAAATTTAGATCCTTAGGGAAAATTGGACCTTATGAAAACGTTTTATGATTTTATAAAATGTCATGCTAGTTTTTACACTAGACACGTTTTCCGGTTTTAACCTCAAATTCCGGTCGAGGGTAACTGAAAACCGTAGTCTCAGTCGGCGATCAGCAAGCTATCCGCCCCCATAATTGAAGTATCATGGAACTTGAAACCGAATGTCCTAAAAATGGTTTTACACAATATAATTCATAAAATAGCACAAGTTTTAGAGTAAAATTATATCGTGTCCAAATATCATCGGTGAACCATGAGTTTGCACACCTCAATTTGTTATGGCATATGTATGTTGACCGCGGTCAAACATAGATGCGGTTGATCTTTACGGAGATCATCCATCTGGGGATTAGATTCATTAGTCTTAAAAGCTAATTTGCAATGTGCCCCCCATTGTACGAGACAGATCCATCTCATGGTTAGGATAAGTCTGACCACCAAAAACCCCGTTTGATGCTGAGGTGAGGTGGATTTCCAGCCGATGATAGAGAAGACTTTTCAAGATTTTTCGTTAACCTACAGCTATTCTGGACTACATCTTCTAACATAAGTTAGCAAGTGTGTCATTTTAGAAGACTTTACTTTCTTAAGGGATATTCAGGTTTATACATTCCAAAGCGATGATATCTGCAATACTTCATAGAAACATGTGATAAATAGTTCTAAACATATGGGGTTTATAAATTCTGTTATACTTGGTTTTCCTTTATATTGTTTTAATCAAATAAACTTATGTATTTTTAATGTATGGACACAATAATTTCGATTTTTGACACCTAGTCTTTAATTGCTCGTAATTACCTTAAAAATTGATTAGATATATTTGTTTAAAAATTTTCAAAATTTTCATAAAAATCACCAAGTTATAAGTTCTCGAAAATTTATATATTCCCACCCCACACTTAAGATTATGTAATGCCCTCATTACATAAAATCAGATTAAAATTATAAATTAGAGAGGACAAAAAGTGTAAAGTATGTAGAACTTCCTTTGTTAAGTAATTGGACATTGTAAAATGTTTATCGCATGAACATATCCAATCCCTTTATCACAATATAAATCTGGTGTTTCGTTATGTCGAATGCATCATCATCATAAGTACCTGTCAATAATCATGTTAATCACACACAAGATGGGGTTGTACATTAATAGTACAAAAATTTTACCTCACACTAGAAGTTTTTGTAAAGATAAATAAAGGTAAAAAAAATTAACACACCATAAAAATCATTTTATACAAACAAATACAAAATAAATAATTCTAAAAATAAAAAGAAATTAGAAAAATGACCACGCAGGGCCTCCCTGATCTTCCTGTTCTCGCTCATGTTGCTGCCGTTGTTCATTTAGGCGTTGTTCCTCGTAAAAATGCCTATAGGCTTCCTGACTTGAGGCTAGGGCAGCGTTGGGATCATAAGGTGGAGGTAGAGGGTCACTGGGTCCCTGCCATTGGGGGTATGATGGGAAGGTTGAGGGTGCGTATTGTTGTGGGTTAGCTGCGTATAAATATGCCTGATGATGCGCCCACTCTAACTGTGCTCCCTGGCCCCTCTGATCGTAGCGGATGTTTTCTAATATATTACCCTGGGCTAGTTGGGTATGCCTAATATCCCCTATTTGCCTAGACAAACTAGTGTATTGGTCTTCTGATCTTCGTCCCCAATTATCATACGAGTTCCTTAAATCTAAACTCAGTGAATTAAACGAATTTTGCAGCATATCGAAATCAGAAACACCTACATTAGACGTACTAGCCTCATCTGGCTGTCTTCGTCTCCTCCTAGTTTCCCTAGCGGGTTCCTCATCCTCCTCCATAGGAGCGTGAGCGACAACTTCTTGCCGTCTCAAACTAATTACCCCACCCCTCACTTGTATAGCCTTGGCCGTCCTGTACACGTCCAATCCTAAAGTTTTAATAGCTTGATCTACCGGTTGGATTGGAGGTTCTGATTCACTCGGGTCGAGTCCGAACCAACTTCCTAGACACGTGATGTAGTGACCCCCCGACATGTCACTTGTCCCTCGAGCACCCTTACCAACATGGGCCAAAAAGTAAGCAACTCCATAGGGTATACTAATAAATGTATCCATATCTCTGATCGCATCCAAGTACCAAAGGTCAATATAATTAATTTTATCTGTATTAGTAAACGACCTTTGGTTTATTGTGTTCGCTATAAACTTATGAATTATTCTAAAGCGAACATCAGTGATCTTTAGGTATGATTCTTGGCCTGGCTCATATGTATTTCTATTAGTGAAAGATTGCCAGACTGTCGAAGAATCATAATTTCCTATATATCTAGCCCCTGTAAAAATATATTCCCTAAAACCGGGAGCTATCATCTCCTCAACGGTGTAAATCCCTAATGCGGTAGTCACGTCGCTTAGGGACATTGCTCTATCTACCCCACCCAGCCTAAATTGTAGAAAATTAATATCATCGATATTTTCTGGGTGTAAACTTATTCTAACGGTAGAGTAGAACTCTAAACACCATTCTCTATATACGGGGCTATTTAAACTAAACAATCTCTCAAAATCATTAAAAACCAAAGTCATTCCAAATTCGTTTGTAAAACTTTGGTTTAAAATTCCCCTTATTTGCACATCTAAATTGACAGGGGGTCCTAAAGGAGCCCAGTCCACAACGTATACTGGAGAGATGTTTCTATTGACCAGAGCAAGTAAGTCCTTAACCTTTTGTAATCGGTTAGGTACATCATCAGGAAATCTCAGGTTTGGGTGTAGATTCTGTAGTTGTTGTTCCATTTCTGGTGTTACTTGTTCTTCCCCTTGCTGTTGGTTAACAGCTCTCATTCTAAAGAATCCCTGCATAACATTTTAAAACAAAAGAATTGTCGCAATTGAGTATGTTAATGCCAGCAGAGAATTTATCCTTGACATACAAACTTGTTTCAACACCACATGAATCAATATCTTAACAACAAATAAAAAACAAACAAAAATAAATCGAAAATTCCTAATCAAAAATCAAGTTTCAAAGTGTAATTCACAAGTGGAAACACGCAATGAGCTAAGCATATATAATCCAATTCAATCACATTGCGTATAATCCAGCTTCTAATCATCAATACAATCTATACTTGATTCATGACAATTACAAAAAATTATCAAATTTATACGAAAATTAAAATCACAAAATCAATCAAACAAACTTATATTCAAAGCTTTTACTACTATCAAAACATCTAACAACATCTAAAAAGACCCAAAATAACACAATTCAATAGTAATTCCTCAATTTCCCCAATTTACATAAACCCTAATTTTTCAATAATCCATTAAACATCAAATTCTTATGCTAATCGAGTTTAACATCACACTAACAACATAGTTATGGCATTAATCAAGCAAAATTCAACAATATCATGCATTAATTCGGATTAAAGCCATAAAAATAATAAATGAAAAACCAGAAAAACAAGTGGTAAAAACGGGTTTAGGACCCTTACCAATCTCGGCATGTTGAAAGGTAGATGAATTGGAGGAGATTGATAGTGTTAATTTAGTGTTTGGGTGTGATTTTTGGTGTTTTTGTGCTTCTCCTTCGTCCACATAGAGCAAAAAATAATAATAAGAGTGTGGAGGAGAAGTGTAGGTCGACTGATATCTGATATTGTATTTGACCTTACGCATTTCGTGTGGCTATACGCGTTTCGCGTAGATTTTAATTGTACGCGTTTCGTGTGGATATCCCCACGATCCGCGTAAGTGTTCAGGACTTTTTTTTTAACTTTATAATTAATCAAGCTTATAAAATTTCTTTTTATAAATTTATATTTGTTGCTACGGAAATTTCGGTTGTTATACCTAGTCTTTATCCGTTTTATAAATTTTAAAAATTAATTTACAAAATTTAATAATTTAAAAGTTAAGGTTTTAATATTTTCCAAAACCAACTTGAAAATAAAACACTCTACTTCTTTTTAAATTTAATAAAAGAAAATTAAAATTTATAATTAAAAACAAGTACATGAAAAATAAAAATTAAATGAATTTAAAATGCACTCTATTTTTTTTTTTAATTTTATATATACTTTTAAACCAACTAATTTTCAAACTTAAAACTTTGTTTCCTATCAACTAGGTAGAGACAATCTCGGTTGTTACACCTATCATTACCGACGACAAAGGTTTACGAGTTATATATTTTTACGGTTATTGATAAAAAAGTATATTTTTAGTAGTTTTAATTTTCTTATGTTTTTGTGGTTTACTATTTAAAAGATATATTATGAATCCAACAATTAATTTCGTGCAATTTGAAAAACGACAATTTAGTTATTACACTTAGCATTATCGTTTTCAATGAAAACATGTTAAACTCAAGGTTTATCAATTTTAAATGGTAGACCCTTTTTAATAAAAACACAACAAACAATTACAAACTAAAACACACCAAAAAATAAACACACAAAAATTCAAAAACACAAAAATGCACCAAAACAAAAATGCACAAACACACAATTGGCAAGAAAAAGGATTAGAATGTGAAACTGCAATGACTCGCCTCGTAGTGGAGTCTCATCATTTCGCCCCCCATGGCTTCGTAGGCGTAACCTCGTTGGTTTAAGAGGTTTTCCTTTGAACATTTAAAAGGCCCTTCTCGACATAAGGTTACGTACTCGAAATTAGAGTCCGTCTGGTTCTTTGGACAATTTCCATAATGAGCTGATTTTCCACATTTTACACATTTGCCTAAATGACGCGCTCGACGTTTCTTAGCTGATTTTGATTTTCCTTTGGCATAATTTTTCTCGTTAAGTTCTTGCCTTATTTCTTTACTCGCCTGATCGCATCTTCTCTTTATATCTAACACCACATCTCTCGGTAAAATTTTATCGCACATTAAAAAGAAGTGGTTGTAGACATATTGATTGCGCATCTTGAAAATAAACAATAAATAAAAACGAAAAGGAGAAAATAAAAAGGTAGAATGGAGGTAGAAGACTAGTTCTTTAGTGTCTGCTAGGGAAAGACCAAACAAACCCCACTCTTAAAGATGAAAATAAAGTTCGAGAATGGAGTTAACAAGCTTTAAAGTTACCCTGAATTTACTTGTCCTTAGGGTAGAATGTGATTTCGTCTCTTTCCGTAGTATTGATTCCTTCAAAGTATAATTTGAGTCGATGACCGTTCACTTTGAAAGTTCCACCGTCTTTGCTATATAATTCTGCATATCCAGATGGAAAAACTTGTTTTATTATATATAGTCCAGTCCATCGGGATCTAAGTTTCCCAGGTGAAAACTTAAAACGTGATTGGAATACTAATACTTTATCGCCTTGTTCAAATTCTTTCTTTTCTTTTAACCGTGCATCGTGCCATCTTTTAGTTTTCTCCTTGTATGTTTTAGAGTTTTCATACGCTTGAAGTCTTAATTCATCTAATTCATTTAGTTGCAAGAATCGGTTTTCTCCGGCTTTTACAAGGTCGGTATTACATTCTCTCAGAGCCCAGTATGCCCTGTGTTCAACTTCGACAGGTAGATGACACGCCTTACCGTAAATCAATCGGAAAGGTGTAGTACCGATGGGTGTTTTGAATGCAGTTCTAAATGCCCAAAGCACATCATCTAGCTTTCGATGCCAGATTTTTGGATTATTTTTAACCGTTCTTTCTAAAATTCGTTTAAGACCTCTGTTTGTGTTTTCAACTTGACCACTCGTTTGAGGGTGGTAAGAAGTTGAAAAATGATGATTAACTCCGTACTTTTTAAGAACTCTCTCGAGTAGTTGATTTGTAAAATGAGTTCCACAATCACTGATTAATGCTTTTGGAATCCCAAAATGCGAGAAAAGATTTTTAAGAAAGCTGACAACAATTCGAGCATCGTTAGTGGGTAGGGCTTTTGCTTCAGCCCATTTAGAAACGTAATCGACTGCCACGAGAATGTATTTGCATTTGTTAGAAGCGGGAAATGGACCCATGAAGTCAATACCCCATATGTCGAATACTTCGCATACTAAGATGCCTTGTTGTGGCATTTCGTCTATCTTGGAGATATTTCCAGATCTTTGACAAGAATCACAAGTTTTTACCATATTGTATGCATCTTTAAAAATTGTAGGCTAGTAAAAACCTGAGTCAAAAATCTTTTTGGCTGTATAGCTAGGTCCGAAATGTCCACCAGCCGGTCCTTCATGACAGTGCTCTAGAATTTGTTGCGCTTCTTTGCCGTATACACATCGACGAATAACTTGGTCAGCCCCTATACGAAAGAGGTTAGGGCTTTCCCAAAAGTAAAACTTCAGATCAGCAAAGAATTTCTTCTTTTGCTGATAAGTTTGATTTTTAACAAGAATTCCTGCGGCTAGATAATTAGCATAGCCCGCAAACTATGGAATTTCTTCTTCTATTTCAATTCTCATAAGGAATTCGTCCGGAAAGGTATCGTGAATAACAGATTCATCGAGTATTTCTAAGTTAGGATTTTCAAAACGGGATAAGTGATCTGCAGCGAGATTTTCAGCACCTTTTTTATCCTTAATTTCAATGTCGAATTCTTGTAGGAGTAGAATCCAACGAATTAGTCTAGATTTAGCATCTTGCTTTTTGAATAAGTACTTTAGGGCTGAATGATCGGTATAAACAATTGTTTTAGATAACACTAAGTAAGATCTAAACTTATCGAAAGAAAAAACTACTGCAAGGAGCTCCTTCTCAGTAGTCGTGTAATTTAACTGAGCTCCTGTAAGTGTTTTACTTGCGTAGTAAATTGGTTGAAATTTTTTATCTTGACGTTGACCTAAAACAGCTCCCATCGCGAAATCACTAGCATCACACATTAGTTCGAAAGGTTTGGACCAGTCGGGTGATACCATAATGGGTGCATTCGTAAGTTTATTTTTTAGAATGGAGAAAGCTTGTAAGCATTCGTCATTGAAGTCGAATGTACTGTCTTTCTCGAGAAGTTTAGTCATGGGTCGAGTGATTTTTGAAAAGTCCTTTATGAATCGTCGATAGAATCCCGCATGACCCAAGAAACTTCGAATTCCTTTAACGTTAGTTGGAGGAGGAAGCTTTGAGATTACATCGATCTTAGCTTTGTCTACTTCCATTCCATCTCGAGAAATCTTGTGTCCTAAAACAATGCCTTACTTCACCATGAAGTGGCATTTTTCCCAATTTAAAACAAGATTTGATTCTTCACAATGAATTAACATTCGCTCGAGGTTGGAAAGGCATGAATCGAAGGAGTCTCCAAAAACAGAGAAATCGTCCATAAAGACTTCCATACTTCCTTCTATCATGTCATGAAATATTGCCATCATACACCTTTGAAAGGTGCCTGGCGCGTTGCATAATCCGAACGGCATTCGTCGATATGCGAATGTACCAAATGGACAAGTAAATGTTGTCTTGTCTTGGTCTTTTGGATCAATAGGAATTTGAAAATAACCGGAGAATCCATCAAAGAAACAATAGTATTCTTTTCCCGCTAAACGTTCTAGCATTTGGTCAATATAAGGAAGTGGGAAATGATCTTTCCTTGTGGCGTCGTTTAAACGACGGTAGTCTATACAGACTCTCCAGCCAGTGACTGTTCTTGTAGTAACAGGTTCATTATCATCATTAAGAACGACAGTTGTACCTCCTTTCTTGGGTACTACTTGTACAGGACTAACCCATGGGCTATCGGATATAGAGTATATTAACCCGGCATCAAGTAACTTGATAACCTCCTTCTTGACAACTTCTTTCATGTTAGGGTTTAACCTTCGTTGTCTTTGTACCACGGGTTTAAAATCTTCTTCCATTAGAATCTTATGAGTATAATAAGCTGGATTAATCCCTGGAAAATCGGTTGTTTTCCAAGCAATTGCTTTCTTATGAGTTTTTAGAACGGACATTAACCTACTCTTTTCGTTATCGAAAAGTTTTGACGAAATTATAACAGGTAATTGTGATGTACCTTGGAGAAAAGCATACTCCAAATGTTCCGGGAGTTCTTTAAGTTCCAAGGTTGGCGGTTCTTCCAAGGAAGATTTTATTCGGAACCTGTTACCATCGGTAATTTCTTCAAAGGGTTCATCTTCTTTGGGAGTTTCTTCCTCACAATAATCTTCATCGATTACTACTTTCAACAATTCGTCAAGTTCAAGTTCTACATCGAATTCATCACCTTCACTCACTGAGGTGAAGTTTGAGGTGTCAACATTTAGTAATTCTTGTAATTCTTTTTCGACACAACAATCAACAATATCTACCTTATAACATTCGTCATCGGAAGAGATAGGTTGCTTCATAGCTTTATCTATGTTTAGGGTAACTCTATCTTCCCCTACACCTAGACTAAGCTTTTTGTCTTTAACACGCACAATTGCGTCAGCGGTATTTAAAAATGGTCGCCCTAGAATTAGGGGAACCTTGCTATCTTCTTCCATTTCGAGGACAACGAAGTCGGCAGGAAAGATTAAATGATTGACTTTAACTGGTAGGTTTTCATCAATATCAATAGGATAGTTAAAAGTTCTATCTGCTAGGCGTATACACATCCTAGTTAGTTTTAGATCACCTAGGTTTAGTTTTAAGTATAAGGAGTGTGGCATAAGATTGATACTTGCGCCTAAGTCAGCTAATGCATCGTACATTACTGAATCTCCCATCAGACACGGAATAATGAAACTACCAGGATCTTCGAGTTTCGGCAGCATCTTTTGCTTTTGCAAAATTGCTGAGCATTCCTCATTGAGGAATGTGGTTGAAACTTCTTCATATTTACCTTTATCGGCTATGAGATCCTTAATAAACCTTCCATAATTTGGCATACCCCTAAGAACTTTCGCGAGTGGCATGTTAATGCTAATTTGCTTGATCATATCTGCAAATTTTTGATATTGGATCGCGAGTTTGTCTTTTTTTAATGCCTTCGGGTATGGAATAGGTGCTTTGTGCACCTTCAATGGTGGTTCTTCACTTTTCTTTGATATGATCTCAGGTGGATCAACTTTTTCTTGTTCTTTTTCAACATGCTCATCTACATCAATGGGTTCTTGTAAAATAGGAGGAACTTCTGAGGTCTTACTAGTTTCTGGGTTAACAGTTAAACCACTTCTAGTAGTTATAGCATTTACATGCTCATTCCTTGTTTGATTGTTGTTGGGATTCACTTGAGTATTTGAGGGAAGAGCGCCAGGTGGCCTCTCTAATAGTAACTGTGAGATCCTTCCAACATGTCTTTCTAAATTCTGAATCGTAGCTTGTTGATTTCGAATTTGTTGAGTTTGAATTTCTGCAGTTTGCTCGTGCTTAACCATAAAATCTCTTAAGAGATCTTCTAAATCGGATTTCTTCTCGGGTTGTGGTTGTATAAGTGCTTGTGGTTGTGGTTGTGGTTGGTTGTGTTGGAAATTATTTTGATAAATTCGTTGAGGTTGATTTCGGTTGTTTAGGTTATTGTAACCTGGTGGTGGATTTCTTTGATTTTGATTTTGATTTTGGAAATTCCAGTTGTTTTGGTAAACCAAATTTCCTCCTTGATAGTTAATATTATTTAAACCTGAAAGTCCCCCTGTTTGATAGTTGTTAATTGGAGGATATTTTCGGTTATTTGCTTCTATCGCTGGAAAATCGTTGAAATTCATTTCACCTTTTCGCAAGTAACCTAGGAAATTTGCTTGCTCTTCCATCGTTGTTTTATCACAATCTCTAGTAAGATGGGGGCCTTGGCACATTTCACATCCTACCCTGATAGCATGCATTTCCTTGGTTACTTTCTCAATTTGTCTTGCTTGATTTGCCATTTGTACTTTTAAAGAAGAAATTTCATCATTGCTTTCGATATTAGCAACGGTTGATGATCTAGAGAATTCTAATTCTTGATGCCAATTATGGGAATGTGCTGCTATATCGGCAATGATTGTGTGAGCGTCTTCTGGTGTTTTCTTCATTATCGAACCACCGGCTGCAACATCGATATCTTTTCTAGTAGCAACATTTACTCCTTTATAAAATATTTGGACTTTTTGGAATGTATTTACCCCGTGTTGAGGACATACCCTAAGCATTTTGTTGAATCGGGTCCAAGCTTCATAAAGGGTTTCGTTAAGGTTTTGTTTGAAGTGATTTATATCACTTTGCAATTTTGCTGCTTTTGAAGCAGGGAAGAATTCTGACAAAAATTTGTCCATCATGTCATTCCAGTTTTCGATATAACCTTCTGGTAATGAATCTAGCCAATCTCTTGCATCGTCCTTTAAGGACCATGGAAAGATTTTCAAACATGCGACTTCATCGGAGACATCCTTAATTTTGAATAGTATGCAAATGCTTACAAACTTACGAAGATGCTTGTTAGAATCCTCAATTGGAGCTCCACCGAATTAGCATGTATTAGTCACCATGTGAAGGAATTGACCTTTTATTTCAAAGCCGTCAGTCATCGTAGGTTAGATGATTGTGTGGCCTTGACCTGTTCTTGTCGCCTTCATTAATGCTTCCATCGTTTGATTTGTAACAGCCATATCTGGTTCTATGATTTGTTGAATATCTGGTTCAGAGTTAGAATCTAATGAAAGTGATTCTAAATCCTCAGCGAGAGATTCTACTTCTTGAGCTCTTAAACGTTCGTGAAATTCTCTTTCGGGTTCAGGATATGGAGGAGTTAATTCAGTGTTGGAGGAACGTAAATTCATGCATTGATTTCTATCATAACACTAAAAACTTTTCTAGGAATGAATTCCTATAAAAGGTTCGAATAACCTAAAGTTTATTAAAATCTTTTAAACGTAACTTCTCCCCGGCAGCGGCGCCAAAAAGTTGATGCGTTGAAACAGTACCTTTGTTTATGAACGGATTTGAGTTGTTTTGTTACACGAATTGATTTATTGTATATATGGTATTTTAACGATTTTAGGTTGGTTTCAAACATATATAGGCAACTGGTCCTATCCGTGTAGTTTAGTTTGTTGGTAAATCTGGTTCATTCCACAGGGAGACAGTGTTCAATGGTTTTTTTTAATAGTCTTTGAAGTTAAACTTATTTTAAGGGGGTTTTGGATTAGGAATTGATAATACTACATAAAAATATAACTTAATCCTAATTTAATTGAACTACTTACTAATTTATACGAATACATTATTTATAATTATTAACTTAAAAGTGAATTAATTGAAATTATACTAATAAATTTATTACTAAATGATAATTAATAAAATAATAACTTTTAATAAAACTAATTGTTTAGAATTTTGTTTTGCGCAATTATAATATAAATTTATTTAAATTAACTAAATAGCATGTTTTAACTAAATTAATATAAATTAAGAGGAAGTATAATATTTAACTAATTATAAACTAATTACTAATTATAAATTATCATAATTAATACTAATTATAAATTAATAACTTAAATATAATAATAAAATATTTAAAACCCTAAATTTTAACCTAGTACGCTACAGTATTCGTATTATACTTACGCGTTCCACGTAATGATGTACGCATTCCGCGTATGTTTTGAATGGTACGCGTATCGTGTAGAATTATACGCGATCCGCATATGTTATAATCCAGGTGACAAACAGTACTGGTACAAACTTGAATTATAATGTTGTATTTTTTTTCTTTTTAGTTTTACTGAATAAATGTACGTGAATAATAAAAATAATAATTAACAATAAATAAATGGGAGTGTTTACTTAAATGTGTCACCTCTAGATCCATGAATTGTTTTAAGTTTAAGCTCGTATTAAAATGTTTAGTATAAAACTTATATTTTCCTTTCGAAAAAATAATAAGTTTGAGTAACTAAATTAAGTCTAATTTTCATTGGATTATATTTAGATAGTTACTAGTCCTTAAGTATTTAAATTGAGACCCAACCCAGTTTTGACCTTCGCCAAAACCCAAATCATAACGGTTTCCCTTTTTACAATTTCATTATTATATGACTCGTGATATTACCCAAACCACCGAACCTTACTTTTTAATTTAGTGTTAGTAAATTAGTTATAAGTTCGTCTAGATCACTTTTAATGTTGAAGCTTAATTTATATAAATAAAAATAACTTTCGTTATTTTAATCTTACAAATTAAGTGACAGGGGTAAAATATCCAAATACATAATAATGGTTCTTTTAATTAGGCTCAATGTTAAAAATACTAAAGTTACATTTTAATTTTTACAAGTGATAACAATCCATTTCACTAGGGGCTCTACATTTAAGCAAGCACTAGGGAGATTAGCTACTCATTATACTAAGGAAAACATGAAAATATAAATGTACAAACATAATAATAACGATAAAAACTGATAACGATAATTTTAACAGAATATACTTACGAAAATCTTCACTCTCAATTACTTTAAACGGTAGAAAATTACAATAATAACACCCCTTTAGCGCGTACAATAATACCCTTAATCGCAAACAATACCCTTAAAAACTGAAACTATCCTAAAAATTGAACTTTGAAGCTGAAAATAATACAGATTACAAAATAAACTCGAAAATAAATTTGATGTCTACTGTATTAAATTGTATGTGTGAAAATATGTCTCTTGAAATGTGTACTGAATTCTCCCTCTTTTGTATCTCTCCTCTTGTGTCTTTTTGTACTGTAAGTGTACTCCGTATTATAAGTTTTAGATTCAAGTAGTAGTAGGTGAAATGAGTGTATACTCCTTTCTTGCTGTACCACTGAAAAAAAGAAATTATATAAAATACAAAAGCAGCCGTCCCATTTGCATTTGAATATAAATCTGGACAGGCTATTATACGTTTCGCGTAGATGCCCACACGATACGCGTACGGCTTAAATACTACGCGTTTCGCGTAGACTTTCACACGTTTCGCGTAAGTGTAACCGACAGTTTTCTAATTTTTATTTTATGTTTTGCTCTTTGTTTATCCCGTGTTTACGTATATCGACTTGGAACTTTTTATTTGAACTCTTCTCTTCGATCATCTTGAACTTGCATTCGGGTAAACATTATCTTGATACATATTTGGTTTGAATCCGTCGTTTTATCGTTGTTTTATCAAACTTAAAGCTCGTGTTTACTTTTGTCGTTTTTCTCATGAATTATACATTTGAATGTCTTCGTTTCAGTAAAAGCTGATGAAATATAAATGATATTGCTTTGGAATATATGTATGTTTAAAGTAATATCAAATACAATATAAGTTAGCTAGGATATGATTAATATAGATTTGTTACCAATTTTCACGTAGCTACAACAAGAAAAAATATCCAATCTTGTTTTACCCATAACTTATTCGTTTTAAATCCGTTTTGAGTGAATAAAATTGCTATGGTTTCATATTAACCTCTGTTTTATGAATCTAGACAGAAAAAGTATAGGTTTATAGTAAAAAATATAAGTTACAAGTCATTTTTGTAAAGGTAGTCATTTCAGTCGAAAGAACGACGTCTAGATGACCATTTTGGAAAACATACTTCCACTTTGAGTTTAACCATAATTTTTGGATATAGTTTCATGTTCATAAGAAAAATCATTTTCCCAGAATAACAACTTTTAAATCAAAGTTTATCATAGTTTTTAATTAACTAACCCAAAACAGCCCGCGGTGTTACTACGACGGCGTATATCCGGTTTTACGGTGTTTTTCGTGTTTTCGGGTTTTAAATCATTAAGTTAGCATATCATATAGATATAGAACATGTGTTAAGTTGATTTTAAAAGTCAAGTTAGAAGGATTAACTTTTGTTTACGAACAAGTTTAGAATTAACTAAACTATGTTCTAGTGATTACATGTTCAAATCTTCGAATAAGATAGCTTTATATGTATGAATCGAATGATGTTATGAACATAATTACTACCTCAAGTTTAGTAGGTAAACCTACTAGAAGTGACAAGAAATTATCTAGCTTCAAAGGATCTTGGATGGCTTAAAAGTTCTTGAAGTAGAATCATGACACGAAAACAAGTTCAAGTAAGATTTCCACTTGAAATAAGATTGTTATAGTTATAGAAATTGAATCAAAGTTTGAATATGAGTATTACCTTGTATTAGAAAGATATATTACTGTAAATAAGAAATATTTCTTGAGGTTGGATGATCACTCTACAATATTGGAAGTAAGCTAGCAAACTTGGAAGTATTCTTGATTTTATGAAACTAGAACCCGTAGAATTTATGAAGAACACTTATAACTTGAAGATAGAACTTGAGAGAGATCAATTTTATGAAGAAAATTGAAGAATGAAAGTGTTTGTAGGTGTTTTTGGTCGTTGGTATATGGATTAGATATAAAGGATGTGTAATTTTGTTTACATGTAAATAAGTCATGAATGATTACTCATATTTTTGTAATTTTATGAGATATTTCATGCTAGTTTCCAAATGATGGTTCCCACATTTGTTAGGTGAAACTCATGAGCTGCTAAGAGCTAATCATTGGATTGTATATACCAATAGTACATACATCTAAAAGCTGTGTATTGTACGAGTACGAATACGGGTGTATACGAGTAGAATTGTTGATGAAACTGAACGAGGATGTAATTGTAAGCATTTTTGTTAAGTAGAAGTATTTTGATAAGTGTCTTGAAGTCTTTCAAAAGTGTATGAATACATATTAAAACACTACATGTATATACATTTTAACTGAGTCGTTAAGTCATCGTTAGTCGTTACATGTAAATGTTGATTTGAAACCTTTAAGTTAACGATCTTGTTAAATGTTGGTAACCCATTGTTTATTAAATCAAATGAGATGTTAAATTATTACATTATCATGATATCATGATGTATTAATATATCTTAATATGATATATATACATTAAATGTCGTTACAACGATAATCGTTACATATATGTCTCGTTTCAAAATCATTAAGTTAGTAGTCTTGTTTTTACATATGTAGTTCATTATTAATATACTTAATGATATGTTTACTTATCATAATATCATGTTAACTATATATATATCCATATATATGTCATCATATAGTTTTTACAAGTTTTAACGTTCGTGAATCACCGGTCAACTTGGATGGTCAAATGTCTATATGAAACCTATTTCAATTAATCAAGTCTTAACAAGTTTGATTGCTTAACATGTTGGAAACACTTAATCATGTAAATAACAATTTCATTTAATATATATAAACATGAAAAAGTTCGGGTCACTACATAGGTGGCATCTTAACACCTCGATACTTCACACGCCAATTACTTAGAGTGGCACCTTAACACCTCGGTGCTTCACTCGTCACGTGAAACGTGGTGCCTTAACACTTCGACACTTCACATCTCACGCTACCACAAATAAATACATTATATATCTACACATATAATAATTCCACTCACCTTAAAGATTCGGTGACGGTTTTATACTTCCGAAAGCTTCAAAGCAAAGTACCTAATATAATAAGTACTTCAATCAACACATAATCTAGTTGGACTAAATACCAACAATTCACTTATGTGCATTTAATGACTTAATGCATTAAATGCCCCATTTTCACCAAAACCACCCTTAAGGGTCAAGACCACCATTAATCACTTAAAAGCTAGTGATTAAGGTCCAACAACACTACCTATAACATAATTAGGGTAATTTATACCCATAATCCCCAACTAGGTCAATCATTAATGTAGAGACCCGTCCTAATCCATCCGGACGAAGTCCATATCAATTATAAACGATTCACAACAGTTGATTACATCGCGAGGTACTTGACCTCTATATGATACATTTTATAAACATTACATTCGTTTTTGAAAAAGACAAAATTTCATTACATCGAAAGTTGACGACATACATACCATTTCATAATATATCCAACTATAATTGACTTAATAATAATCTTGATGAACTCGACGACTCGAATGCAACGTCTTTTGAAATATGCCATGAATGACTCCAAGTAATATCTTTAAAATGAGCAAATGCACAGCGGAAGATTTCTTTCGTACCTGAGAATAAACATGCTTTCAAGTGTCAACCAAAAGGTTGGTGAGTTCATTAGTTTATCATAAATAATCATTTCATAATTTTAATAGACCACAAGATTTCATATTTCCATTTCTCATAAACATACGTCCCATGCATAGAGACAAAATATCATTCATATGGATTGAACACCTGGTAACCGACATTCACAATATGCATATAAGAATATCCCCATCATTCCGGGATCCTCCTTCAGACATGATATAAATTTCAAAGTACTAAAGCATCCGGTACTTTGGATGGGACTTGTTGGGCCCGATAGATCTATCTTTAGAGTTCGCGTCAATTAGGGTGTCTATTCCCTAACTCTTAGATTACCAGACTTAATAAAAAGGGGCATATTCGACTTCGATAATTCAACCATAGAATGTAGTTTCGATTACTTGTGTCTATATCGTAAAACATTTATAAAAGCAGCGCATGTATTCTCAGTCCCAAAAATATATATAAAAAGGAAGTAATGAAACTCACCTAATGTATTTTGTAGTAAAAATACATATGACGACACTGAACAAAACAGGGTTTGGCCTCAGATTCACGAACCTATATCAGTTATATATATGTATTAACACACATAATTGAATTCGAATAAATTTATATATTATTATTAATATAACTGTTAGTTTTAGTCATTCATGTGTTTCATTATTAACTTAAATATATATTTACCTTATATCTTTTAAATAAATAATTTAAAAAATAAAAAATGTAGTTTTATTAAATATAAATACTTTTATAATAATAATATTAATAGTAATATTGTTAATAAAAATAATATAGTTTTAATAATAATAATGGTAAAAGTAATAATAATAATGATATTGATGAAAAAAATAATAATATTAATGTCAAAACAATAAAAAGGATGATAATAATAATAATTTTGATAAAAAGATAATTTCTCTAATAATGATAATATTAATAATAAAAATGATACTTTTAATATAAATGATAGTTTTTAATAAAAATGATACTACTAATAATATTAATGATGTTATTAATAATAATAATTTTTAATATGAAAACTACCTCAAAAGAAGTCTTAAAAAGAAAACTGCAGCGAACGGGACTAGAACCCAAGACCTCTCGCACACCTGCTTTCCCCCTTAACCATCTGAGCTGCTGCTCACTTTCTATTTTATGATCCAGCCGTTTTTACTTAAGTTACATTTATTTTATTTTTTTTTCTCACAGCCCATCAACATAAATAAAGAATCGGCCCAACTGTAGCCACGGCCCAACAGTTTAAACGCTTAAAGCCTAATTTAATCTATGAGCCCATGTTGCTAAATAAATAAATAAAAACGCAGCAGCTAGTTTCGAACCCAGGACCCTTCAATCAACAAAATCCTCCAAACCTTTTAACCACTCATCAATTTGTGAAATAATCTGCACGCTTAATTACTATATTCCGTATTTTTCTATTGCTTTCTTCTTTTTAAACCCAACTGGAAATCTTCATAGCTATCCTTTGGTTCATCATCATCGTCATTCCTTATTATCATCACTATCAGATCACTATTATCATCATAATCATATTCTTATCGTAAACATCATCATCGTCATATCATACATCATATGATCATCATCATTTCTATCAACTTACAATTTTAGTCGGCTTTTTCTCAAAACCACGACCCAATATCCAAATGAATCTCAGCCCACCATGTAACCAACTACACATCATTATCATTTTTAATTATCAACTTTCACTTTCATGATTCCATTACCACATCATAATCTACCAGCCCCTTATTAACAATTCTATATTAAGTATAATATTCACTTATCTCATTTAATAAAAGAACAAAGTTGCAAAGTGGAGATGTTACTTTAATCTTGGTCGGCAAAAAAAAAAAAAAAAAAAAAAAAAAGGAAGAACGAACACATAGCAGCCCTTTTTTTATCATCGTTCATCATCATTCACTTCGTGATTCATCATCATCACGTAACATCTACATCATCGAACATCATAATTATCTTTTCATCATCTTCATCGTTATATCATAATCATCATCATTCGTTCGTTACTGTATCAAATATGGAAACAGAAAACGTACTGCAGCTGTAGCAGCTCACGATGGTGATGGTTTGCAGCGTATGGAACAGGAACAGGAGCAGCAAAAATTGAGTTGAAGGTGGGTGGTTAAATGGGTGTAGCAGGTATGGGTTAGGGGTACTTTTGGTTTAATCGACACTGGAGGAACAGTAGTAGCAATAGCAATATAAAGGTGGTATTGTTTTGGGTCTTGATTCCTTATGAACTGTAACACGTGATGATAGTTAGCAATTATTAGTCGAAGGAGAAACAGAAGAACACAAAAAAAAAATTAACAAATGATGAAGAAATGGTTTCACTAAGGAGAATGATTGTAGAGAGAGAGAGAGAGAGAGAGAGAGGAAGTGGTGTTTTACGGTTGTGTTGATGGGGTGATGGCAGTGGTTTCATGATTAGATGGTGGTGATTGTTGGTGGCTGTAACAACAACAAACAATAACAATAGCAGTGAGTGAATTGGTGATGATAATTGTTTGAAACGGAAAAGAAACAAAAGAAAAGAAAATAGGAAAACGATTGTAGGATGGTGGCGATTTCATGGAGGTTCGATGGTGGTTATTTTGGGTTGTTGAATAAGATGATCATGGTGGTAGTGATTTTTGGTGATCTACAAAGATGATGATGCATATTTTCCATCGATCTCTCTGCTACACCCACATGTACATAGATATAAGATTTATGTAATTTATAATTATAATATTAGTAATAATTAATAATAAATAATATAATAAAGATATTAAGGTCAAAGAACGTACAATAATAATTGTCATCAAATTTCAATCAATAATAGTATAGCCGTCACCTAACTTAATTTACGGACACTATCGCGGTCCGTTGTTAAATCAGTGGCGGATAAAAGTTCACAAAAAAATCCCAAAATTTTAATTTAAGCATCTTTATTTATTTAGGTCCTTATGGTATAAAATTCAGTTATTAATTTAATAAATAAATATTACATCAACTGTCCCTCTCATTTATGGGTAAAATATAAAAAGTGTTAAAATTAAATAATTAGATCCTATATATATACTTTTAATAAGCCTATAACTTATATAACTTATTTTCGGATCACCTTTTATTTTAAAATTACATAAGTTTGAATTTAATTTGCTTAATATCAATCGAAACATCAAACGAGTATTACAATCATTTAATATTTATTTTTAATATACTTTATGTATATATAGAAATATATTTTAAATAATAATTACTATACTATCCTATTTTTAATTTATTAATTTTTTTTTATAACAACAACATATAATACATCAAATTATATTATTATTTATATATGCATACACACATATATATTTACAATTAATTGTTCGTGAATCGCCGAGAGCAGTCGAAGGTCAAATGACTCCATGTAAACAGTTCAAACATTCTTAAGACTCAACTTTACAAACCTTGCTTATCGTGTTGGAATCATATAAAGATTAAGTTTAAATTTGGTCGGAAATCTCCGGGTCGTCACAGTACCTACCCGTTAAAGAATTTTCGTCCCGAAATTTGAGTGAGGTGGTCATGGCTAACAATTAAAATGTTTTCATGACGAATATGAGTTGATAAATAAAGTTTTATCATCATTGAGTAATATGGATAACACAATTCGCTTATGTGAAGAGAACTAGTGAAGCTATCACAAAAGAGTGAAATGAATAAATAGAGGTTCATCTTATCTATTGATGTAGTCACTGTTGAATTTAGAAAATAAGGTGCGTCTTAGCTTGTGACGTTGTCTTGGTCGAATTCCGAAATTCAAGGGGTTTAAAGAAAATCTTCAAAATCTTAAAAGGTTCGATTCTTCGGCGAGTAAGGAAATTAAGATCTCTATAATTAAATACGGTGATCTGCCTCGATTACTCTGTCTGATATTTCCATTATAAATTAAACTCTTCCGTTCCATTATTCTCATCATTCCTATACTTTCCTTCTTAGTCCATACATACAAAAGATTGTGAAAATGCTTAATCCAGTTAATCCTTGATATTTTCCTAATTATCATTTATGTCATCCTTCTTTTCAATCTTCCATCAGAAAAATCTGTTTACTTCTATTATTACCTTGGGGTGATACTATTCTTAATACAACCGTGTCTTTATATTGCTATTCATATTAATATCCACGGTTTGTAATCTCCGAGTTATTATTGGGCTTTATATTTTCTCTTATATTTTGGAGCTCTTTGCTTTTTTATTATTATCTTCTCAGCCTCTAGTAAAGCGAGTAACGGTCCAGAATTTGTAAGTATGGAATTTTGAATTAAATTAATGTTCTACACAAGAAAGAAAGTAAGCACACGATTTGATTTGTCAAATTTCCTAAATCGCTGAGAATAGAACTGTCAAGAATATATTTTTCTTGATATGTCCAGAAGTTAAGTAGAATGAAAGAGTCATGTAACATGGCACATGATGACGTTATGATCTGTGAATCATCACATTCCATTAGAAACTCATCATGACTTACTATAATATAATCACGTTGATCAAGTGTCATTATATTATACTAACTCATGCATTAGTTCCCAACATTACTTCAATAAAATTCATATTTTAAGTTCGAAGTTTACAGAATATAGAAACTAACAGTTTCTATATGATGTAACACTGATAGCACGAAGTGATTAATGATTTCAGATAAGAATAGTTATGAAGATATCTTCAGAAATATGGAGGACATTTATAATGAAAGATACGATGATATCTCGGAATATCTAAGATCAGAGGATGATAGAAACTATTGTCTGCAAGGGTTTAGAGTAAGGAGCAAGATATTCACTAAAGACTTTAGCAGACATTGAATCATTTGGATTCTTTGAAGTCAAACTTATTCTTTGTGATTTGTCCACAGCTTTCTTCATAGTTTCGCATAATCTGCTTTTCAGTAAAAAAAAATAAAAAAAAATTTATCGAATGTTTCCAATATAATGATACACAGGAAGCACGAAGAGATATATAATTTCGAACGAGAATATTTATGGAAATATCCTCAGAAATATTGAAGATATTGATGATGATATTTTGAAATTTCTAATTTCGATGGTTGATGGAGAAAGATTTTCCGCAAGATTTTAACATGACTTCGGAGCAAGATATTCTCTAAAGATTTCAACGGATCTAGAATTACCTGAATCCTTTGAATATAGGGTTTGGTCCTTGTATTTGTCCTTGGTCTCCTTCATGGGTAGCTCAATCTGTTTTTCAATACCCAATTTTCTATCGAGCGTTCCTAACACTCCTTTCTTTATCATCAAACTTTTGGTCGTTTAGACCATCTACCATTTTTCTGTTTCCTCTGCATTTAATGCTATGATATGTGAATCATCGGTTATTAATCCGAGGTGGTTTCAGGAAAATTGTGTTTTTAGATGATTAAACGCTTATGGTAATAGGGTAGAATATGAAAGGTTCCCTGGTAACAATAAAAGAGCATGCGTATATATCAACGTTATAATAAGGTTATTTCATACAAAAAGTCGAAGTTGTCTTGCTGGAGCTGTGACAAAAATTGGCTATTTTAAAGAAGAACTGCAAAGTTATTTTGGGTAATAATAACACTAAAGAAATTAGCACAGCTATGTGTTAAAAGTTTACTCAGTTTTTGAGAGTTTTTCAAGTGCATAACTATATGCATCAATCTTTTCTTCCGTAGATGAAGTGCGGTTGGTTCATCCTATCGATTGAGGTGTTTTCAAGAATCATGAAAGGTTTGAACGCAGAATATAATCGTGAAGATACAAATGATGTTTAAGATGAAATCAAGTGGCAAACTTGAAGAATTGTTTAGTTTCATATATTATAGTCAATATTTTAATTCATTTTAATTGTCCAATGTCATTAGTCTACAGTCGATAATCCACAGTTGATAGTCCAATAATTCATTTTCATATATGATTTAATATATAATATTCAAATTAATTAATACGTATCGTGACCCGTGTACATGTCTCAGACTCGATCACAACTCAAAGTATATATATTATTGTAGAATCAACCTCAACCCTGTATAGAGAACTCGATCATTACTGCATATAGAGTGTCTATGGTTATTCCAAATAATATATATAGATGCATCGATATGATATGTCAAAACCTTGTATACGTGTCCCGATATTTAAAGTGCGTAAAATAAATAACAGAAATTAAATGACGATAAATAAAATTGCGAGAATTAAAATTGCGATAAATAAAAATGCGATAAATAAAAATGCGATAAATAAAATGTAATCAGTTAGCTAGGAACAGTTAGCTGAAACAGTTAGCGTGGATTCTTAACAAAATTTCTCATAGTTAATTTGTTTGTTTCTAACAAATTTTATTTTGTCCAATGTTTTCTTCATTATGCCACCCGTTGGATTCTGATAAATCAAAATCCAATATGAAATTGGATGAATATGGTTATTCTGTGGTGAACGGATACGTATATCGGTGGATGTAAATAGGACAGTAAATGACTGTTGAATCAGATTTGAAAGAATGTACAGTGTAACTTATTAACGTGAAATCTAAATATTCCTAGGGTATTACCTACCCGTTAAAATATTTTCACCATTAATAGTTTGTACAATAAAAATTTTAATTACAATCTCTATGAAAACATATATACATATATATTTTTTTCAGACGTAATCATGGATTTAATGAGTCAATGTGATATTAAACTCATCAGATTTACAGCTAGAATTAGAGTACATAATCTCTAAAACATTAGAGATTGCATAATCGCCATGAAGGATGAAGATAGTTTATGTAGAACGATTCGTAGATCGATGATTATGCTTGAGGTATAGATTGCGAGGTTGAGACATGTGATGATGTTGTTGTTGTTGGTACTGGTTATGCTGCTGGTGCTGCTGATGGTGGTACTGTTGCTGTCGGTGCTACAAGTGTTGTTGGTGCTGAGGTTGGTGATGATGTTGGTGTAGTAAGTATAGTTTGTAGATCACGCACCATTCTTGTCAGGGTTTCTATCCTACCCTCTATCATTTCTATCCATCCACTCATCTGATTCGATAGATCTTGATTATCAATTTGAAATTCCCTAACTTCTTCTAATATTCCCCTTCGATTGGTATTTGGCAGTAGAGGTTGAATATTTTCTGAGATTGTAGTAATGCGACCTTCGAGGCGGAATATTTTTAGCAAGAAGGGTGAATACTGTATTGCGCATAGGTTCACCGGTGAGTACATCATTTTCTCCGATGTTAGGAGGTAAGTTTGGTTCGCGGTAGGGCTCGCCTTCTTCATTTCTCCATCGAGTGAGTAAGTCTCGGACCCACCCCCATCTCCTCCAGAAGGAAAAATAACTAAATGGTTGAGACACTTCTGATTCATTGACTTCGGAGTCTGCTTCAATATACATCTCGAAATCACTTCCAGAACTAATGGAATCCAAGCTAGGTGTAGGATCCATCGCTCACGATCAGTTAAAGGGTTTTGATATGAAATGATTTTAGAATATCGAATGATATTCTAATTATATATAGAATATCTATACATACTTCCAAAGATCCCGTGAATTACGGAGAAAATTAAGGAAACGTGTCAGATAAAGTCTACAGTGACGGATACGCTAAGATATGGATTAGTAGATATGCTAAGATATGAATTTTGTCTATACACTATTCATGCAATTAATGCAGTAAGATGTGTCTAGACTAAGAATGATAAGCAGATGATTTCTGACTAGAAATGATAAGAAAAACTTTTGACATGCAGACACGGTCGAAGTCCAGACTCACTAATGCATCTAAACAGCTATCAGTTAGACACGCTAATGCAAGAACTGGTTCGCTAAGACCACCGCTTTGATACCAACTGTAGAGACCCGTCCTAATCCATCCGGACGAAGTCCATATCGATTATAAACGATTCACAACAGTTGATTACATCGCGAGGTACTTGACCTCTATATGATACATTTTACAAACATTGCATTCGTTTTTGAAAAAGACAAACTTTCATTACATCGAAAGTTGATGACATACATACCATTTTATAATATATCCAACTATAATTGACTTAATAATAATCTTGATGAACTCGACGACTCGAATGCAACGTCTTTTGAAATATGCCATGAATGACTCCAAGTAATATCTATAAAATGAGCAAATGCACAGCGGAAGATTTCTTTCGTACCTGAGAATAAACATGCTTTCAAGTGTCAACCAAAAGGTTAGTGAGTTCATTAGTTTATCATAAATAATCATTTCATAATTTTAATAGACCACAAGATTTCATATTTCCATTTCTCATAAACATACGTCCCATGCATAGAGACAAAATATCATTCATATGGATTGAACACCTGGTAACCGACATTCACAATATGCATATAAGAATATCCCCATCATTCCGGGATCCTCCTTCGGACATGATATAAATTTCGAAGTACTAAAGCATCCGGTACTTTGGATGGGACTTGTTGGGCCCGATAGATCTATCTTTAGAGTTTGCGTCAATTAGGGTGTCTGTTCCCTAATTCTTAGATTACCAGACTTAATAAAAAGGAGCATATTCGACTTCGATAATTCAACCATAGAATGTAGTTTCGATTACTTGTGTCTATATCGTAAAACATTTATAAAAGCAGCGCATGTATTCTCAGTCCCAAAAATATATATAAAAAGGAAGTAATGAAACTCACCTAATGTATTTTGTAGTAAAAATACATATGACGACACTGAACAAAATAGGGTTTGGCCTCGGATTCACGAACCTATATCAGTTATATATATGTATTAACACAAATAATTGAATTCGAATAAATTTATATATTATTATTAATATAACTGTTAGTTTTAGTCATTCATGTGTTTCATTATTAACTTAAATATATATTTACCTTATATCCTTTAAATAAATAATTTAAAAAATTAAAAATGTAGTTTTATTAAATATAAATACTTTTATAATAATAATATTAATAGTAATATTGTTAATAAAAATAATATAGTTTTAATAATAATAATGGTAAAAGTAATAATAATAATGATATTGATAAAAAAAAATAATAATATTAATGTCAAAACAATAATAAGGATGATAATAATAATAATTTTGATAAAAAAGATAATTTCTCTAATAATGATAATATTAATAATAAAAATGATACTTTTAATATAAATGATAGTTTTTAATAAAAATGATACTACTAATAATATTAATGATGTTATTAATAATAATAATTTTTAATATGAAAACTACCTCAAAAGGAGCTTTAAAAAGAAAACTGCAGCGAACGGGACTAGAACCCAAGACCTCTCGCACACCCGCTTTCCCCCTTAACCATCTGAGCTGCTGCTCACTTTCTATTTTATGATCCAGCCGTTTTTACTTAAGTTACATTTATTTTTTTTATTTATTTTTTCTCACAGCCCATCAACATAAATAAAGAATCGGCCCAACTGTAGCCACGGCCCAACAGTTTAAACGCTTAAAGCCTAATTTAATCTATGAGCCCATGTTGCTAAATAAATAAATAAAAATGCAGCAGCTAGTTTCGAACCCATGACCCTTCAATTAACAAACATCCTACAAACCTTTTAACCACTCATCAATTTGTGAAATAATCTGCACGCTTAATTACTATATTCCGTATTTTTCTATTGCTTTCTTCTTTTTAAACCCAACTAGAAATCTTCATAGCTATCCTTTGGTTCATCATCATCGTCATTCCTTATTATCATCACTATCAGATCACCATTATCATCATAATCATATTCTTATCATAAACATCATCATCGTCATATCATACATCATATGATCATCATCATTTCTATCAACTTACAATTTTAGTCGGCTTTTTCTCAAAACCACGACCCAATATCCAAATGAATCTCGGCCCACCATGTAACCAACTACACATCATTATCATTTTTAATTATCAACTTTCACTTTCATGATTCCATTACCACATCATAATCTACCAGCCCCTTATTATCAATTCTATATTAAGTATAATATTCACTTATCTCATTTAATAAAAGAACAAAGTTGCAAAGTGGAGATGTTACTTTAATCTTGGTCGGCAAAAAAAAAAAAAAAAAAAAAGGAAGAACGAACACATAGCAGCCCTTTTTATCATCGTTCATCATCATTCACTTCGTGATTCATCATCATCACGTAACATCTACATCATCGAACATCATAATTATCTTTTCATCATCTTCATCGTTATATCATAATCATCATCATTCGTTCGTTACTGTATCAAATATGGAAACAGAAAACGTACTGCAGCTGTAGCAGCTCACGATGGTGATGGTTTGCAGCGTATGGAACAGGAACAGGAGCAGCAAAAATTTAGTTAAAGGTGGGTGGTTAAATGGGTGTAGCAGGTGTGGGTTAGGGGTACTTTTGGTTTAATCGACACTGGAGGAACAATAGTAGCAATAGCAATATAAAGGTGGTATTGTTTTGGGTCTTGATTCCTTATGAACTGCAACACGTGATGATGTTATCAATTATTAGTCGAAGGAGAAACAGAAGAACACAAAAAAAAATTAACAAATGATGATGAAATGGTTTCACCAAGGAGAATGATTGTAGAGAGAGAGAGAGAGAGAGAGAGAGAGAGAGAGAGGAAGTGGTGTTTTACGGTTGTGTTGATGGGGTGATGGCAGTGGTTTCACGATTAGATGGTGGTGATTGTTGGTGGCTGTAACAATAACAATAGCAGTGAGTGAATTGGTGATGATAATTGTTTGAAACGGAAAAGAAACAAAAGAAAAGAAAATAGGAAAACGATTATATGATGGTGGCGATTTCATGGAGGTTCGATGGTGGTTATTTTGGGTTGTTGAATAAGATGATCATGGTGGTAGTGATTTTTGGTGATCTACCAAGATGATGATGCATATTTTCCATCGATCTCTCTGCTACACCCACATGTACATAGATATAAGATTTATGTAATTTATAATTATAATATTAATAATAATTAATAATAAATAATATAATAAAGATATTAAGGTCAAAGAACGTACAATAATAATTTTCATCAAATTTCAATCAATAATAGTATAGCCGTCACCTAACTTAATTTACGGACACTATCGCGGTCCGTTGTTAAATCAGTGGCGGATAAAAGTTCACAGAAAAATCCCAAATTTTTAATTTAAGCATCTTTATTTATTTAGGTCCTTATGGTATAAAATTCAGTTATTAATTTAATAAATAAATATTACATCAACTGTCCCTCTCATTTATGGGTAAAATATAAAAAGTGTTAAAATTAAATAATTAGATCCTATATATATATACTTTTAATAAGCCTATAACTTATATAACTTATTTTCGGATCACCTTTTATTTTAAAATTACATAAGTTTGAATTTAATTTACTTAATATTAATCGAAACATCAAACGAGTATTACAATCATTTAATATTTATTTTTAATATACTTTATTTATATATAGAAATATATTTTAAATAATAATTACTATAATATCCTATTTTTAATTTATTAATTTTTTTTATAACAACAACATATAATACATCAAATTATATTATTATTTATATATGCATACACACATATATATATACAATTAATTGTTCGTGAATCGCCGAGAGTAGTCGAAGGTCAAATGACTCTATGTAAACAGTTCAAAATTTCTTAAGACTCAACTTTACAAACCTTGCTTATCGTGTCGGAATCATATAAAGATTAAGTTTAAATTTGGTCGGAAATCTCCGGGTAGTCACAATTAACCCCTTTGACTCATCTAAAGTCAACACACCCATTTCGGGTCATCCACTAACCCAACTAACACCCATTTACCAATTAGCTAGGTGTGCTAGAAATAAACTAACCAATTAGGACTCATAAACATCAATTACCACTTTGAAACTCTAGGTTAGTTACCATTGAGTCTTCATGACTCAATCTTACCCAAGAACACCCAAAATCATCAAATATGGGTTTTATGTTCATCACTATCCCAAACCCTAACCCTTACACAAATTTAAAACAAGGAAATCAAGATTAGAGCTTACCACTACAACCACAACGTAGCTAGTGAGTAGATGAACGACTTTAATACCCGCACTTTGGCCCGAGAACAACTTCTTCCTCTTGGATTTAAGCTTTCTCACTCAAGAAATCACACTCTCTCTCTAAAATTAAAGTGAAGAAGATAAGGTTGTTGAAAATGGAGTGAATGATACTCCACAAACTGACCTACTGGTCTTTAACTCGTCCACAGGTGAAATTACTAAAATACTCATCAAAATATCTGAATAAAACAAGCAGAACCCGGCTACAGTGAAGAGTGCGCCACGCGCACCCTTATGTGTGCGCTGAGCGCACTAAGCTCAGATCAGTCTCTGTCTTCTATTTAACTGCACAATAATTCCCACACTTTATGTACTCAGAGCGCGACATGTGGGGCGACAATCACATGTGATTGAAAAAAAAAAATTCAAAAAATTGTATAATTTTTTTTTCAAAATTTGATTTTTAGAAATTTTTTTTTTTTTAAAATTTAGCATGTCAAATCTAATCAGATGCAATTGAAAAACCCAAATCACATGTGATTCTGGATGTCAAATCCAATCACATGTGATTGAAAAAAAAATTACAAATTTTTTTTTTAAAATTTTTTTTAATCACATGTGATTGGGTTTTACAATCACATGTGATTGACATGCAGAATCACATGTATTTACCGCAAGTCAAATCAAATCACATGTGATTGAAAAAAATACAATTTTTTTTTTTCAAAACTAATTTTTTTTTCAGTCACATGTGATTGAATTTGACATGTAGAATCACATGTGATTGGGTTTACAATCACATGTGATTGACATGCAGAGTCACATGTTATTTACTGCAAGTCAAATCCAATCACATGTGATTGAAAAAAAAATTGAATTTTTTTTTTTCGAAATAAAAAAATTTTAATTTTTTTTTCAATCACATTTGATTGTTCCGCCACATGTCCTCTGATTGATCCTTAGATCTCAACTTAAAAGTTAGATTCATTTGAAATTCATCTTTATCAATTTAAAAAATTTCTCAAAACAAGCATAATAAATTATTTTATTCTTAAATAGTTCTCATTTTATTTTAATTAGACTATTCTTTAAATTAGTCTACTTTTATAATATTTTTTTAATAAATTTTTTTTTATTGATCAGTTTTTATAGCATTTTTTATCAACTTTTTAATGATCATTTTAATTAAACTATTTTTTCTAGGATTTTTAGAATGCTCAACTATTTATAATTAATATTTTTAAATATATCGTTCTTAATATCTATCAATGACAATTTATTAAGTCTTTCTTATGATGATGTGGTAGATCAAGTATGACTTCAATAACTTCAATATTGGTAAACTTTTTTATGTGCAAATGTCATAATTATTGGAATTGTATACAATATATGATATGCAATTATTACTTTGAGAAAATAAATAATTTTTCAAATTTTCAAAAGATAACTATGTCTCAAAATTCAATTGGCATTATTTTTAGCATTAGTTTTAACGTTAATTCTATATTCTATATTAGTTTTAGCATTACTTTGAACATTAGTGATTTTTGTAATAGATTCATAATATTAATTGGTTTACTTTTCATAATAAATCCCAATCGTTAAAATTTGATATTACTCCGTTCCTTTTTAATTATTTTCATTAAAAAACATACCTATCAAAAAAATAGCAAACAAAGCCTAGACAACAATTATCCATACGATCCAGTAGAAGACTCTAATGATGGGCCTATTAAAGTCACCAAGGTTGGGCCGTCCATGGCGCCAAAAGATGGCAATTTAAAACATGCTTCTAGTAAGCAAAGCCCAGACAACAACTACCATTTAATCCAGTTGAAGACTCTAATAATGGGCCTGTTAAACTCACCAATGTTGGGCCGTATATGGCTCCAAAAGAGGACAAACTAAAACGTGCATCTAATAAAGTTGGACCTGGGCTCAAGAAAAAAGAGACACTATACCAAAACACAAAAGCAGTCGACAAAAACAAAGGGGATTGTTGTTGGTCCTCTATTCGAAGGTGGAAAGCAAGTTCCAGGATGATGAACCTTAAAAAGACAGCAAGAATTGGGAAAGATGGTAAATCCTCAATGAGATCAAGATGTATGTCGTGTGCAAAACAAAATAACCAATCAAAATCGGGCTCAAAGATTGGCAACTTGAAGAAAACAAATCCAAGCCTGAATAGTGATGGTGCAAATACAAGTAATTCAGGCTCATATAGTTCGATTAATAAAGAAGAATTATATGAATATGGCTGTCGTCTATGATTGAAATGGTAGAAAAATCCATCTTTTCAGTAATTTTCATCCTCTCTGTCGTTATTTTTAGTTCAATTATGAAGATACTTCCATACAATATTAGGGGTTTCGGTAGTGGGGTTGATAGTAAATTCGGGGAAACGAAAAAATTGATTGTTCAGGAAAAACCATCTTTTTTACACTCCAGGAGACGAAATTGAATACAATAAACTTTCAATGGATTCAATCACTTTGGGGTGATTGTAACTGTGAATTCATTCAACGAGAAAAGGTCGGGAAATCGGGTGGCTAACTCCTTATTTGAGATACTCCAAGAAACTTAAGTTTTGGAACTCATTAACAGCACTTGTTGATTCTAAAGACGAGGCGTGGGTACTTTGTGGTGATTTTAACGAAGTCAAGAATCAATCAGAACGATTTAATTGTGAGTTCATAGATAATAGAGCAAGGTGGTTTAACGATTTCATTCGTTCAAATAACCTTCTAGATATTCCAATGGGCGGTAGCATCTTTACGTGAGTTAGTGATGACGGTGTCAAATTCAGTAAACTAGATCGGTTTCTTGTGTCCGAAAAATTCTATCATATTTGGGATTGTCTAACAGCAACAACTTTGGAACGTACAAAATCGGATCACTGTCCGATAGTTTTAAAAGATGAGGATAAGAATTTCGCCAAAAGCATTTAAAGTATTTGAAGTTTGGTTTAAAGAAGATGGTATACGGAAATAATTGGTGATGCGTGGCATGATTCGAGTTATAAGGGTTCGAGATTGGACAATGTGTTTTTGAATAAATTAAAAAGTTTCAAAGCAAGTCTTAGGTCATGAAGTAAAGAGATGTTTGGGCAATTAGATGGTGAAATTCAAAAGCATAAGAATGAAGCTCTAAAATTGGAATTAAAAGCTGAAACAGTGACTCTGGAGGATCATGAATTAGAAACGTGGAAATGTGAAAGGAAAATGTGGATGGATAAGGAAAAGATCAAAGCAAGTATAATTAAACAAAAATCTCATGTTCGATGGGCTCTCGAAGGTGATGAGAACACGAAGTTCTTTCATTCGATGATTAGAAATAAATACAATAAGTGCAAAATTCAGGGATTAAACATTAACGTAAGTTGGAATGAAAATCCAAGTGATATAAAAGAGGAGGCGTTCAATCTAAGTGATATTAGCTTGATTGGGAGTTACTATAAGATACTTTCTAAAATTCTTTCGAATCGTCTCCGGAAGATTTTACCTTCTCTTGTGGGTACGGAATAAAGTGCCTTCCTAAAAGGACGGTACATACTTGATGATGCACTAATTGCAAACGAAACTATAGTTTTTTTAAAGGCAAAATGGAAAAAAGGAATTATATTCAAAGTCGACTTTGAAAAGGCTTTTGATAGCCTTAATTGGAATTTCCTCTTTGAAGTTATAAAAAGTATGGGATTTAGGTCTAAATGGATAAAATGGATTGACTCGTGTCTTAAGTTGGCCTCGGTTTCCATCTTAGTAAATGGTCACCTACGAAAGAGTTCTTGCTTGGTTAAGGGGTTCGCCAAGGGGACCCTTTATCTCCGTTATTGTTCCTTTTAGCGGAGGAAGGCCTTAATATTCTTACGAAAGCGGCAATAGATAAAGACCTATTTAAAGGCATTCAAGTGGGGGATGATAATGTGTTAGTTTCCCATCTTCAATACGCGGAGGACACTATTTTTTTGGGTGATTAGAATGAATAAGAGTAGTGATTGGAATCCGGTAATTGACAAATTTAAATTTAGTCTTTCAAGTTGGAAAATGCATTCGTTGTACTATTTGGAGGAAGATTAGTCCTAATTAAATCGATGATTAATAATCTTCCGTTGTACTATTTCTCGCTCTTTCATGCTCTGCTGAGTGTGATTAAAATCCTATAGAGAGTGAGGCGAGACGTTCACCCGGCGTCGGGGGACAATTTTGCAGGGCGTATGTCGAATTGCGGAATTTGATGAGATAAAATTTGCTGTCGATGGGATTCTAGTACACGAATAGTTTCCATGCTAGTACTAGGAAGCCGTCTTGTGTACATGCGAGTGAAGGGTTTAGAAGAGAAACCTCTTGTTAGGTAGTGATGGACTGTCTAGAAGATGGTGAATGGTGTTGTCATGGATTAGTTCATGGACAGATGTTCATGTGCGGATAGATTAAAGGGAATGTTAGCATTCCTGGAATGATTATTTGGTGATATCGAAATTTCACCGTCGAAGGTATAACCTGGTAGTGGTGACGGGGAGAGTTGGTTCTCGAATTAGGGAATATTTATGTTTGACCGTTGTTGGTATGGCTTGTTGCCATCAATGAAATTCCATTACTATGATAGCTTTAGGCTAAGTATTGGAGTGCTACCGTAAGAAGTGCTCATTAGAAGAGTATGTCGGCTACCCTGTGAAAGGACCCGTCCTAATCCATCTGGACGAAGTCACCAACAACTGGTTCCATTGCGATGATCGACTCCAAATACTGTCTTTAAAATGAGCAAATGCACAGCGGAATGTTTCTTTCATACCTGAGAATAAACATGCTTTCAAGTGTCAACCAAAAGGTTGGTGAGTTCATAATTTTATCATAAAACAATAAAATTCATCATTTTGATAGACCACAAGATTTAAATCCAGCATGGCACAAATGGGCCCGAATCATATACCCACCTGTAATGTACATGCGATGTTTTTAAATACATTACACTTTTCTCGTGTACAAAATCATCTTTCATAAATCTTAGTAACTGTACACATATCTCGTGCACAAAAATAACATACACATAACCTGTGTATAAAAATCATTCTCTCGATACATAACATTCATATCAATTGGTGGCAATTATCATGTCCACATAATTCAATGGTGACAATTATCATGTCCACATAATTCAATGGTGGCAATTATCATGTCCACATAATTCAATAATAATCCGCAGAACTTCTGTCTGCATAATAATTCATTCGAGGAAGGTTTTACTTGTGTCTATCTCGTCAAACATTTATAAAATGCATTTCATGTATTCGCAGTTCAAAATATATTTCAAAAGCATTTAATAAAGCAGTTGTAAAAACAGCGCATGTATTCTCAGTCCCAAAAATGTAAAGAGTAAAAGGGAGTAAATGAACTCACCATATTGTATTTTGTAGTAAAAATACATATGACGTCATTGAACAAGTGTAGGGTTGGCCTCGGATTCACGAACCTATATTATTCATATATATATTAAAACGCATACTTGTAATCGAATAAATATATATGTTATTATTAGTAATATAATTTATATATTTAATAAGTTATAAGTTTCACTATTTATTTATAATAATGCTTATGTTACTAGTAATAATAATTCTAATAAAATGATACTAATACTATTAATAATAATATTGATAATTAATAATTGTATTTGTGATAATAATAATAATAATAATACAAATACTAATAATAATAACCATACTAATAAAAATAAACAAATGACTACCACAAAAAAATTGGCTAAAAAAAATAATGTCACCGCCCAGAATTGAACCCATGACATCTCGTTAAATCACCACACCACTAACCATTGAGCCACTTGACACTATCTGATTAAATTCGTAAACTGAATCCTTTAAATCCTTATGTCTGCCTGTCTCCTTCAAACCCGTCATCAACATACATATAAACTTTTGGCCCAAGAATTAAGTTATCCTAAAACTAACTGACCCAACATAATCGGCCCAGTTAACATCGAATCATAGCAGTCCAATAAGAAGTGGTCCAGTAGTCCGATTGAATTATGATTCATGTCGCGTAAAAGAAGAAGAAAAAAAAATATAAATAAAAGGGATTAGGTTGTCTTCGGTTTACCATCACAGACTCATTCTATATCTCATCTCCATCTCGTGAATCATCACCGTATCATCTTCACTATCATCACCGTATCATCTTCACTCGTCCAACTCCATTATTTTTCTTGTTTTAAATTCTAATAGAAACAATAGTAGGAACACTGTATTCGGCGAAGGGGACTGCAGGAAAGTTTGATTTAATTTTTAATTGAATACATTAGGTACATGGATATCCACTAGTCCTTTTAATATTTTCCAAATGGGTTACCTGTTGTAGAGATTGTCGGCCAAGGAGCTTCTTTAAATAAAAAAAAAAAGAAAACGTGGTAGTGGATGTCGCTATTAGGAAACGCATATAACAACTGCCATCAATCATCTTAATTATATCAATTTCAAACGTATTCTATAACCTTATTTCTTCTTTATTTCGTCATTATTCTAACTTGTTCACAGCCTACACATGAGCTGTAGGTTTGTTCATTTAGTTAATTGCTATGGGTGGTGAAGCTTTGGTGATGGGTTGTTTGATCATAAAAGAAAATTGATGGTATCGATCGTTATGGTGTTTGATGCGTGTTTGTATTCGGATATTAACAAATAACACACAAAGGAAAAAGACAGCAGCGAGTATATGATGGTTATTTTGGGTGGATTTCATGGAGGTGAAAGGGTGGTCGTTTATGATCAATATGAGGAGAGAGAGAAGAGAGGAAGGATGGCGATAGTAGCTGTATGGGTTTTTATTATCATTAACGAGCAATAGAAGTAGTATTGGATGTAATAGAATTCGAGTATCATCACTAAAAAGAAACGCAGGTTTGTGATTTATGATTGTTTAATGGTGTTGATTATGGCTCTCGTTTGTTAGCAGCTACTAGTAATCATCACAGGTGACGGTTTACGAGAGCTCATTGTGATTGTATGATGATGATATCAACAGCAAACAGTTTGGGTGAGTTCATGAAGGTTTGTAGGTGATTGATGATTAAAAGTTAACAGATGGAGGTGGTGATTTGCTCAAATGTGAATCCAAAACAGAAAATACAATAGTTATTGAAGTGGGTGTCGGCTTGTAGTAGGATAGAGGTGTTGGTTGCTTATATTCGATTAGGGAATCAGAAAAAAGGAAACCAAAAAGGTTGGTGATGAAGATGTGGTTATAGGTGACAGGTTTGGTGTTTTAAATTTCCAATTGTAATATCCAATTGTGACGTATAGACAATGATATTAGGTGAAAACGAATATTTGCAGCAATGTAATCAGTTGTTCTTTAGTGTCAAAGGTCGACAAGGAAATCAAGAGGACAGATAGGAATCAACTAAAATAAAAATATATATGATTGAGATATAAAGCAGGATTTGGATTAGTTCCAGATTTAAATTCCTGTTTGATACATGATTAAAGATAGAATATCTATTCAGCTACCGCCTAAAAACGATTTGGAACATATAACATATTTAAATATGATTATACGTATATCCAGTATTTATATGTAGGTATATTGGTATGTATTTATATATACATATTTATATTTGTAATTCATATATGTATATATATATATATATATATATATATATATATATATATATATATATATATATATATATATATATATATATATATATATATATATATATATATATATATATTTATATCTATCTGTATGTATATATATTTTGATTATATATCTGAGGTTATATATTAGTTTCATTATTAATAATGTAACTTTAATAATATATCATTTACTTTTATTAATTTTAATAAGAATATTAATATTAATAATATTAAAGTTAATATTCATAATATAAATGATAATTTTATCAAACTTATCCTAAGAATAAAATCAATTATAAAAATGATAATAATAATTTTAAATAAAATGATAACTTTCGGTGATGAGAATAATAACCATAATAATAATTAAAATTTTATTACCAATTTTAAATAATAATGATATTTAATAATGATAACAATAATATTAATTATAATAATGATAATACTAATAATAATAATATAGCAACTCGTACATATCGAATGTATATATATTTGTATCTCACATTAAATTCAATAATATTCATGGTTTAAATATTAATATAAATAATAATAATAATAATAATAATGAATAATGTAACATTTGCGTTTTTACGTATAATATATTAACTTATTTATTCTATTTATTATTTTTCATTAAGAATCCAATTAACTATATTTTATTTATACATTATTATATTTATTTTTATATTTATATACAAATACATGTTATCTACACACATGTGTTCGTGAATCGTCGGAAATAGTCAAAGGTCAATTGAATAACGAACATGGTTTTCAAAGTTTTTGAGATTTTAATATTACAGACTTTGCTTATCGTGTCAGAAACATATAAAGATTAAGTTAAATTTTGATTGGAAATTTCTGGGTCGTCACAGTACCTACCCGTTAAAGAAATTTCGTCTCGAAATTTGAGTGAGGTGGTCATGGCTAACAATAAAAATGTTTTCATGACGAATATGAGCTGATAAATAGAGTTTATCACTGTTGAGTAATATGGATAAGATAATTCAATTATTCGAAGAGTAGAGTGAAGTTATCACAAAAGAGCGAAATAAAGAAGTAAAGATTCGTCATAGCTTTTGACGTAGTCAGGGTTGAATTCCGGAATTTAAGGGATTTAAAAGAAAATCTTTGAAATCTGAGAGATTTGATTCTTCAACGAATAAGGAGATTAAAATCTCTATAATTAAATGCGATGATCTGTCCAGATTACCACGTTTGATATTTCCATTATAAATTTACCTTTTCCGTTCCATTAGTTTTCACCACTTCTATAATCAATTCTCAAATTCAAAATATTTGAAAATGCTTATTCCAGTTCTGATTCTTATCCTTATTCTTACTATCGCAACAATCATTCTCCTTTTCCAATTACCACCGGAGGAATCTGCTTTCTTCTACATCGCTCTTGGAGTTATAGTGTTTTTAATTCTCCCGTGTCTTTATGTTGCGATAAACATTGATATACACGGTTTCTAATTTCCGTGTTGTTTTTGGGCTTTATATCCCCCCCCTTATATTTCAATGTCCCCATTTCTATTTCCTATAATCATTGTTATCCACAGTTAATACTCCCTCCTATTTGTTGCGATTTATACTCCACTTTCTATTTCGGAGCTTTGTCCCTTCGTTTCTTTTTCTTGCGATTGGGTATTTCTTGTAATGGTCCAGAATTCGCGGATATAAGTTTCAGAATGAACATTGTTAATGTTCTAAGAAGGGAATGGTAATGGAACGATCTTGATTTGTTAAATTACCAGAATATCCAGGAAAGATAAAACTATCAAGAAAATATGTTCTTGATATGTTTATATATCAGATAAAATGTAAGAGTCGTGTAACATGGCACATGATGACGTTATAATCTGTGAATCATCATGTCCCATTTAGAAACTCAGCATGACTTAAAGTAATATAATCACGTTGATCAAGTGTCATTATATTATACTAACTCATGCATCAGTTTTCAACATTACTTCAGTAACATTCATATTTTAAGCTCGAAGTTTACTAAATATAGAAACTAACAGTTTCTATATGATGTAATACTGATAGCATGAAGAGATTAATGATTTCAGATAAGCATAGTTGTGATAATATCTTCAGAAATATGGAGGATATTTATAAGGAAAGATATGATGATATCTTGGAATTTCTAATATCGAAGGATGGTGAAGAAAATTTGTCCGCAAGAGTTTGGAGTCAAAAGCAAGGTATTCGCTAAAGATTTCAGCAAGCATTGAATTATTTGGATTTTTTTAAGTCAAACTTATTCTTTGTGATTTGTCCACGGCTTCCTTCATAGTTTCGCATAATCCGCTTTTCGGTACTAAATTTTCTATTGAATGTTTCCAATATAATGATACACAGGAAGCACGAAGAGGTATATAATTTCGAACGAGAATATTTATGAAAATATCCTCAGAAATATCGAAGATTTGATGATGATATTTTGGAATTTCTAAGTTCGATGGTTGATGAGGAAGATTTTCCGTAAGATTTTAACATGAGTACAGAGCAAGATATTCGTTGAAGGTTTCATCGGATCCAGAATTACCTGGATTCTTTGAATATATGTATGGTCCTTGTATTTGTCCTTTGTCTCCTTCGTGGTTAGCTCAATCCGTTTCCAGTTCCAACTTTTCTGAGCTTTGCCAACATACAATTCTTTATCATCAACTTCCGACGATTAAGGTCGTTTACGGTTGCCTACAGTTTCTGCTGCTTCATTCAGCTTTTTCAAAGTTCAATGTATTGATTTGTAGACTGAGTGCTTTTCAGAATTTCATAATGAAAGATCATAATTCTAAGAGATGAATGTTATACATATAATTGTTGATGTAGATATGCTGTGAGTTTTCAAAGTACTGATTGCTGATTCCCGGTAATTGATATGGCAATTCTTGTTACAAGATGCAGATGAGTACATGATGAGACTTCAATAGATAAATATAGTGATTTGTTGGAGGGATTTAAGCCCAAAGAGCAACGAGGTTGCTGGTACGTCTGCTGGTAATAAGATGAAATATAAAAGGTTTCCCGGTAACAATAAAAGAGTTCGCATATATATCAAAGTTATAATAAAGTTATTTCGAATGAAAAGTCGAAGTTGTCTTGCTGGAGCTGTGACAAAATTGGCTATTTTGAAAAAAGAACTGCAGAGTTATTTTGGGTAATAATAACACTAAAAGAATTGGCACAACTACGTGTTAAACGTTTACTCAGTTTCCGAGAGTTTTTCAGGTGTATAACTATATTCATAAATCTTTCCTTCTGTAGATGAAGTGTCGTTGGTTCATCCTCTCGATTGAGGTGTTTTCAAGAATCATGAAAGGTTTGAACGCAGAATGTAATCGTGAAGATACCAATGATGTTTAAGACGAAATCAAGTGGCAAACTTGAAGAATTGTTTAGTTTCATATGTTATAATCAATATTTTAATTCATTTTAATTGTCCAATCTTATTAGTCCATAGTCCACAGTTCACAGTTGACAGTCCAATAATTCATATATAATTTAATATATAATATTCGAATTAATTAATACGTATCGTGACCCGTGTACATGTCTCAGACTCGATCACAACTCAAACTATATATATTATTTTAGAATCAACCTCAACCCTGTATAGAGAATTCGATCATTACTGCATATAGAGTGTCTATGGTGATTCCAAATAATATATATAGATGCGTCGATATGATATGTCAAAACCTTGTATACGTGTCCCGATATTTAAAGTGCGTAAAATAAATAACGGAAAAAATGACGATAAATAAAATTGCGAGAATTAAAATTGCTATAAAATAAATTGCGATAATTAAATTGCGATAATTAAAATGTAATACGGAATTAACAGTTAGCTAGGAACAGTTAGCTAGGATTTTGTTAGCGTGGATTCTTAACAAAATTTCTCATAGTTAAATTGTTTGTTTCTAACAAATTTTTTTTTATTTTTGTCCAATGTTTTCTTAATTATGCCACTTGTTGGATTCTGGTAAATCAAAATCCAAATATGAAATTGAATGAAAATAGTTATTCTGCGGTGAACGGATTCGTATATCTGTGGATGTAGGTAGGATAGTAAATGACTGTTGAATCAGATGGAAAGAATGCACAGTGTAACTTATTAATGTGAAATCTAAATATTCTTCGGGTATTACCTACCCGTTAAAATATTTTCACCATTAACAATTTGTACGAAAGAATTTTTAATTATAATCTTTATGAAAATATACTTGTATATATATATTTTCTTCAGATGCAATCATGGATTTAATGAGTTAATATGATATTAAACTCATTTGATTTACCGTTAGAACAAGAATATATAATCTCTAAAGCATTAAGGATTATATAATCACTATGTTGAACGAAGATAAATAATGTAGAATGATACGTAGAATGATGATTATACTCGAGGTACAGAATGAGATGTTGAGGCATGGATTGTTGATGGTACTGGTGCTGTTATTGATGGTACTGTAGATACTGGTGATGTTGCTGAAGCTGGTACATTTTGTACCATACTCTCCAAATTTATTACTCGAGCGCGAAGTTCATTGACTTCTTCCATTATTCCGGAGTGATTGTCGGTTGGAACGAGCGGATGAATAAGGTTTAGAATTTGAGATAGTATTTAATCGTGACGAGATACTCTGGAAATGAGAGAGAAAATGGTGTTTCAAATAGTTTCGCTGGTAAGTGCTTCAGGTTCATCGCCAAGAGGTGATTTCGGTTGATGGAAAGGATCACCTTCTTCTTGTCTCCATTGATTAAGTCGACTACGAACTCATCAGATAAATTGGGGATAAATGATTGGTTGATTCATTCTAGTGACGCATGCTTTCGGAGCTCAGGTGAACATCCATGTCGGAATAACTGTCGGAATAACTATCGGAATAGCTATCGGAATCTGAGGGACTCGAACTGGTTGAGGGATTCATCTCGTATGATCAGATGAAGTATTTTCGATAAGAAATAGATTATAGGATGTAGATTAGTATCCTGCAATACATAATTTACATATGCATATAAAATACTAAAATCTCATAAATTACGGAGGACTCTACGGAATCTGTCAGGCAAGGTCTACAGTAACAGATACGCTAAGATATGAATTTTGTCTATACACAATTCATGCAATCAATGCAGTAAGATGTGTCTAGACTAAGAATGATAAGCAGATAATTTTTGACACGAAATGATAAGCAAAACTTTTGACATGCAGACACGGTCAAAGTTCGGACTCACTAATGCATCTAAACAACTATCAGTTAGACACACTAATGCAAGACCTGGTTCGCTAAGACCACCGCTCTGATACCAACTGAAAGGACCCGTCCTAATCCATCTGGACGAAGTCACCAACAACTGGTTCCATTGCGATGATCGACTCCAAATACTGTCTTTAAAATGAGCAAATGCACAGCGAAATGTTTCTTTCATACCTGAGAATAAACATGCTTTCAAGTGTCAACCAAAAGGTTGGTGAGTTCATAAGTTTATCATAAAACAATAAAATTCATCATTTTGATAGACCACAAGATTTAAATCCGGCATGGTATAAATGGGCCCGAATCCTATACCCACCTGTAATGTACATGCGATATCTTTTAGATACATTACACTTTTCTCGTGTACAAAATCATCTTTCATAAATCTTAGTAACTGTACACATATCTCGTGCACAAAAATAACATACACATAACCTGTGTATAAAAATCATTCTCTCGATACATAACATTCATATCAATTGGTGGCAATTATCATGTCCACATAATTCAATGGTGGCAATTATCATGTCCACATAATTCAATAATAATCCGCAGAACTTCTGTCTGCATAATAATTCATTCGAGGAAGGTTTTACTTGTGTCTATCTTGTCAAACATTTATAAAATGCATTTCATGTATTCGCAGTTCAAAATATATTTCAAAAGCATTTAATAAAGCAGTTGTAAAAACAGCGCATGTATTCTCAGTCCCAAAAATGTAAAGAGTAAAAGGGAGTAAATGAACTCACCATATTGTATTTTGTAGTAAAAATACATATGACTTCATTGAACAAGTGTAGGGTTGGCCTCGGATTCACGAACCTATATTATTCATATATATATATTAAAATGTATACTTGTAATCGAATAAATGTATATGTTATTATTAGTAATATAATTTATATATTTAATAAGTTATAAGTTTCACTATTTATTTATAATAATGCTTATGTTACTAGTAATAATAATTCTAATAAAATGATACTAATACTATTAATAATAATATTGATAATTAATAATTGTATTTGTGATAATAATAATAATAATAATACTAATACTAATAATAATAACCATACTAATAAAAATAAACAAATGACTACCTCAAAGAAATTGGCTAAAAAAAATAATGTCACCGCCCAGAATTGAACCCATGACATCTCGTTAAATCACCACACCACTAACCATTGAGCCACTTGACACTATCTGATTAAATTCGTAAACTGAATCCTTTAAATCCTTATGTCTGCCTGTCTCCTTCAAACCCGTCATCAACATACATATAAATTTTTGGCCCAAGAATTAAGTTATCCTAAAACTAACTGACCCAACATAATCGGCCCAGTTAACATCGAATCATAGCATTCCAATAAGAAGTGGTCCAGTAGTCCGATTGAATTATGATTCATGTCGCGTAAAAGAAGAAGAAAAAAAAAATATAAATAAAAGGGATTAGGTTGTCTTCGGTTTACCATCACAGACTCATTCTGTATCTCATCTCCATCTCGTGAATCATCACCGTATCATCTTCACTCATCCAACTCCATTATTTTTCTTGTTTTAAATTCTAACAGAAACAATAGTAGGAACACTGTATTCGGCGAAGGGGACTGCAGGAAAGTTTGGTTTAATTTTTAATTGAATACATTAGGTACGTGGATATCCACTAGTCCTTTTAATATTTTCCAAATGGGTTACCTGCTGTAGAGATTGTCGGCCAAGGAGCTTCTTTAAATAAAAAAAAAAGAAAACGTGGTAGTGGATGTCGCTATTAGGAAACGCATATAACAGCTTCCATCAATCATCTTAATTATATCAATTTCAAACGTATTCTATAACCTTATTTCTTCTTTATTTCATCATTATTCTAACTTGTTCACAGCCTACACATGAGCTGTAGGTTTGTTCATTTAGTTAATTGCTATGGGTGGTGAAGCTTTGGTGATGGGTTGTTTGATCATAAAAGAAAATTGATGGCATCGATCGTTATGGTGTTTGATGCGTGTTTGTATTCGGATATCAACAAATAACACACAAAGGAAAAAGACAGCAGCGAGTATATGATGGTTATTTTGGGTGGATTTCATGGAGGTGAAAGGGTGGTCGTTTATGATCAATATGAGGAGAGAGAGAAGAGAGGAAGGATGGCGATAGTAGCTGTATGGGTTTTTATTATCATTAACGAGCAATAGAAGTAGTATTGGATGTAATAGAATTCGAGTATCATCACTAAAAATAAACGCAGGTTTGTGATTTATGATTGTTTAATGTTGTTGATTGTGGCTCTCGATTGTTAGCAGCTACTAGTAATCATCACAGGTGACAGTTTACGAGAGCTCATTGTGATTGTATGATGATGATGATATCAACAGCAAATAGTTTGGGTGAGTTCATGAAGGTTTGTAGGTGATTGATGATTAAAAGTTAACAGATGGAGGTGGTGATTTGCTCAAATGTGAATCCAAAACAGAAAATACAATAGTTATTGAAGTGGGTGTCGGCTTGTAGTAGGATAGAGGTGTTGGTTGCTTGTATTCGATCAGGGAATCAGAAAAAAAGGAAACCAAAAAGGTTGGTGATGAAGATGTGGTTATAGGTGACGGGTTTGGTGTTTTAAATTTCCAATTGCAATATCCAATTGTGACGTATAGACAATGATATTAGGTGAAAATGAATATTTGCAGCAGTGTAATCAGTTGTTCTTTAGTGTCAAAGGTCGACAAGGAAATCAAGAAGACAGATAGGAATCAACTAAAATAAAAATATATATGATTGAGATATAAAGCAGGATTTGGATTAGTTCCAGATTTAAATTCCTGTTTGATACATGATTAAAGACAGAATATCTATTCAGCTACCGCCTAAAAACGATTTGGAACATATAACAGATTTAAATATGATTATACGTATATCCAGTATTTATATGTAGGTATATTGGTATGTATTTATATATACATATTTATATTTGTAATTCATATATGTATATATATATATATATATATATATATATATATATATATATATATATATATATATATATATATATATATATATATATATATATATATATATTTATATCTATCTGTATGTATATATATTTTGATTATATATCTGAGGTTATATATTAGTTTCATTATTAATAATGTAACTTTAATAATATATCATTTACTTTTATTAATTTTAATAAGAATATTAATATTAATAATACTAAAGTTAATATTCATAATATAAATGATAATTTTATCAAACTTATCCTAAGAATAAAATCAATTATAAAAATGATAATAATAATTTTAAATAAAATGATAACTTTCGGTGATGAGAATAATAACCATAATAATAATTAAAATTTTATTACCAATTTTAAATAATAATGATATTTAATAATGATAACAATAATATTAATTATAATAATGATAATACTAATAATAATAATATAGCAACTCGTACATATCGAATGTATATATATTTGTATCTCACATTAAATTCAATAATATTCATGGTTTAAATATTAATATAAATAATAATAATAATAATAATAATAATAATAATAATAATAATAATAATAATAATAATAATAATAATAATAATAATAATAATAATAATAATGAACAATGTAACATTTGCGTTTTTACGTATAATATATTAACTTATTTATTCTATTTATTATTTTTCATTAAGAATCCAATTAACTATATTTTATTTATACATTATTATATTTATTTTTATATTTATATACAAATACATGTTATCTACACACAGGTGTTCGTGAATCGTCGGGAATAGTCAAAGGTCAATTGAATAACGAACATGGTTTTCAACGTTTTGAGATTTTAATATTACAGACTTTGCTTATCGTGTCAGAAACATATAAAGATTAAGTTAAATTTTGATCGGAAATTTCTGGGTCGTCACACCCTGTTGGCATTGACTTTTCGAATTGTGAATTACTAGTTGTATTTGTCGAAGAACAATGCCTTCGCATAAGCGAAGGTGCGACCGGTTGAGTTGTGTGAGTGTGAGCCATTGAAGTACGGAGTATTATCGTTGCATGAATCCCTCTCGATCTGGCTTAATGCAAGACTTGGTCTACGTTGTAGTGGACCTAGAAGATAGTGTTGGGTGATTAAGTTATGGACATAGTATGATGCTGGTGGAGGCCTGAGATAACATTGTAGGGTTACATGGTGCTTCTGTGTTCCTTAGCAAATGATTCGGTTGTTGAACGTACGGTGTACTGTCGGTGGTATCAAAGAAACTCGATGAGTTCGAGCTCATGGTAATGTATGGTGAGTTCGATGGGTGCTTTCAACCACGGAAATTTAGATTCCTTTGTCGGATCATTGAATTTGGTTCCAGTTGCGGACGACAGGTGGGCAGATATTACTTGCTTAATGGTGCATGGTGCGGATCACGGGGACGTGATCCCTTCTAAGTGTGGGAGAGTTGTAACGACCTATTTTCTAAAGCAGTCTTTTGGACATCGATTGAGCTTACAAGGTGAGTATTTGGTCAATAGTGCTGTAAACTTGACTAAGGTGTGGCTTAAAAGTGAACCAAGATGGCAAAACAAGGGAAATGTAGCAAACTGACCAAATGCGGCGCATATAAACCCCATATGCGGGGCATATGTAGTGTAATTTTGTGCCACTTGAAGTCACATGAAAATATGTGGCGCATGAGGCCATAATATGTGGCGCATATCTTTTTAAAGGCCATATGTGGCGCATATAATGAATATATGTGGCGCATATGCATGCTGGTGGGTTTTGTTTTGTAAAATTGATGAGGGCTCTTTGGTCTTTTCACTTATGGACGCGTTTAAGGCTTGAGATATGATTAAGATCTCATTCTTATCTTCATTTCTCAAAACCAAATCCTAAGTTTATAGAGAGGAAGTGGTTCTAGAGAGAGAAAGCTTCAAATGGTGATGAAGGTAATGATTCTTGCCCAAATTGGAGTGGGTCTTGGTGCATCTTGGCGATTCTAGCTACTAGGATTCTTGTTAGTGCTAAGGTAATGATGCGTAATTATGACTTTAAAAATGCAATTTAGAACAAGCTTTCTGAGATGATCCGTCCTAATCCATAAGGACGAATACAATAATATATGATTGCATTGCGAGGTTCTGACCTCTATATGATACATTTTACAAACATTGCATTCGTTTTTAAAAGACAAACTTTCATTACATCGAAAGTTGATAGGCATGCATACCATTTCATAATATATCAAACTATAATTGACTTAATAATAATCTTGATAAACTCAACGACTCGAATGCAACGTCTTTTGAAATATGTCATGAATGACTCCAAGTAATATCTCTAAAATGAGGAAATGCACAGCGGAAGATTTCTTTCATACCTGAGAATAAACATGCTTTCAAGTGTCAACCAAAAGGTTGGTGAATTCATTAGTTTATCATAAACAATCATTTCCATTAATTTAATAGACCACAAGATTTTTATTTCATTTCTCATAAATATCATGCATCTGCATAAAAATCATTCATATGGATTGAACACCTGGTAACCGACATTAACAAATTCATTTAGAATATCCCCAAATATACAGGTACACTCATGTATATATATATAATCGAAGTAATAAAGCATCCATAACCTGGATGGGGTTTGTTAGGCCCAATAGATCTATCTTTAGGATTCGCGTCAATTTAGGGGTCTGTTTCAAAATTCTTAGGCTACCAAGCTAAAAAGGGTGATATACGGTATATAATTCAACCATAGAATGTAGTTTCAAGTACTTGTGTCTATTTCATAAAACAGTTATAAAAGCAGCGCATGTATTCTCAGTACCAAAAATATATATAAAAAGGGAGTAATGAAACTCACAATATTGTATTTTGTAGTAAAAATACATATGATGACTTTGAACAAGTGTGGGGTTGGCCTTGGATTCACGAACCTATACCATTTGTATATATTTATTAAAACATATAATCGTAATCGAACAAATTTATTTATTATATCTTAATTTATATATTATATATATTTAATTTGTGTATATATTCAAAATGATTAATATTTATATAGTTATATTAATATATCCATATTTATATATATAATTGTTTAGTGTTATATTTAAAAATCAATAGTTTGTTATATGCAAGTATTTATATAAGTAATATTAATGAGTTTGATATATATAGTTATGTAAAATATTAATATAATTATAATATATGTAATAGGTATATTTTATGCACAAAATATTCATTTGTTTAAAACAAATAGTTTTGATAATAATAATGATTTACTAATAATAATAATAACTAATGATAACAATACTAATAAAAATAGTAGAAATAATATTTATAATACTAATAATAACAATAATTATAATAAGAATAACAATAATAATAATAATAACAATAATAATAATAATACTAATAATATCAAAGAGGACTACCTTGTAAAGGAGCTCTAAAAAAATATTGCCTCAGCCCGGGATTGAACCCGAGACCACTCGCTAAACCGAAAACCCATTAAACCATCCGTCCATTTCAATTTATCTGTTATTATTCCTATTTTATTTTTGGTTAACCCAATTCTGTTGTCCCTTCTTCTTCCCAGACTAATTCGACCAAAGACCACCCAATTATAACAGCAAGGTTGTTGTTTGATTTACGAATTAGAATTGAAACTTAACAACCCTTTTGATTTCTTGATCAATACTCAATAAATAGAAAATTCAAGTAGCAGCAACAGAGTAATATCCTGGAAAAAAAATATTTTGAACTCAAATATTGAATTTAAATCCTGGTCACTTTTAGCTTATAATTATAACATGAAATACACCTTAAATCCTTCAAGGAAACTTTAGGCATCATCAATTTTACCAGAAAACTTCCTTAGATTATGAATTTGAATTATAAAGAATCGTTTGACTTTTCGTTTTTAACTTTGACTTTGCAAATTTGAAATCAATCGAAGAATTTGGAAACTAAAAACTTGCAGATAGTTTAATTAGTTGATTCCTAACACAATAGCATTTATAGATTTTGACATTTGATCCAGGATTTAGTTTTTGATAAAAAATAATACGAACAGGGATAAGAGTTCGTTATATCATTTTTTTTATTAACTCGTTAAATAAAATCAGACAGAGGTGATGTAGAATTGATAAGGATAAAGAGAAATTGATTTGTTCTCTTAACCACTGAAACTAGTCGATTTATACAACAATGTGGGTGTGTCGACAGATTAGACACAGGTAAACAGAAAAATAACATAAAAAAATAAAAGCAGAAAAGGATTTTAAACAGAATTTTTCTGTATTGGCCAACTGGTTTCGATAAATAACAAAATCAAAGATAGGAATCAATTTAAAGCAATAGAAGAATTAAAGTGATAGAGATAGAACCGGTTCTTGTTATTTGTCTATGTTCTTGGAATTACTTAATATAATTAATAATAATAATACTATTTAATAATTATTATATAATAATGAGTAACAATAATAATGAAAATGATAATAATAATATTATTAATGATAATAATAATGATTTGTATTATTTTTATAATAATACTAATAATAATAATGATTTTAATGATAATGGTAATTATAAAATAATGATAATATTAATCATAATTTTACTACTACTTAATAATGATAATAATAATATTAGTAATAATAATATTATAACAAATCAAATGTATCAAATTTCATATCCATTTATTATATATAGTAATATTATTAATAATGATGTTGATATTTAAATTGATTTTAATAAAAGTAATGATAATATTAATATAGCAATTATAATTTATCTTGTAAGTAAGTTTAATATATTAATATTATTAACTAAGTAATATTTATTAACTATCTAATATATAATAATGCATAGTGATTATTTAATTTTTATATATTATATATATACAATATACATAATATTAATCATGTATCGAAATCATATATATTTATATTTTATCTTGTATATATATATATATTTTTATATTTTTAACACTGATGGTTGAATTTTCTTTTATTATTTCAATTTATAATATAAACTTATATATATATATATATATATATATATATATATATATATATATATATATATATATATATATATATATATATATATATATATATATATATATATATATATATATATATATATATTATTTATTAACAATTGTTCGTGAATCGTCGGGAATAGTCAAGGTCAAATGCATTCATGAAAAATAGTTCAAACATTTTTGAAATTCGGTTTAACAGGCTTTGATTATCATGTCAAAACCATATAAAAATAAAGTTTAAATTTGGTCAGAAATTTTCGGGTCGTCACAGTACCTACCCGCTAAAGAAATTTCGTCCCAAAATTTGAATGTGGTTGTCATGGCTAACAATAAAAATGTTTTCATGACGAATATGAGTTGATAAATAGAGTTTTATCATTATTGACTAATATAGATAAAACGATTCGATTATTCTAAGAGTATAAGTGAAATTATCGTAAAAGGTTGAAATTAAGAAATAGAGATTCGTCTTAACTTTTGATGTTGTTTTGGTTAAATTCTGGAATTTAAGGGATTTAAAGAAAATCTTCGTAATCTAAACAAGATTTGATTCTTCCATAAATAAGGAAATTATGATCCTCTTTAATTAAATGCGGTCAATCTGCTTCGATTTCTATGTCTGATATTTCCATTATAAATTAAACTTTTTCCGTTCCATTATTTTCACCCTTCCTATACTTTCTTTCTTAGTTCCTACATCCAAAATATTGTGAAAATGCTTAATCCAGTTCTAATCCTTGATATTTTCCTAATTATCATTTCTGTCATCCTTCTTTTCAATCTTCCATCAGAAAAATCTGTTTACTTCTACTATTACCTTGGGGTGATACTATTCTTAATTCTACCGTGTCTTTATATTGCTATTCGTACTAATATCCACGGTTTGTAATTTATGTGTTGTTATCGGGCTTTATATTCTCCCTTATATTTCGGAGCTCTTTGCCTTTGTATTCTCTTCTCGACTCTAAGTACAACAAGTAATGGTCCAGAATTCGTAGGTATGAAGTTTCGAATGAACATAACTAATGTTCTAAGAGGGAAATTGTAATAGCACGATCTTGATTGGCTAAATTACCAGAATTCAAGAGAAAAGATAGAACTATCAGGAAAATATGTTCTCGATATGTTTGGAGATTAGGTAAAATGTAAGAGTCGTATAACATGGCACATGATGACGTTATGGTATGTGAATCATCACGTTCCATTAGAAACTCAGCATGACTTACCGTAATATAATCACGTTGATCAAGTGTCATTATATTATACTAACTCATGCTTCAGTTTCCAACACTACTTCAAGAACATTCATAATTTAAATTTGAAATTTTCAGAATTTAGAAACTAAAACAGTTTCCTTTCTGAAGTATCACTGATATCGCGAAAAGATAAATGATTTCAGATAAGAATAGTTATGAAAATATCTTCAGAAATATCGAGGATATTTATAATGAAAGATACGATGATATCCTAGAATTTCTAATATCGATGGATGATGATGAAGATTTGTTCGTAAAAGTGTAGAGTCAGGAGCAAGGTATTCGTTAATGACTTCAGCAGATACCGAATCATTTGAATTCTTTGAAGGCAGGTTTAGTCTTTGTGATTTGTCTACAGCCTTCTTCATGGTTTGCTCAATTCATTTTTCAGTTCCAACTTTTCTGAGCTTGCCAACATATAATTCTTTATCATCAAACTTTTGGCTGTTAATGACGTTTACAGTTTTTGCTGCTTCATTAACAATTTTTCAAAATTTGGAGTATTGATTCGTAGACTGGGTGCTTTTCAGAGTTTCAGAATGGAAGATGATAATTCTAAGAGATAAATGTTATATGTATACATATAACTGTTGATGTAGAAACATTGCGAGATTCAAAATACTGATTACTAATTCTCGGTAATTGGTATGGTAATTTTCATTATCAGATGCAGATGAGTAGATGATAGGGTTTCAATGAATATAATAACTTTTCAGAAAGTCAAAGATCAATGAAGTTGCTGGTAAGTTTACTGCTAATGTGGTGGGATATAAATGGTTCCCCGATAACGATAGAAGAGCACACATATATATCAAGATTATAATAAGGTTGTTTCGGATGAAAAGTCGAAGTTGAATTGCTGGAGCTGTGACAAAACTGGCTATCTCGAACAGGAGTTGCAAAGTTATTTTCGGTAATAATAAAGCTAAAAGAATTAGCACAGCTATGTGTTAAACGTTTACTCAATTTCCGAGAGTTTTTCAGGTGCATAACTATATGCATAAATCTTTCCTTCCGTAGATGAAGTGCGGTTGGTTCATTCTCTCGATTCAGGTGTTTTCAAGAATCATGAAAGGTTTGAACACAGATTGTAATCGTCAAGATACAAATGAGGTTTAAGATGAAATCAAGTGGCAAACTTGAAGAAATGTTTAGTTTCGTATGTTATAATCAATATTTTAATTCATTTTAATTGTCCAATGTTAGTAGTCCACTGTTAATAGTCCACAGTTAGTAATTCAATAATTCATATGTAGTTTAATATATAATATTTGAATTAATTAACACGTATCGTGACCCATTGTATACATGTCTCAGACTCCATCACAACTTAAAGTATATATATTATTTTAGAATCAACCTCAACCCTGTATAGCTAACTCTATCATTACCGCATATAGAGTATCTATGGTTATTGCAAATAATATATATAGATGACGTCGATATGATATGTCAAAATATTGTATATGTGTCACGATATTTAAAATACGAAAATAACAGTATTTAAATGACGATAAATAAATTGCGTAAAATAAATACAGAAATTAAATGACGATAAATAAAATTGCGAGAATTAATATTGAGATAAATAAATTGCGATAATTAAATGTAATAAGGAATTAACAGTTAGATAGGGACAGTTAGCTAGGATTTTGTTAGCGTGGTTTCTTAACAAAATTTCTCATAGTTAATTTGTTTGTTTCTAACAAATTTTATTTTTTGTCCAATGTTTTCTTCATTATGCCACTTGTTGGATTCTGGTACGTCAAAATCCAAATATGAAATTGAATGAAAATGGTTATTTTGTGGTGAACGGATTCGTATATCTTGTGGATGTAAGTAGGATAGTAATTGACTGTTGAATCAGATTCGAAGAATGTACAATGTAACTTATTAATGTGAAATCTAAATATTCCTCGGGTATTACCTACCCGTTAAAATATTTTCACCATTAACAGTTTGTACAAAAGAATTTTTAATTACAATCTTATGAAAACATATATACATATATATTTTCTTCAGATGTAATCATGGATTTAATGAGTCAATATGATATTAGACTCATTTGATTTACCGTTAGAACAAGAATATATAATCTCTAAAACATTAGAGATTACATAATCGCCATGTCGAACGAAGATAAATGATGTAGAACGATACGTAGAACAATGATTATACTTGAGGTACAGAATGAGATGTTGAGGCATGGATTGTTGATGGTACTGGTGCTGTTATTGATGGTACTGTTGGTGCCGGTGATGTTGCTGAAGCTGGTAAATTTTTCACCATATTCTCCAAATTGATTACTCGAGCGCGAAGTTCGTTGACATCTTGTATTACTCTGGGATGATTGTCGGTTCAGACGAGCGGATGAATAAGATTCAGAATTTGAAATAGTATGTAATCATGATGAGATACTCTGGAAATGGGAGAGAAGATGGTGTAACGACCCGCACTTTTCCGATCGTTCTATACTTATGAGATTAATATTTACATAAATTAAACCTTACCAACATGATAAGCAATCCAAATTGTCGAGACTTATGTTTTTCGAAAAGAGTTTTACACAACGTTTGACCGTCTAGTTTGACCGATGATATCACGAACTATACAATATATGATAATTATATGTTTGTGTATATATATGTATATATACATATTTAACATGACCTAAGAATGTTTTAATATCTCATTTTGTATTAATAACAATAAGTCATAAGTATATTTTGAAACTACTAACTTAAGTTTTCAAAACGATAACCATACGTAACGTTATTTGACTTAAATACTTATGACCTATAATGTTTATACATATATCGTATAAGTAATGTATTTAATCACTTTTAAAGACTTAAATACATAAAAAAATATAAGTATATTTACAAAAGATAGTTATATTTGAATTCTCGTTCCGTTTCCTCAATAATCCTATACGTATATCTAGGGTACTATACACAGCTTCTAGAAGTATTTACTATTGGTATATACCAATAGAAATCTTCAATTATTGGAATAATATGTCATTCATGACATAATAAATTTTAACTTATCTTAGATATTTTCACTAAAAACCAAATTTTCAAGCCTATAAATAAGCACCATTTTTAACTCATTTTTACACATTCATTTTCCAAATTTTACTTCCAATTTTCACACACACTTGCAAGAACTCTCTCAACTTTTATTTTACTACTTCTTTCCAGCAACTTTACATTTTAAACTTGAGGTAAAAACTCTACTTCAACTCTTTTTCAATTCATATATTTAAAGCTATATATATAAGAGTTTATAAACTAGAACATAGTTTGAATGATTTCAAACTTGTTCGCAAACTAAATAGATCCTTCTAACTTAACTTTTAAAATACTTCAAGACCTGTAACATATCTTAATTATATGCTAACTTAACAAGGTATAACTTGGTTTTTCAAAGAACACCTTAAAAACTGAATTTACGACGTCGGAGTGCAACCGGGGGCTGTTTTGGGTTGGATAATTAAAAACCATCTTAAACTTTGAATTGGAGGTTTATTTTCTGGAAAAATGATTTTTACTATGAATATGATAACACATAAAAATTTCATGATTTAACTCAAAGTATAAGTATTTTTAGAAAAATAATCATTTGAGGTTGTTTACATGATGGAAAATGATTAACTTCATAAGTTTCACTAAAGTTTGACCTATGCCGTGTGATTTTGAATACAAACTAAGGTATTTACAGTTCATAGTCTTAAAGAGGGACTCGATCCAAGGAGATGGCAAGTTGAATCAACGAAAACGGAGTTGTAACGAAGAAACTATGACCGAAACAAAATCGGATATCCAAGACTAGTTTAGCCACGAAAATAATTGGGAAAAAATTAAATAAATCACATCTTTTTAAGTTAACATGATATTTTATATATATGTACTTATAATTCAATTTTATATGGTTCAGGATCACCCGTAAACAACACGAGAAGATTAATCATAAGATCCCATGATTGTACGCAACACGTCATTTGACAACACCGGTACTTTATGTACGCAACACGTCATTTGACAACACCGGTACCATGGGTCAAGATTAATCTCGACCAATACATATACGATGGGGTTTTATTTATTTCATTGGGGGTTTTATTTATTTCATTGCGGGTATATTAAACATCTAAAAATGAACCATTAAAATTGAATTACTAACAACGAACTGCTAACTACGGACTAAGGAATTATTCAAAGTATTAAAAGTATAACAAGTATATATATGTGACGTTTGTTTAAAAAGAAAAGGTATTGATATATTATATATGGATAGGTTCGTGATATCAACCGGAGACCAAGTCAAATTATATATATATCTTCAAGACGAAAGTGAGTATATAGTCCCACTTTTAAACTCTAAATATTTCGGGATGAGAATACATGTATTTTATGTTTTACGTTATGGACACAAGGAACTGAAAAATATATTCTACGTTGAGTTGTACCACTGGCATACTTCCCTGTAGCTTGGTAACTGTTATTTACAGCGGTATTGTAAACGCGAATCCTGTTGATAGATCTATCGGGCCTGACAACCCCAACCGGACTGGACGACCAGTATTCAACGGTTGCACAGTACTTCGTTTCGTGACTACACTTGGTACGGTGTAGTAAGATTTCATAATAAAGGGAATATGCGACGTGATTAAATGTTAAGTATGGTTACCAAGTGCTCAACCACTTAGAATATTTTTATTAAACTGTTTATATACGAAATCTTGTGGTCTATATATATATTGCTGCCGGCATTAAACCTATATCTCACCAACTTTATGTTGACCTTTTAAAACATGTCTATTCTCAGGTGATTACTAAAGCTTCCGCTGCATTATGTTGAATTTGAGCAGGATCTTGCGTACGCATATTTGTGTCAAAAATAAAACTGCATACCCAAGGATTTGTGTTGTAAAATATGCTCGAAATCGTGTTGTTATCATTATATGTAAAGTTTGTAAGTCGAAGATTATCGCTAAACGATAATCATCTTTTTATTGTCTAAAGCTTGTAACAAAAATAATGGTTATGGTTTGTAATGTATAATATATGCAGTTTCTCTTTTAAAAATGTCGCATATAGAGGTCAATACCTCGCAATGAAATCATACGTTATCTAACACGTTCTTATGGTTAAGGACGGGTTATGACATGTGGTATCAGAGCGGTGGTCTTAGCGAACCAGGTTTGCATTAGTGTGTCTAACCAGGTTTACTAAAAATACTTGATGTCGAACGAGGTGTATATAAAATAGCTTATATTTTACTAGGAAAAACTATTAAATACGATACAATTTTACACAAGATATTTATTTATTTATAGAATGGATATACTTAAACCTTGCTACAACACTTATAGGCAGTGTACCTAATCGTACAGTAGTGTAGTTTTTAGTAAGTCCGGTTCGTTCCACAGGGAAATCTTTAAACAAAGCTCAACGCTATATTAGTTTACTTTTATAAAAATACAAATATATATATAAGTAATATTATTATTATAAAGGGGGGTTTTTACCGTTTAATGACCGGTTTGTCGATTTTAAAACTTTAGTCGCAGTTAAAACCTAATGTAAAATATTAAATAAATACAAGACTTTAAATTAAAGCGTAAAGTAAATAACGATAATGAAATTGCGAATAATAAAAATGCGATAAAATTAAATTGCGATAATTAAAAAGTACGATAATTAAAAGTGCGATAAAATAAAATAACAATAAATAAAAGTGCGATAATTAGAAGTGCAATTAAATATAAAATAAAGGAAATTAAATATGAAATAAAAGAATTATGCTTATTTAAACTTCCGTAATCATGATGTTTGACGTGTTGATTTTAGTTTTATGCCCATGGATTAATTGTCCTTTGTCCTGGATTATTCAATATGTCCGTCTGGTTTTTGTCCATAACAGTCCATCAGTCATAAATATAAATTGCAAGTGTCCTTGTCAAATTATTATTATACCCGAAGATAAATATTCCAACTAATTGGGGATTCGAATTGTAACAAGGTTTTAATACTTTGTTTAATGAATACACCAGGTTATCGACTGCGTGTAAACCAAGGTTTTACTACTTTGTTAACAATTACACCAATTACCCTTGAATGTAATTTCACCCCTGTTTTAATTATTCTAGTGGCTATTAATCCATTCCCGTGTCCGGTTAAATGAACGATTATTCGTACATATAAATACCCCGCCCATCGTGTCCGATCGAGTGTATATGGTAATTTATAGGGACGCCCAATTGTAAATCTTTATATTAACATTAACAAACTTTCATTTAGTTAAACAAATATAAAGCCCATTAATAGCCCATAGCCTAGTTTCCACAAGTGTCGTTCTTTTATCCAAACCCCAATTATGGTACAAAGCCCAATTACCCAATTTTAGTAATTAGCCCAACATCATGATTACTTCGTTTTAAATAAGCATAATAATAACTTAGCTACGAGACATTAATATAAAAAGGTTGAACATAACTTACAATGATTAAAAATAGCGTAGCGTTACACGGACAGAATTTCGACTTACACCCTTACAACATTCGCTAACATACCCTTATTATTAGAATTATAATTAAAATTAAAATATAAATTATAAATATAAATATATTTACGTTGAAGAGGAAGAGAAAAAAGATGTGTAAAACTCGGCACAAAACTGGCTTTTTATAGGACCTGACCAGCAATCTCACACCATGCGACTCGCATGGTTTTGTGCCTCTGGCCATGCGAGTCGCATGGCCACCCTGGATTCAGCCAACTACTTTTGTTTTCTTCTTTGTCGACGTAATATAATAATAATAATATATATAATATATAATTATATATAATTATATATATATTATATTATATTTTTGTGCATAGTAGACTAGATATTTTTGGTCCGTTGCGTCGGGCGTTTCTTCTTGGCTCAGGTCCCGGTTCCGGATTTTCGGACGTCTTCGCGTATTATTTTATATCGCGTACTTTGCGTTCCGCAACTTGTACTCTTGTCATTTTGAGACGTTCCTCATCAATATTTTGAACCTTTTTAGTTGTATCTTGTACTTTTTAGCTCTTTGGACCTTTTTGTCTTCAATTTGTCGAATCTGCCTTTTATCTTCTCTTTTTAAAATTTAAACGAATATTGCTTGTAAATCGAACAATACCAACTAAAATCTTGTCTTTCTTGGGGAATAATGCTATGAAATATATGTTCGTATTTAGCATTATCAAATATTCCCACACTTGAGCGTTGCTTGTCCTCAAGCAATATTGTCTTGAAATACAAGAATCACTTCTTTATTCTTCACACTTTGTACATCAGTGATTTCTATACGGCGGTATAAACAATGGTAGTAACGATATGGTTTACAGTCCCACATGACTATATAAAAATTTAGATCCATTAAGGAAATTGGATCTTTATGAAAACATTTGATCTTTTGAAAATTAAATCTAGTTTTTACCCTAGATAAGTTTTCCGGAATAACCCTTTACTGGTGTTTGCAAAATATTTTTGTGGGTTTGGTGGGTTTCAGATTTTGAAAATTTTAGCTCAAAACTTGCGGTTTTGTGTCACCCACTTGCTAACCTTGTATTAGGAAAGCAACACGTCCAGTTTACTTGTTCCGTATATTACCTTTCGGCAAACTACCGTCCGGTTGTAAAGGAAAGCGTTGAACAAGCAACTGTTAAGGCAATGTCCCGTGACATGCTTTTGATTATGGTCTATAACGTGTCGGACGCAATTACTATCCTTGGTAGGAGCAATAGTAAAGCTCACCCTTATAATTTGTCGGTTTGGCACAAAGTCCTGTCTTTGACCATGTTATGCAACCACCGTTCTTACGGTTGACACCCGATTTAGTTCAGGTGACCTAATGAATTCCAGGTGAATTCCTAGGATTTTACGTTCAATGGTAATGAACGCATTGAAAATAGGGTTTTCAGAAAACAAATCGGTTTGTATTTTTGATCAAAATATTTTCTCGTTTCAGCTCGAGTTTTAGATATCATTGAATTCCATGAGTTTGTAATTCTCAATCTTTAAGGTCAATCTCTAGGATTGAGTAATATCAGTCTTAAAAGCTGATTTTTAATCTTTAAGGAGATTATCCTTTCTGGGGATCTGATTCATTAGTCTTATCCAGCTAATTTGCACGGTGCCTCCCCATTGTACGAGATAAATCCTTCTCATGGTTAGGATAAATCTGACCACTTGGCGACCCTGTTTAATGCTGAGGTCCGTGGATTTCCTGCTGATTTTAGTGATGACTTTTCTAGATTTTTCGTCAACCTACAGCTGGTCTGAACGACAACTTCATGACCTAAATCAAGAAGCGCGTGTCTTTTTCGGAAGACTTTACTTCCTTTTAATGATGGAATTGATTCATCGTGTAGATCCATCTCTTCTTTTCTTTCATTGGGTAAAACAGTTTAGCTTAGTCCAAAGCAAAAGTATTTTCAGTTATTTGTTACAAATATATGTGGCATATGTTTAAAATAACTTGGTAAATTTTCCCACACTTGGCTTTTTATTTTTCTTTTTATCGTCCTCTATTCCATTTTTAAATGAATTTTAACATTTTAGTTTGTTTCTCAATTTATGTCCTTTCCGAGGTAACAATAATTTCGGTGTTAAAACCTAGTTTTATCGTTCATAAATATGTATAAACATGATTTGAATTCATTTAATTGAAAATTTTGAAAAATTTTACTAGAATTGGGTAGTCAGTATATAAGACTAGGGCTGTTCTTTTTTATCAGAGAGCACTAGATTCTAATACAACTACTGCTTTACTAGTATTTTTAATGGTAACCAAGTGTTTAATATAAAAATTTTAAAATCCGAAAGAATTTAACCCCTTCCCACACTTAAGATCTTGCAATGCCCTCATTTGCAAGAAATCAGTAACAATTTAAATTATTGAGGGTGATTAGTGTGAAAATGATTAAATTTTTACCAAAGTTTCCAAATATATTGGCGTTTGTTTGCTGAATGATAAATGGTGCACGTCATTTGTTCATTCCGTCTTGTTGTTATTTCACATACATTTTGCATCATTGTCGTCAAAATTACTTGCTTTTGCTGAACTTAATGCCAGTCTTTGAAAATGCGTTGTTTTACCCTGTTTTGTGCATAAAATAGAATACATACAATACAAATATAATCATACATGCAATTTGAAATGGAACTTTGGCATCCCACTTTCAAACTATAAGAAAAATATTAGTACACAATAATAATAAGAATATCAAACATTACATAAACGTAATAAAATGTTAAGTGTTTAAAATAAAAATAAAAATTACCAACTTATCTCTACTGATCAGGAGGTGGGTTAGGAGGAAAATTAGGATATGGATCCCAATTCATGTTCGCGTCCGGGTTCCATGGCTGATTATAGGTGTACTGGTATGCTGCGTCATAATCATATGAATCATAGGGTGGTCTCATCTCTGGCTGATGTGCGGGATAGTATGCGGGTCGGGTCGGATAATACATCTCGCCAGGCTGCAACTGGCTTATAATTTGGCGCTGATGATAATCCCATCGGCCATGCTCTCGTTGCCGGGAATGCTCGTAGTCATTCCGGCGTTGCCATGCCTCGTACTGCATATGCCTATCATAGTTCGTCATGTATTCATCCTCCATACGAATGCCTAAATCAAGAGCAGTCTCCCGAACAACTCCTATAATGTTGTTCGCCTCCTCCATCTCGTCATCCGAACCTCTCTCTACCTGTCGCTGAGGTCCCTCGTATCGATGTACCCGACCACGTCTCATCAATAATACCCTTGCACCGTGATAAAGGTTTGAACTTATAGTTTCACCTCCGTCCTCTATTTCGTTCATTGGACCCCCTTGGTGCTTATCTACACCTAAATACTCTCCAATGAGAGTAATGAAAATACCACCACCTATAATACTCCCCGATTTCATCCCCGAAACTACATTAGCGAGATAATAACCAACACAATAGGGAATGTTAACGAAACTCCTCGGGTCTCTAATACACTTGAGGTAGAACAAATCGTTTACGGTCAATTTCTCCTTATTCCTACCCCTTTGTGTAATTGTGTTTGCTAAGAATCTATGAATCACCCGGAGTTCAGCTCTGTCTATATCTAAGTATGTATGATTTCCACTGGCGTGAAATTCATTAAAGTGGGACATACGCCTCCAGACAGCGTTAACATCAAATTCCCTATCTACCCTTTCTCCTTGGGCAATCAGGCTATTACAGTCGGGGCTCAAAAGTTCAGCAGGGGTGTAAATCTGTAAGGCCCTGGCTAAATCTATCATGGACATTCTGTACATGCGTCCACCTAACAGAAATCTAATAAAGCTTCTATCATCTATCCTCCTAACATCACTGTTTAACTTAATAGTACTAAGTAATTCTATACACCATTCCCTATATATGGTTCTACGAATGGAAAATAGGCGCATCCAATCGTTAAACTGAGAATTACCATACCTTTGCACCAATAATTGCCGAATCGGTTCGGCAAGGTCAACTGTTTCCAAAGGTACCCAGTCAATTGCCCTTGGCATTTCAACAACCTTAAAGTAGAGAATGTGCATGTTCTTTTGATAATCTGGATACTCTATCCAACATCGATCAAATCTTAGATTTGGGTGTAACTGATCTTCATTAATGTCTAAGCTTAGAATCCTTTGATGTGGAGCGAATTGACGAAACTGATTCATGAATAACTGATCTTGATCGTGATATGGAATATGTTGCTCCTCCTGTTCTTCTTCTTCTTGTTGCATATGTTGTTCCTGTTCATGAAACATTTCCGGTTCGGGCTCTGGTTGCCTGGACGATGATGCTCCTGAACCTCCAGTATCGGCTTTCTGCAAAACACATTAAACACAAAATTTGTGCATCCAAATATGCATTAGTGTTAGCAAAATAATAACTTGAAACAATTATGATGACATGTTCAATTCATAACACATTTTATACACATTTTCTTAACAATAACAATTCTACACTTTTACATACGGAAATGTGTACAATGTTTTATCACATTTAAACTCTTAAACATGTCAACAATAATTATTATAACAATTAAACACTTGTTACATGGCATTCAAATCAAACTAGTGTTCATTTTCATATTTTTGTCAAGTCTACACTTTGTCAAATAAGCCTATACGAAAAATGTACATCAAGTTCATAAGCATTTATCTCAAATAACATGCCAAAATAATCACTACTAGCAATGAAACAAGTTTCAAATAGCCTTTATATCAAATTATCCAAGTTCATGAATTTTTGGACTTAAAAAGTCTACTTTAATTCTCAAAAACATGTTTAGGCTCAAAGTTTGGATCAATTAACTACCTAAACATGTTACACTACTTAATTTAGCAACAATTCATGACAAAAATCGGCCATAACCTGTTTATATCAAAAAGCCCCAAATTGCTCAAGAACACAAACCCTAGATTCTTAAAAATTTGAAGTTTTTAGCTTCAAATCATGTTAAATAGCTTCTATCTAGGATATACATGCATAATATAACAACAATTTAGCTCTAATTACATCTAAATTTAACAAAATCAAAATATAAATTTTCTAGCTCAAGAACACAAAAATTCGAATTTAAAGAGATTAGGGGTGAAATCTTTACCTTTCTCCTGAAGGGGTTGAGACTACTGAATCTAGGCATGATTATTGTGAAATTTTTGCAAGAAATTTGGTGAAAATTGGTGAAAAATTGAGAGAGTTTGGAGAGTTTTCGTGTATGTGTGTGTGTGTTATTGTGAGAGACAGAGCAGCTCGCTGGAAGTTTTGATCCTGTCCAGCTTTTTATGGCCATGCGAGTCGCATGGCCTTCTGCCCATCCCCATGCGACTCGCATGGGGTGTAATTCCAGGTATTTTTTTTTTTTTTTTTTTTTTTTTTTTTTTTTTTTTTATAAACCTTAAACTTTTAAAACATAAAATTTAATAAAATTTTAAAAATTTTGTTTCTTTTTAAGACGAGGTCGTTTCGGGACGATGCCCTAGTCCGTCCCTCGACAAAATTTTAAAATTTGTCTTTTTGTAGCGATTGTTTTAAAAGCTAAGATTTTTGGGTTTTTTTTAATGTTTTTGTCATACTTTAAATCAATAAGATTAAAAATAATGATAATAAAAGTTCTCGTCCCTCCCTCGGGTAAAGCAATTTCGGTTCAAAGACCTAGTCTTCAACTTACGACGAATTTTTTAAAAATCATATTTTTAACTTAATGAGATAAAGTAAATTTTTGTTTTTAAATTCACACAACTTAAATATAAAATTCAAAATTAATAATAAAAAAAAAATTCACACCAAACTTAATTTTAAAAATGCATAAAATTAAAATTAAAATTTCATATTTTAAAAATTCACACCAAACTTAATTTAAAAATTCATATTATAAATTCATACCAAACTTATATTAATTTTTTCAAATATTTATAATTTTAAAAATATTGTTTTTACAAAGTTTACAATATTAATTTAAGATTTAAATATTAATTTTAAAAACATGGTAAAAATAAATTTAAAAATCTTTTTGTCTTTTTATCCCACTTTAATCAATCAAATATTATCAAAAATATGCGCCCCTCTTTTCGGTAAAGTAATTTCGGTTCCAAGACCTAATTTAACTCATGACGAATTTTTGAAATATTTTGGGTTGATTGATTAAAGATATTTATACCTTAAGAATAAACGTTAAATTTCGCAGTGATATAATAAATTTTTGAACGATATCAATAATTTCGGTCGCCAAACCTAATTTTATTTAATACCAATTTAATACTTTTTAGCGAACAAATTAGCGTTTATTATCAAAAGGTTAAAAATAAAAAAAAATAAAAACTGTACAGACATACCTGTGAAATAGATTTCTTAGTTATATGATCTATTATATTCATAAGATAGTCGGTTTAATTGATTTTCCATGGCTGCATAGGCGTAACCTCGAGCATTCATTGTCTTTTCTTCTAAACATATGAACGGTCCGTCTCTGCATAAAGTAACAAATTCGGTATTTGAATAGGTTTGATTATTTGAACATTTACCTCCATGTGACCATTTTCCGCATTTGTGACATCGTTCTAGGTGTCGTGCTCTTCTTTTCGCTGCGGATTTTGATTTTCCTTTACCAAATTGTAACTTATTATCTTCGCATCTGGATCCTTTTCTAACTCCGTCCATTCTTTCTCTGATTACTGATACTATTTCACTCGGGAGTATGTCATTATTACGTTTAGCGATCAAAGCGTGTAGCATTAGACCATGGTTTAATTCACAGGCAGTCTTCATTTTGTAAAAACCTAAAAAAATAAAAATTCAGAATGGGGGGAGAAGACTAGTTCTTTAGGGTCTGCTAGGGAAAGACCATACGTGTTCCATTTTCGAGAACTACACGAAAACAGACAATCTAACTCTAACAGAAATACTTATTATCCTTTAAAGACTTGATTCTCCCCACACTTAGTTAGCTGTGGTGTCGAAATTGTGATTAACTTCGTTGTCGACTTCCATCGGACCATGTATGTAATGTTTAACTCTGTGACCATTAACTTTAAATTCAATCCCATTTGAATTTATTAATTCTATCGTTCCGTATGGGAAAACTCTTTTGACTATGAATGGTCCAGACCATCTTGATTTCAATTTTCCAGGAAATAGCTTGAATCGTGAATTGAAAAGAAGAACTCTGTCTCCTTCTTTGAATTCTTTTGAACTTCTGATTCTTTTATCATGCCATTTCTTCGTTCTTTCTTTATAGATTAACGAATTTTCGTATGCTTCATGTCTTAATTCTTCTAATTCGTTTAGTTGACTTAATCGTAGACGTCCGGCTTCATGTAAATCAAGATTACATGTTTTCAAAGCCCAAAATGCTTTGTGTTCAATTTCTACTGGAAGATGACATGCTTTTCCATAAACAAGTCTAAAAGGTGTGGTTCCAATTGGAGTTTTGTAGGCTGTTCTAAAAGCCCAGAGTGCATCCTCCAATTTAATGGACCATTCCTTCGGATTTGATCCTACGGTTTTCTCTAGAATACGTTTTAAAGCTCGGTTGGTATTTTCAACTTGTCCACTTGTTTGTGGATGATATGCGGTGGAGATTTTATGAGTTACTCCATATCTTTTAAGAACTTTCTCAAGTTGATTATTACAGAAATGAGTACCCCGATCACTTATTAAAGCTTTCGGTGTTCCAAACCTTGCAAAAAGACGTTTTAAAAAGTTGACTACAACTCGTGCATCGTTAGTTGGGAGAGCTTGTGCTTCCGCCCATTTAGATACATAATCAATGGCTACGAGTATATATATATTATTATGAGATTTTGGAAATGGACCCATAAAGTCAATACCCCAAATGTCAAATACTTCACATACTTGGATGACATTTTGTGGCATTTCATCACGTTGACTTATTTTTCCGGCCCTTTGACATGCATCACAGGATTTGCAAAGAAGGTGTGCGTCTTTGTAAATTGTAGGCCAATAGAATCCAGCTTCATAAACTTTTCTTGCTGTTAGTTGAGGCCCATAATGCCCTCCTGTTGGTCCTGTGTGACAATGGTTTAAAATTTTACTAGCTTCATCTCCAAATACACATCGGCGTATTATTCCATCGGGACAACTTTTAAACAGATGTGGATCTTCCCAGAAATAGTGTTTTATATCACTGAAGAATTTCTTTCGTCTTTGGTACGATAATCCTTTTTCAAGGAATCCACAAACTAAGTAGTTTGCATAGTCTGCAAACCATGGGATTTCTTTATAATCTATCTTCAATAGATATTCATCAGGAAAGTTGTCTTGTATGGCCGATTCATTCAGAACTTCTAATTCGGGATTTTCAAGACGAGAAAGATGATCAGCGGCGAGATTTTCTGCTCCTTTTTTATCTCGGATTTCAATATCAAACTCTTGTAAGAGTAAGATCCAACGGATTAATCTTGGTTTAGCATCTTGTTTTGAAAATAGGTATCTAAGAGCAGAATGGTCGGTATAGACCACCGTTTTTGCTAGAACGAGATATGATCGAAATTTGTCAAAAGCAAAGACAATAGCAAGGAGTTCTTTTTCAGTAGTTGTATAGTTCGTTTGTGCTCCTTGTAATGTCTTACTAGCATAATATATAGGTTGAAATCGTTTTTCAATCCTTTGTCCTAAAACGGCTCCCATTGCAAAATCACTTGCATCGCACATTAGTTCGAATGGTAGATTCCAATTTGGTGTTATCATGATCGGTGCATTAGTGAGTTTTTCTTTAAGAATATTAAAAGATTTGATACACTCATCTGTAAAGATGAATGGCGCATCCTTTTCTAGGAGTTTATTCATAGGAGTGGCAATTTTAGAAAAATCTTTTATGAAACGTCGGTAAAAACCGGCATGCCCTAGAAAACTCCTAACTCCTCTAACATTGGTGGGATGTGGAAGTTTAGCAATTACATCTACTTTAGCTCTATCCACTTCAATTCCTTCTTTTGAAATTTTATGTCCAAGAACGATGCCTTCTTTAACCATAGTATTATTTTTACTAAATAGTATTATTTTTACTAGGAAATACTACAAAATATGACACAAGTTTTATTAATTTACGGATGGGATATACCTAAACCTTGCTACAACACTATAGGTAGTGTACCTAATCGTAGAGTAGTGTAGTTTTTAGTAAGTCCGGTTCGTTCCACAGGGAGCTGGTGAAGTCAACGCTATATTATTAAGTTTATTTGTAAAAATATATATATAAATAAGTAGTAGTATTATTATAAAATGGGGGTTTTACCGTTTAATGACCGGTTTGTCGATTTTAAGCGTAAAAATAAATGACAAAAATTAAAGAGCGTAAAATAAATTGCGATAAATAAAATGACAGAAAATAAAATTGCGAGTAATAAAATGACAGTAAATAAAGATACGATGAGAAATATAATAAAAGAATTATGCTTATTTAAACTTCCGTAATCATGATGTTTGACGTGTTGATTTTAATTTATTACCATGGGTTAATTGTCCTTTGTCCTGGTTTATTTGATACATTTATCTGGTTTTTGTCCATAATAGTCCATCGGTCATAAATATAAAGTGCGAGTATCCTCGTCAAATTACCCTTATACCCGAAGTCAAATATTCCAACTGATTAAGGATTTAAACTGTGACGCAGTTATCACTTCTGTCAACAATTACACCAGTTATCACTGTATGTAATCCACCCCTGTTTTAATTAGTTTATGAATATTAATTCATCCACTTGATCAGAATGAATAATCAATTACCCAACCCAATTGATTAATTAAATGATTATAACAGATTCCATATGAACATCACTAAATAGGACAACCATAATCATTATTAATTATTAGGTTAATTAATTTGAAGATAGGTTCGACAGACTCCAATGAGTTGTCACTCAATTAGACAATACCCCCCATCTATTAATAGTCAATAGTCCAATTTCCACAAGTGTCGGTCTTTTGCCCAAACCCCAATTATGGTACAAAGCCCAATTACCCAATTTTAGTAATTAGCCCAACATCATGATTACTTCGTTTTAAATAAGCATAATAATAACTTAGCTACGAGACATTAATGTAAAAAGGTTGAACATAACTTACAATGATTAAAAATAGCGTAGCGTTACACGGACAGAATTTCGACTTACACACTCAAACGATCTCTATCATAAATCTTATTATTATCATAATTTAAAATTAAAATTAAGATTATTGTTATATCTTATTAAGTTAACATTATGATAGAGATATAGAATATAGATATTGGATATTAGATATAGATATTTGATAGATGGATCGAGGATAGAAAATATGATCAAAAAGTGTGTCCCTAAAATTGATCGATATAACTTGTTTTTATAGGCGAATTATGAAATGAAATTTTCATTTACGACCCCTAAACTATGCTCAATTAACAACTTTTTATTATTTAATATTATTCTTATTATGAATTATTTAAATATTATATTTTATTCTTGTGCATAGTTGACTCGTAATTTTTACACCGTTGCGTCGAGCGTTGAGAGTTGGTTCATGTCCTGGTTCCGGATTTTCGAACGTCCTTTCGTATAATTTAATATCTTGTACTTTGCGTTTTGTAACTTGTACTCTTGTCATTTTTAGACGTTCTTCATCAATAATTTGAACCTTTTTAATTGTATCTTGTACTTTTGAGCTTTTTGGACCTTTTTGTCTTCAATTTGTCGAATCTGCCCTTTTGTCTTCGCACTTATTTAATATAAACGAATATCACTTGAAAATGGAACAATTGCAACTAAAATCTTGTCTTTCTTGGGGGATAATGCTATGAAATATATGTTCCTTTTTAGCCTTATCAATATCCCCACACTTGAGCGTTGCTTGTCCTCAAGCATTATAGTCTTGAAATACTAGAATCACTTCTTTATTCTTCACACTTTGTACATCAGTGATTTTGATATGGCGGTATAAACAATGGTAGTAACGATATGGTTTACAGTCCCACATGACTATAAAAATTTAGATCCATTAAGGAAATTGGATCTTTATGAAAACATTTGATCTTTTGAAAATTCATTCTAGCTTTTACCCTAGATAAGTTTTTTGATTTGATCCATCATCGGTGTTGCAAAATATATTTGTGGATCAATATTTTGGCTAAAACTTTTAGGTTCGTGTAATCCACTGCTATCCCGGTATCGGAAAGCACACATCCAGTTTACTTGTTCCGTATATTACCTTTCGGTAAACTACCGTCCGGTTGTAAAGGAAAGCGATGAACAAGAAACTGTTAAGGCAATGTCCCGTGACATGCAGATGATTATGGTCTTATTAACGTGTCGGATGCTAGAACTATCCTTGGTAGGAGCGATAGTAAAGATCATCCTATATTTTTCGGTCTGGCACAAGGTCCTGTCTCCGACCATGCTATGCAACCACCGTTCTTACGGTTGACACCCGATTTGGTTCAGGTGACCTAATGAATTCCAGGTGAATTTCTTAGGATTTTACGTTCAATGGTAATGAACGCATTGAAAATGGTTTTTCAGAAAACAAATCGGTTTGTATTTTTGATCAAAATATTTTCTCGTTCATGCTCGAGTTTAGATATCATCGAATTCCATGAGTTTGAATTCTCAATCTTTAAGGTCAATCTCTAGGATTGAGTATTATCAGTCTTAAAAGCTGATTTTTAATCTTTAAGGAGATTATCCTTTTCTGGGGATCTGATTCATTAGTCTTATCAAGCTAATTTGCACGGTGCCCTCCCCATTTTACGAGACAGATCCTCTCATGGTTAGGATAATTCTGACCACATGGCGACCCTGTTTGATGCTGAGGTCCGTGGATTTCCTGCTGATTTTAGAGATGACTTTTCTAGATTTTTCGTCAACCTACAGCTGGTCTGGACGACAACTTCCTGACCTAAATCAAGAAGCGCGTTTCTTTTTCGGAAGACTTTACTTCCTTTTAATGATGGAATTGATTCATCGTGTAGATCCATCTTTTCTTTTGTTTCATCGGGTAAAATAGTTAATTTAGTCCAAAACAAAAGCACCTGCAATAAACTTTACAAAAACATGTGATAGATAGTTTTTAATTGAATAACTTGGCACATTCTCCCCACACTTAGTTTCTTTCTTTGCCTTTTTATTCTCCTTTATTCCATTTTAAATGAATTCAAGCGTTTTTGGTTGTTTCTCAATTTATGTCCTTTTCGAGGTAACGATAATTTCGGTATTAACACCTAGTTTTCATCGTTCATAAATATGTATAAACATGATTTTGACTTCATTTAGTTGAAAATTTTTCAAATTTTCACAAAATTTGGCAAATAAACCAAGTGTAAACCCGAGAGAATTTATAACCCTTCCCCACACTTGAGATCATGCAATGCCCTCATTTGCATGAAATCAGACTCTAATTATAAATTCATGAGGGTGATTAGTGTAGAAAAGTGATTAAAAATACCCAGTTTGTAAGCATATTATTTTACATCACATTTGATATTTTGCTTCTTGTCGTCAAAATCAGTAGCTATTGCTGAACTTAATGTTAGTCTTTGAAAGTGCGTTGTTCTACCCTGTTTTGTACATAATATAAAATACAAACATATATATACATATTTTTGAAGTTGGGTATATTACCCCACGTTCAAAAATTTATAAAGTCTAATATCTTTTTGGCATACTTTAGATCAATAAAATTAAAAATAATGATAACAAAATTTGCCGTCCCACCCTCGGGTAAAGCAATTTCGGCTTAATGACCTAGTCTTCAACTCACGACGAATTTTAGAAATCATTTTTTTCAACTTAATGAATTAAAGTAAATTTTGTTTTTAAATATCACACAAAACTTAAAAGCATATTAATTTCATATAAAACCTAAAAAAAACAAAAATTCAGAATGGGGGGAGAAAACTAGTTCTTTAGTGTCTGCTAGCGGAAAAGACCAATCGGATTCCATTCTCGGAACTACACGAGAACAGAACAACTAACTCTAGATAACATTTTCTTAGAACATTTGAATCTCCCCACACTTAGGTAGCTGTGGTGTCGAAATTGTGATTAACTTCATCGTCAATTTCTTTTGGTCCATAATCAACTTGCCTATTTGTGACTTTTTCTTTAAGCCAGTGCCCGGCTTCTTCCGTAATATCCCAAAATTCAACTAGTTTCGCCTTTTCTTTAGGCGACAGATTGGATACTAACCGGTTACATAACTTAAAGTTCCCCTTACTTCTAGCATCGATAGCCCGTTTAAAAAGTTTCTTCATTGAACTGTTAATAACGGGGTCATTTAATTTCGTATCAACAACGGGGTTATTTGTTATTGGGTCGTCATTAGGTGTTACTTCATTTTCCCCACATTTAGGCGTTTTATTATTGCTAAGCACTACCGTTGGAGTTGGTAAAACAACATGGTTATTACCAATCGTTTTTACTGGTTCAACGGTTTTAGTTGGTGGAGATTTAGACTTTCGAATCATAAAGGTGATTGATTTGTTACCACTTTTAAGTGTCATTCTTCCATTTCCTACATCAAATAACGCCCCGGTGGACGCAAAGAATGGTCGACCTAAAATTAGAGGAACGTTTGGGTCCTCTTCTATGTCAATGACAATAAATTCGACTAGAAAGGTTAAATTGCCTACTTGAACGGGTAGGTTGTCAGCAATTCCAACTGGGTGCTTAATGGTTTGATCAAAGAGTCGAACACTCATATCCGTTGGACTTAACTTACCTACACCTAATCTCTTATATAAGGAAAGAGGCATAACACTTACACTTGCACCTAAATCTGCTAGTGCATCATACATGACACAATCACTAAGTAGACAAGGAACAATAAATTCACCCGGATCACCTACCCTAGGTGGAGGTTTTGGTGGAACTGTCTTCACCGGGTTTATATTTACGGCTTTTGTTTCTTGCACTTTCTTATTCTTCTTCTTCTTCTTCTTTCCAATGGTATCACCAACTTTATTACCTATTACTTGCTCATACTCAACTCCTTTTCTTGGAAACGGGATGGGTGGTTTATATGGTGCCACCACTGGCTTTACATACTCTGGTGGTGGTGGTGTAACTTCTTCATTTTTACTCTCATCTAAAACCTTCCCATCTTCCGGAGCTGGTTTTTCAGAATTTGTTGAAACCATATTAACATTCTCTTTCCGAGGATTTACTTCAGTATTACTCGGTAGCTTTCCTTGTTCCCTCTCACTCATCATGCTAGCAAGAGTACCTACGTGTTTTTTTAGATTCAAAATGGAAGCTTGTTGAGTTCTTAATGACTGATCAAACCTCTCGTTCATTTGGGTTTGAGTTTCAATAAATTGTGTTTGAGATTCAACTAGCTTGAATACCACGTCTTCCATATTTGACTTTTTCTCTTCGGTTTGTTGTTGTGGTTTATATAAGCCAGGTCTTTGTTGATTGAAAGTGTTGTTTTGAGTTGGTTGGTTATTCGGACCTTGTTGGTTATACGAGTTATTGTCGGGTCCTTTTGGATTGTAAAGAATGTTTTGATTTCGATTGAAGTTTGGCCTTGGCGGTTGATAATTATTCTGATAACTATTTTCCAGCCTTTGGTTCATGTAGACAACATTCTCACGTTGTTCCATCGTTTGTTCAATGTGACAGTCTTTCATTAAGTGTGGTCCACCGCATTGCTCACAACTAATTCGTATTGCGTGAATATCTTTATTCATCTTTTCCATTCGTCTCTCGAAAGCATCTATTTTTGCGGAAACGGAATCAAAGTTATGGCTAGAATCGGCTCTAGCCGCTTTAGATGAACGATATATATCTTTCTCTTGGTGCCACTCATGCGAGTGGGAGGCTGTGTTATCAATAATTTTGTAAGCTTCAGTTGCGGTTTTCTTCATAATGGAACCACCAGCTGTTATGTCGATGTCTTTTCGTGTAGCAACGTTGACACCTTGGTAGAATATTTGTACTATTTGGTAAGTGTCTAAACCGTGTTGAGGACATCCTCTCAACATCCTTCCGAATCTTGTCCACGCCTCATATAATGTTTCATTTGGCTTTTGCGCGAACGTAACAATTTCTCCTTGAAGTCTCACGGCTTTAGATGCCGGAAAGAATTGTTTAAGAAATTTTTCAACTAAAACATCCCATGTGTCAATCGCCCCTTCAGGTAACGATTCTAACCAATCTTTGGCTTCTCCCTTTAAAGTCCAGGGAAACAACATGAGATAGATCTGCTCATCTTCCACTTCTCGGATTTTGAATAGTGTACAAATTCTTTTAAACGTACGAAGGTGTTCGTTAGGATCTTCATTCGGTGCACCACTGAATTGGCATTGGTTAGTTACCATGTGTAGGATTTGTCCTTTAATTTCATAATCTGGAGCATTAACTTCTGGTTTAATAATGGCGTGACCTTGGCCCGTGCGTGTGGCTCTCATTCGATCTTCCATACTTAGAGGTTCCGTTACTTCCATAATTGAATTTGTTGAATACGAATCACTAGAGGATTCTGATTTAATGGTTTGTGGCTCAGGAGGAATAATTAGTGGTTCAAGATCTTGGAATTGTCCTTGAATATGCTCCGGGTTCTTAATTGTGAAGTCGGGTTCAAAAGATGGATTATCGGAAATTTGAGTTGGAGTTCTTGTTCGACTAGATGACGATTCTAAAGAAAAATCAACGGCGACAATATTTGCTAGATGTCTTGATCGAGTTACAGGTGGTGAACGTATGACCGGCGGCGAACGTCTTGCTCGGTGCATTCACTGAATATCCTATTAGTTTTTAAAAAGGAAAGAAAAAATTATAATAAGTTATCCAATTAATAGACTTTTCTGATTTTGCCCACGTTTCGAATAGCCAAAAGATGCAGCAGAGGGGCAGGATTCGTTTGGTCTCAATATAATTGAGTACTGTTTGGCTCCAATAACCCGGTCCACGTACAAATCCAACTATTACTACGAACCAGAAAATTTTGATGTCTATCAATTTAACCACTCAAAATAAATTTTCGTAATTTTAAGAAATTTAGATAAGAAGTAGAATAAAAATCTATGTCCTAAAACTAGAATAGCGAGAAATAAGAGAGAAAAAGAGTGCGTCGGAAAAAAAAAAAAATTGAAAAATAAAAATGGTTGAAAAAAATAAAAGGTCGAAAAATAAGAAAATTGTAGCGCGTCTAAAATTAAAAAGGGATTCTAAACGAAAAACGGGAATTACTTAAAAGGATACTAAAATTTTAACACGGCGTCGCAAAATTTTAAGGCACCTAAATCTTAGTCTAAAGAAAAAAAACACTTAAGGGATTTTACGGCAAAGCCTAAAAATCTAAAAGTATAAAAATAACTATGGCAAAACTAAACTTAATATTAAAAGTTGCGACTATAGTCTAAAAATCTAAAGGTAATAAAACTAAAAAAACATTTTTTTTTATAGACAAAATTTTAAAAATATATATATATTTTTTTTTTAATAATTTTTTTTTTTTTTTTTTTTTTACGTTTTTTTTTTTTTTTTTTTCGTTTTTTTTTTTTTTTACGTTTTTTTTTTTTTTTTTTTTTTTTTTTTTTTTCGTTTTTTTTTTTTTAAATTTTTTAAAAAAAAAACGATTTTTTTTTTACAAATTTTTTTTTTTTAAAACGATTTTTTTTTTCTTTTAAAAAAAACGATTTTTTTTTTTTTTACACAAATTTTTTTTTTTTTTTTTTTTAAAAACGAAAATTTTTTTTTTTATTTTTTTAAAAAACGATTTTTTTTTTTTTTTAAAAACGATTTTTTTTTTACAAATTAATAATTTTTTTATAATTATTATTTTTTCTCAAAACTTTTTTTTTTTAATTCATTTACTATTCATGAATAGTAAATGAAAAGAAATTAATTAATTTACTATTCACATGAAAGCGATATGATAGAAATTATTAATTACAAGTTACATAATATACCCCTAAAGTATTTAATAAATACGACTTTTTAAAATTTTACGTATAAATTTTTGATTCTTAAATATTATTATATTATTATATTCTATTTCAATATTATTATATTATTATATTCTATTTCAATATTATTATATTATTATATTTTATTTCAATATTATTATAATTAAAAATATAGCGTTTTAGCGCTCCCCGGCAGCGGCGCCAAAAACTTGATGATGTAGCGTGAGGGTACGAAATAGTATTATTTTTACTAGGAAATACTACAAAATATGACACAAGTTTTATTAATTTACGGATGGGATATACCTAAACCTTGCTACAACACTATAGGCAGTGTACCTAATCGTAGAGTAGTGTAGTTTTTAGTAAGTCCGGTTCGTTCCACAGGGAGCTGGTGAAGTCAACGCTATATTATTAAGTTTATTTGTAAAAATATATATATAAATAAGTAGTAGTATTATTATAAAATGGGGGTTTTACCGTTTAATGACCGGTTTGTCGATTTTAAGCGTAAAAATAAATGACAAAAATTAAAGTGCGTAAAATAAATTGCGATAAATAAAATGACAGAAAATAAAATTGCGAGTAATAAAATGACAGTAAATAAAGATACGATGAGAAATATAATAAAAGAATTATGCTTATTTAAACTTCCGTAATCATGATGTTTGACGTGTTGATTTTAATTTATTACCATGGGTTAATTGTCCTTTGTCCTGGTTTATTTGATACATTTATCTGGTTTTTGTCCATAATAGTCCATCGGTCATAAATATAAAGTGCGAGTATCCTCGTCAAATTACCCTTATACCCGAAGTCAAATATTCCAACTGATTAAGGATTTAAACTGTGACGCAGTTATCACTTCTGTCAACAATTACACCAGTTATCACTGTATGTAATCCACCCCTGTTTTAATTAGTTTATGAATATTAATTCATCCACTTGATCAGAATGAATAATCAATTACCCAACCCAATTGATTAATTAAATGATTATAACAGATTCCATATGAACATCACTAAATAGGACAACCATAATCATTATTAATTATTAGGTTAATTAATTTGAAGATAGGTTCGACAGACTCCAATGAGTTGTCACTCAATTAGACAATACCCCCCATCTATTAATAGTCAATAGTCCAATTTCCACAAGTGTCGGTCTTTTGCCCAAACCCCAATTATGGTACAAAGCCCAATTACCCAATTTTAGTAATTAGCCCAACATCATGATTACTTCGTTTTAAATAAGCATAATAATAACTTAGCTACGAGACATTAATGTAAAAAGGTTGAACATAACTTACAATGATTAAAAATAGCGTAGTGTTACACGGACAGAATTTCGACTTACACACTCAAACGATCTCTATCATAAATCTTATTATTATCATAATTTAAAATTAAAATTAAGATTATTGTTATATCTTATTAAGTTAACATTATGATAGAGATATAGAATATAGATATTGGATATTAGATATAGATATTTGATAGATGGATCGAGGATAGAAAATATGATCAAAAAGTGTGTCCCTAAAATTGATCGATATAACTTGTTTTTATAGGCGAATTATGAAATGAAATTTTCATTTACGACCCCTAAACTATGCTCAATTAACAACTTTTTATTATTTAATATTATTCTTATTATGAATTATTTAAATATTATATTTTATTCTTGTGCATAGTTGACTCGTAATTTTTACACCGTTGCGTCGAGCGTTGAGAGTTGGTTCATGTCCTGGTTCCGGATTTTCGAACGTCCTTTCGTATAATTTAATATCTTGTACTTTGCGTTTTGTAACTTGTACTCTTGTCATTTTTAGACGTTCTTCATCAATAATTTGAACCTTTTTAATTGTATCTTGTACTTTTGAGCTTTTTGGACCTTTTTGTCTTCAATTTGTCGAATCTGCCCTTTTGTCTTCGCACTTATTTAATATAAACGAATATCACTTGAAAATGGAACAATTGCAACTAAAATCTTGTCTTTCTTGGGGGATAATGCTATGAAATATATGTTCCTTTTTAGCCTTATCAGTAAGTCTGGACTTTGACCGGGTTTGATTTAAAAACCATTGCTTATCATTGTTGGTTAAAATTTATATGTAAATATTATGTAGTACTAATGGGTTAGTTGTTGTGTGATAGATGTCGGGCTCAAAACTTGTCATCACGTTCAGCGACTCCGAACCAGAATCTTCAGATGGTGTTCCAGTCATTAACCTATCCGATGACGAAAATAATATCTTTGGGGAAGACTCACAAATTCCGGATGAACCGACTATAGAGAACCCGGAAAGTGAACCCGAGGAGGAAAGTGAACCCGAGGAGGAAAGTGAACCCGAGGAGGAAAGTGAACCCGAGGAAGAAATACAGGAAATTACAAAAGACGAGTTCGAACTAGGAAAGAAACGAAAGGCTAATGAATTAGAAAATTCAAATCCTGAGTTTAGTAAGGATGATGTGGCACCAACTCCACTAGACACTACCACCCTTATTCCCGCTATTCCTATTCGTTCTATCCCGGCATCCAGTTCTTCAGCCCCACCGCCAAAATATAGGCAGACAGCTAGGATAAGCGTTAGGCCATTCCTTGAACCTAAACGTCCTAGAAAATAGACCAAATGATGCGCTGCCGTATTAAACCATGGGATCATATAATGTTTTGTATAATATTATTAGTGTGGTTTGCTTAATGTTCGATATAAGATAAGCATATGTAAAATAGTGAAGTGTGAAATGCAATAATTTTCCATGGTTAAGTATTATTTAGATGGTAGTAATTGATTCTGTACTAAGCTATTAAGTATGGACATTAACGGGTAGGTACTACCCTAGATATAATTATAAAACGCTAATAAGAAGAAAAGGCTTTTATAATAATACCTGGTTCATATTATTAATAAGCTATAATGTACTGTAAATATACACTACATCTATAATATTCCATGTGAATAATTATTTTCTTTTCATTCTTATAGAAGAATATGGCGCGATTGAACCGAATGACGGAACAAGAAATCCAGGAACTCATCAATCAGCGAGTGAACGATAGAATGTTATGGGTCGAGGCTGCAAGAGGTGCTGCAGTTAACCCAAATCCTCGTGTAGGATGTACCTACAAGACTTTTCAAGCTTGCAAGCCCTCATCATTCAGTGGAACGGAAGGACCGATCGGTTTAACCCGGTGGATAGAAAAGATGGAGACTGTGTTTAAAATCAGTGGTTGTGTTGAAAAGGACATGACCAAGTATGCATCGTGCACTTTACAAGATAGTGCACTCACGTGGTGGAAAAATTATGTGAAGGCTGTAGGAGGAGATGTAGCTTATGATACTCCGTGGGAAGAATTCAAAACAATGTTAATCAACGAATATTGTCCAAGGAACGAGGTTAGGAAGTTGGAAGATGAGTTACGAAGTCTGAAGGTTATTGGTACTGAAATCACCAACTACAATCAGCGATTCATGGAATTAGTTTTGCTATGTCCTGAATTGGTTCCAACCGAAGAACGGAAGATTGAAATGTACAAAGATGGTTTGCCCAAAAAGGTCAAGGCAAATGTTACAGCATCGAAACCTAAGACAATTCATGAAGCTATAACCATGGCAAACGAGCTAATGGATCAGGTCATCATGGATAAGAAAGTATCCAATACTGATGTGAAGGTATCAGGTAACAAAAGAAAGTGGAATGGAAATTATGATCGAGGTAATCAACAACAATCTTTTAAGAAACAAGAAACCATACAAGGTGCAGGTGGTGGTTCAAGCTTTGGTTACAAAGGACAAAATCCTTTATGTAACCGATGCCACAAACATCACTCTGGCTACTGTAATGTGGTATGCAACAAATGTAATCGAAAGGGTCATCTTGCTGAAGATTGTAGGGCTCTCGTTACAAATACAAATGGTACCAAGACTCCTGCCACCAATGCAAATAGAACTGCTTTGGCTACCATTACTTGTTATGGGTGTGGAAAACAAGGTCACTATAAGAGCCAGTGTCCGAATCCAGAGAAGAATAATGGATCTGCACGTGGAAGAGCATTTGTTATTAATGCTAGAGAGGCGTGTGAAGACCCGGAGCTTGTTACGGGTACGTTTACCATTAATAACTTATCCGCATCTATTATATTTGATACTGGTGCCGATAGAAGTTACGTGAGTAGAGGCTTTTACGCTAAATTGAATTGTTCATCATTACCTCTAGATGCTAAGTACATGATTGAGTTAGCTAATGGTAAACTAATTAAAGCCGATAAAATTTGCCGTAATTGTAAAATAAATTTAGCCGGAGAAACATTTAAAATTGACTTAATACCCGTAGAATTAGGAAGTTTTGATGTAATAGTCGGCATGGACTGGATGTCCAAAGTAGGAGCTGAAGTTGTGTGTGCCAAGAAGGCAATTCGCATTCCTTGTAAGGATAGAATGCCGGTGATGATTTATGGAGAGAAGGGTAACTCAAAGCTAAAACTCATTAGTTATTTGAAAGCTCAAAAGTGCTTGAAGAAAGGGTGCTATGCTATCTTAGCACATGTTAATAAAGTCGAAAAGAAAGAAAAAGAGAAGTGCATCAATGACGTGCCTGTAGCAAGAGATTTTCCTGAAGTATTTCTGGAAGAGTTGCCGGGATTACCTCCATTTAGATCTGTAGAATTTCAAATAGATCTTGTACCAGGAGCTGCACCGGTTGCCCGTGCTCCATATAGACTTGCACCGTCCGAGTTAAAAGAACTTCAGAGTCAGTTAAAAGAATTACTGGATCATGGATTCATACGACCAAGTACTTCACCGTGGGGAGCTCCGATTCTATTTGTTAAAAAGAAAGATGGATCTTTTAGGATGTGTATAGATTATCGTGAATTAAATAAGTTAACTATCAAGAATCGGTATCCACTACCGAGAATTGACGACTTATTTGATCAACTGCAAGGATCATGTGTGTACTCAAAAATTGACCTAAGGTCGGGCTATCATCAATTACGTGTCAAAGAAGAAGATATACCGAAAACTGCTTTTCGGACACGTTATGGTCATTACGAATTTTTGGTCATGCCGTTTGGGTTGACAAATGCGCCAGCTGTATTCATGGACCTCATGAATCGAGTTTGTAGTCCATATTTAGATAAGTTTGTTATCATTTTCATTGATGATATTCTTATCTATTCCAAGAGTGAGCAAGAGCATGAGCAGCATTTAAGGTTGATATTAGAGTTGTTGAGAAAAGAACAGCTATACGCTAAATTTTCTAAGTGTGCTTTCTGGTTGGAAGAAGTGCAATTTCTTGGCCACGTTGTTAGTAGCAAAGGAATTCAGGTTGATCCAGCAAAAATTGAAGCCATTGAAAAATGGGAGATTCCTAAGACACCAACGCAGATACGCCAATTTTTGGGTTTAGCCGGTTATTATAGAAGGTTTATTCAAGATTTTTCCCGAATAGCTAAGCCGTTGACAGCATTAACGCAAAAAGGGAAGAAATACGAATGGACCTCGGAGCAGGAGAACGCATTTCAATTACTGAAGAAGAAGTTAACTACGGCGCCTATTTTATCGTTACCTGAAGGGAACGATGATTTTGAAATATATTGTGACGCTTCGCGACAAGGTTTTGGTTGTGTTCTTATGCAACGAAAGAAAGTTATTGCATACGCATCCCGACAATTGAAGATTCACGAGCGGAATTATACGACGCATGATCTAGAACTGGGAGCAGTCGTGTTTGCATTAAAGATATGGAGACACTACTTGTATGGGGTTAAATGCACTGTGTTTACTGATCATAAAAGTCTTCAACATATTTTTGATCAGAAACAGCTGAACATGAGGCAACGTAGGTGGGTCGAGTTAATAAACGACTATGATTGTGAAATTCGTTATCATCCAGGGAAAGCGAATGTGGTGGCTGACGCACTAAGCAGAAAGGAACGAGAACCAATTCGAGTACGAGCGATGAACATAAAAATTCGCATGAATCTCAACTCACAAATCAAAGAAGTTCAACGAGAAGCACTTACTAAAGAAAATATAGGAAATGAAATAATGAAGAAGTATGAGAAGCAACTCGTTATACGGGAAGATGGAATTCGATATTTTGTAAACCGTATTTGGGTACCGAAGTTGGGTGGATTAAGGAAGTTGATATTGAACGAGGCACATAAGACAAGATACTCGATACATCCTGGAGTTGGAAAGATGTATCAAGATCTTAAGACACATTATTGGTGGCCTAACTTAAAGACAGACGTTGCAACATATGTTGGGGAGTGTTTAACTTGTTCCAAGGTCAAGGCAGAACACCAGAAACCATCAGGGTTACTTCAACAACCAGAAATCCCAGAATGGAAATGGGATGGTATTACCATGGATTTCATCACGAAGTTACCAAAGACTGCCTGGGGATACGACACCATTTGGGTGATTGTTGATCGTCTTACCAAATCTGCCCATTTCTTGCCTATAAAGGAAACGGATAGAATGGAGAAACTATTACGATTGTATATAAAGGAAATTGTTTCAAGGCATGGAATACCTATTTCCATTATATCCGATCGTGATAGTAGATTTACCTCAAAGTTCTGGCAATCACTGCAGGAGGCACTAGGAACTCGTTTAGATATGAGTACCGCATATCATCCGCAAACCGACGGGCAGAGTGAAAGAACGATTCAGACTCTTGAAGACATGCTCAGGGCATGTGTGATCGATTTTGGAAACGGATGGGATAAGTATCTACCGTTAGCAGAATTTTCGTATAATAATAGTTATCATGCAAGCATTAAAGCTGCACCATTCGAAGCATTGTATGGAAGGAAGTGTAGATCTCCTATCTGTTGGAATGAAGTAGGAGATCGACATTTAACTGGTCCCGAGATCATACACGAAACGACTGAGAAGATAGTACAAATCAAGGAGAGATTGAAAACAGCCCGTAGTCGCCAAAAGAGCTACGCCGATGTCCGAAGGAAACCATTAGAGTTTCAGATCGGTGACATGGTTATGCTAAAGGTGTCACCTTGGAAAGGTGTGATACGTTTTGGAAAAAGGGGTAAACTGAACCCAAGATATGTAGGCCCGTTCAAGATCATCGAACGCATTGGACCGGTAGCTTATCGACTCGAGTTACCGCAACAACTCGCCGGAGTACATAATACCTTTCACGTCTCGAACCTTAAGAAGTGTCTTGCAAAGGAAGACCTCACCATTCCTCTTGAAGAAATCCATGTCGACGAGAAACTACAATTCGTCGAAGAACCAATCGAAATCATGGACCGTGAAGTTAAACAGCTCAAGCAGAGCAACATACCGATCGTTAAGGTTCGTTGGAATGCTCGAAGAGGTCCCGAGTTTACGTGGGAACGGGAGGATCAGATGAAACAAAAGTATCCACACTTGTTTCTCGATGACGCAAAATAGGTACAATTTTAAAATTTCGGGACGAAATTTATTTAACAGGTAGGTACTGTAACGACCCGCACTTTTCCGATCGTTCTATACTTATGAGATTAATATTTACATAAATTAAACCTTACCAACATGATAAGCAATCCAAATTGTCGAGACTTATGTTTTTCGAAAAGAGTTTTACACAACGTTTGACCGTCTAGTTTGACCGATGATATCACGAACTATACAATATATGATAATTATATGTTTGTGTATATATATGTATATATACATATTTAACATGACCTAAGAATGTTTTAATATCTCATTTTGTATTAATAACAATAAGTCATAAGTATATTTTGAAACTACTAACTTAAGTTTTCAAAACGATAACCATACGTAACGTTATTTGACTTAAATACTTATGACCTATAATGTTTATACATATATCGTATAAGTAATGTATTTAATCACTTTTAAAGACTTAAATACATAAAAAAATATAAGTATATTTACAAAAGATAGTTATATTTGAATTCTCGTTCCGTTTCCTCAATAATCCTATACGTATATCTAGGGTACTATACACAGCTTCTAGAAGTATTTACTATTGGTATATACCAATAGAAATCTTCAATTATTGGAATAATATGTCATTCATGACATAATAAATTTTAACTTATCTTAGATATTTTCACTAAAAACCAAATTTTCAAGCCTATAAATAAGCACCATTTTTAACTCATTTTTACACATTCATTTTCCAAATTTTACTTCCAATTTTCACACACACTTGCAAGAACTCTCTCAACTTTTATTTTACTACTTCTTTCCAGCAACTTTACATTTTAAACTTGAGGTAAAAACTCTACTTCAACTCTTTTTCAATTCATATATTTAAAGCTATATATATAAGAGTTTATAAACTAGAACATAGTTTGAATGATTTCAAACTTGTTCGCAAACTAAATAGATCCTTCTAACTTAACTTTTAAAATACTTCAAGACCTGTAACATATCTTAATTATATGCTAACTTAACAAGGTATAACTTGGTTTTTCAAAGAACACCTTAAAAACTGAATTTACGACGTCGGAGTGCAACCGGGGGCTGTTTTGGGTTGGATAATTAAAAACCATCTTAAACTTTGAATTGGAGGTTTATTTTCTGGAAAAATGATTTTTACTATGAATATGATAACACATAAAAATTTCATGATTTAACTCAAAGTATAAGTATTTTTAGAAAAATAATCATTTGAGGTTGTTTACATGATGGAAAATGATTAACTTCATAAGTTTCACTAAAGTTTGACCTATGCCGTGTGATTTTGAATACAAACTAAGGTATTTACAGTTCATAGTCTTAAAGAGGGACTCGATCCAAGGAGATGGCAAGTTGAATCAACGAAAACGGAGTTGTAACGAAGAAACTATGACCGAAACAAAATCGGATATCCAAGACTAGTTTAGCCACGAAAATAATTGGGAAAAAATTAAATAAATCACATCTTTTTAAGTTAACATGATATTTTATATATATGTACTTATAATTCAATTTTATATGGTTCAGGATCACCCGTAAACAACACGAGAAGATTAATCATAAGATCCCATGATTGTACGCAACACGTCATTTGACAACACCGGTACTTTATGTACGCAACACGTCATTTGACAACACCGGTACCATGGGTCAAGATTAATCTCGACCAATACATATACGATGGGGTTTTATTTATTTCATTGGGGGTTTTATTTATTTCATTGCGGGTATATTAAACATCTAAAAATGAACCATTAAAATTGAATTACTAACAACGAACTGCTAACTACGGACTAAGGAATTATTCAAAGTATTAAAAGTATAACAAGTATATATATGTGACGTTTGTTTAAAAAGAAAAGGTATTGATATATTATATATGGATAGGTTCGTGATATCAACCGGAGACCAAGTCAAATTATATATATATCTTCAAGACGAAAGTGAGTATATAGTCCCACTTTTAAACTCTAAATATTTCGGGATGAGAATACATGTATTTTATGTTTTACGTTATGGACACAAGGAACTGAAAAATATATTCTACGTTGAGTTGTACCACTGGCATACTTCCCTGTAGCTTGGTAACTGTTATTTACAGCGGTATTGTAAACGCGAATCCTGTTGATAGATCTATCGGGCCTGACAACCCCAACCGGACTGGACGACCAGTATTCAACGGTTGCACAGTACTTCGTTTCGTGACTACACTTGGTACGGTGTAGTAAGATTTCATAATAAAGGGAATATGCGACGTGATTAAATGTTAAGTATGGTTACCAAGTGCTCAACCACTTAGAATATTTTTATTAAACTGTTTATATACGAAATCTTGTGGTCTATATATATATTGCTGCCGGCATTAAACCTATATCTCACCAACTTTATGTTGACCTTTTAAAACATGTCTATTCTCAGGTGATTACTAAAGCTTCCGCTGCATTATGTTGAATTTGAGCAGGATCTTGCGTACGCATATTTGTGTCAAAAATAAAACTGCATACCCAAGGATTTGTGTTGTAAAATATGCTCGAAATCGTGTTGTTATCATTATATGTAAAGTTTGTAAGTCGAAGATTATCGCTAAACGATAATCATCTTTTTATTGTCTAAAGCTTGTAACAAAAATAATGGTTATGGTTTGTAATGTATAATATATGCAGTTTCTCTTTTAAAAATGTCGCATATAGAGGTCAATACCTCGCAATGAAATCATACGTTATCTAACACGTTCTTATGGTTAAGGACGGGTTATGACAGATGGTATTACAAACAGGTTCGCTGGTAAGTACTTCAGGTTCTTCGCCAAGAGGGAAATGTGGTGGATGGAAGTAATCGCTTTCTTCCTGTCTCCATTGGTTTAGTCGACTACGAACCCATCCCCATTTTATCTAAAATAGGTGATGGCTAATTGGTTGATCGATTCCGGTTACACTGCTTTCGGAGCTCGAGTGAAATTCGATATTGGAATAGCTATCAGAATTCGAGGAACTTGAACTAGTGGCGAGTTCCATTTTGTACGAGTGAATAAAGGATTTTTCGATATGAATGATTTCTGGCTATCGGATGGTATTCTAATTACATAGAATATCTATATATGTAGAACAAAAGATCTCGTAGATTACGGAGGAATTTACGGAATATGTTAGGCAAAGTTTACAGTAACAGATACGCTAAGATATGAATTAGCAGATACGCTAAGATATGAATTTTGTCTATACACTATTCATGCAATCAATGCAATAAGATGTGTCTAGTCTAAGAATGATAAGCAGGTAATTTCTTAAGGATGATAAGTAGGTAATTTTTGACACAAAATGATAAGCAAAACTTTTGACATGCAGACACGGTCGAAGTCCAGACTCACTAATGCATCTAAGCAACTATCAGTTAGACACACTAATGCAAGACCTGGTTCGCTAAGACCACCGCTCTGATATCACATGAGACGACCCGTCCTAATCCATCTAGACGAATACATTACATTTGGTTACATCGAGAGGTACTTGACCTCTATATGATACATTTTACAAACATTGCATTCGTTTTTAAAAGACAAACTTTCATTACATCGAAAGTTGACAGGCATGCATACCATTTCATGATATATCAAACTATAATTGACTTAATAATAATCTTGATGAACTCAATGACTCGAATGCAACGTCTTTTGAAATATGTCATGAATGACTCCAATCTAAAATGAGCAAATGCACAGCGGAAGATTTCTTTCATACCTAAGAATAAACATGCTTTCAAGTGTCAACTAAAAGGTTGGTGAGTTCATTAGTTTATCATAAATAATTATTTCCATTAATTTAATAGACCCCAAGATTTTCATTTCATTTCTCATAAATATCATGCATCTGCATAAAAATCATTCATATGGATTGAACACCTGGTAACCGACATTAACAAATGCATTTAGAATATCCCCAAATATACAGGTACACTCATCTGTATATAAAATCGAAGTACTAAAGCATCCATAACCTGGATGGGTTTGTTAGGCCTAATAGATCTATCTTTAGGATTCGCCTCAATTTGGGGGTCTGTTCCCAAATTCTTAGGCTACCAAGCTAAAAAGGGTGATATCCGGTATAATTATTCAACCATAGAATGTAGTTTCAAGTACTTGTGTCTATTTCGTAAAACAGTTATAAAAGCAGCGCATGTATTCTCAGTCCCAAAAATATATACAAAAAGGGAGTAATGAAATTCACAATATTGTATTTTGTAGTAAAAATACATATGACGACTTTGAACAAGTGTGAGGTTGGCCTTGGATTCACGAACCTTTACCATTTATATATATATTTTAAAACATATAATCGTAATCGAACAAATTTATTTATTATATCTTAATTTATATATTATATATATTTAATTTGTGTATATATTCAAAATGATTAACATTTATATAGTTATATTAATATATCCATATTTATATATATAATTGTTTAGTGTTATATTTAAAAATCAATAGTTTGTTTTATGCAAGTATTTATATAAGTAATATTAATGGGTTTGATATATATAGTTATGTAAAATATTAATATAATTATAATATATAGTTATGTAAAATATTAATATAATTATAATATATGTAATAAGTATATTTTATGCACAAAATATTCATTTGTTTAAAAAATAGTTTTAATAATAATAATGATTTACTAATAATAATAATAACTAATGATAACAATACTAATAACAATAGTAGTAATAATATTTATAATACTAATAATAACAATAATTATAATAACAATAACAATAATAATAATAATAATAATAATAATAATAATAATAATAATAATAATAATAATAATAATAATAATAATAATAATAATAATAATAATAATAATAATAATAATAATAATATCAAAGAGGACTACCTTGTAAAGGAGCTCTAAAAAAATATTGCCTCAGCCCGGGATCGAACTCGAGACCACTCGCTAAACTGACAACCCATTAAACCATCCATCCATTTCAATTTATCTGTTATTATTCCTATTTTATTTTTGGTAAACCCAATTCTGTTGTCCATTCTTCTTCCCAGACTAAGGGTGCGTTTGTTTACCTCTTAACTGAATGGTTCAGCGCGGAATGCTGAACCATTCAGCATTCAGCGTGTTTGTTTCTGACCTCTGAATAACATATGATACTGAATGGTTCAGCATTCAGCGCTGAACCATTTAGAGTTGAAACACTCTCTTAACCATTAAGCACATAAATTTTCTGTAATATCCATCTCAAATCATATCCAGAACACTTAATAAACATGTATATCGAATGTTTTATTCGTGTAACACGTTAATAAGGTAGTTTTATCCTTTTAATATCGTTCATTCAAAATGACTATCAAACAGCTTATTTTCATTCAGAACCATGTTTATTCAGAGGCTCTAGATCATTCAGATTATGAACCATTCAGCGCTAAATCATTCAGTCGACCAGAGACCACCCAATTATAACAGCAAGGTTGTTGTTTGATTTATGAATTGGAAATGAAACTTAACAACCCTTTTGATTTCTTGATCAATACTCAATAAATAGAAAATTCAAGTAGCAGCAATAGCAGTAATATCCCGAAAAAAAATATTTTGAACTCAAATATTGAATTTAAATCCTGGTCACTTTTAGCTTATAATTATAACATGAAATACACCTTAAATCCTTCAAGGAAACTTTAGGCATCATCAATTTTACCATAAAACTTCCTCAGATTATGAATTTGAATTATAATGAATCGTTTGACTTTTCGTTTTTAACTTTGACTTTGCAAATTCGAAATAAATCGAAGAATTTGGAAACTAAAAACTTGCAGATAGTTTAATTAGTCGATTCCTAACACAATAGCATTTATAGATTTTGACATTTGATCCAGGATTTAGTTTTTGATAAAAAATAATACGAACATGGATAAGAGTTCGTTATATCAATTTTTTTTATTAACTCGTTAAATAAAATCAGACAGAGGTGATGTAGAATTGATAAGGATAAAGAGAAATCGATTTGTTCTCTTAACCACTGAAACTAGTCGATTTATACAACAATGTGGGTGTGTCGACAGATTAGACACAGGTAAACAGAAAAATAACATAAAAAAATAAAAGCAGAAAAGGATTTTAAACAGAATTTGTCTATATTAGCCAACTGGTTTCGATAAATAACAAAATCAAAGATAGGAATCAATTTAAAGCAGTAGAAGAATTAAAGTGATAGAGATAGAACTGGTTCTTATTATTTGTCGCTGTTCTTGGAATTAATTAATATAAGTATTAATAATAATACTATTTAATAATTATTATATAATAATGAGTAACAATAATAATGAAAATGATAATAATAATATTATTAATGATAATAATAATGATTTGTATTATTTCTATAATAATACTAATAATAATAATAATAATGATTTTAATGATAATGGTAATTATAAAATAATAATAATATTAATCATAATTTTTCTACTACTTAATAATGATAATAATAATATTAGTAATAATAATATTATAACAAATCAAATGTATCAAATTTCATATCCATTTATTATATATAGTAATATTATTAATAATGATGTTGATATTTAAATTGATTTTAATAAAAGTAATGATAATATTAATATAGAAATTATAATTTATCTTGTAAGTAAGTTTAATATTTTAATATTATTAACTAAGTAATATTTATTAACTATCTAATATATAATAATGCATAGTGATTATTTAATTTTTATATATTATATATATATACAATATACATAATATTAATCATGTATCGAAATCATATATATTTATATTTTATTTTGATATATATATATATATATATATATATATATATTTATATTTTTAACACTGATGGTTAAATTTTCTTTTATTATTTCAATTTATAATATAAACTTATATTTATATATGTGTGTGTGTGTGTGTATATATATATATATATATATATATATATATATATATATATTTATTTATTTATTTATTTATTTATTTATTAACAATTGTTCGTGAATCGTCTAGAATAGTCAAGGTCAAATGCATTCATGAAAAATAGTTCAAACATTTTTGAAATTCGGTTTAACAGGCTTTGCTTATCATGTCGAAACCATATAAGAATAAAGTTTAAATTTCGTCAGAAATTTCCGGGTCGTCACACTTTCTTCACCCAACAGATATGAACACGAAACCCCCAATTTGTAACAGTAACAGACCCAAAACAGAGTATAAAACTTCGAAATAAGAACACAAAGGATAAAGAATCTAAAACCCAAATTGATAAAGATACCACCACAACAAGAGATCTAGAAACACTCCAAACCTTCAACTACATCTGATAAAGATTTCACCACAACTATATTGGATTTCACCACAATGTTTGATAAAGTAACACCACAAGCACTGAAAAAGAAACCACTCTTAGCCACCAGAATCAAAGATTCGTAAAGACAAATAGATTTTTTAAATAGATAAGCTCTATCAAACTTTCATTCATTCATCAACTGCGATTTACAATTACAAGAGCCCTTTATTTATAGGAGAAGCATATCAGCGGCTTTCTAGATAAGAAAAAACATAAAAAAGAAATGGAGACAAAAAGGACAAATAATTACAAATTAGCCAATAAATATAAAGGACATAATCTGTAAAAAGTCTGCCATTTGGTAGTGCTCCTCCCATGATAAAAAGCAGCCAATGATAGATGAGAATCTTCCTTGGATAGCTATAATTCTAGAACAGCCACACACGTGTTAAGCACATAAACTGACCGGTTTATTCAAAGCATAAGTTAAACTTTGAATCGTATCAGCAAGTTGGCCTTTTAGAAAGAAAATAGCGTCGCGTGCTGGTTGTACTAAAGTTCATCTTGCTGGTTGTACTGAAGTTCATCTTGCTGGTTGAACTAGCTTTAATGCTCAGTAAAACTTTGTTGGTTGAACTAAAGACATTTTGCTGGTTGAACTAAAGTGCATTTGCTGGTTCGACTAGCTGGTTCTTCTTCGTTGCTGGCTTGCCTTCAACTATCAAAAACTTTATTCATGAAAAACTTAACTACTTTAGTTCAAGGAATGAAGTAGGGTAACCCCTTACCCTCTTGAACCAGCTCCAAAAACACCTAGATGATAAGCGAGAGATGGAAAAACGACCATTGCTTGACTTGACTCGGGTGTAACATCTTTTGAGCTTGTACTGATTGTGTTGCTGGTTACATTGCCCAGCTCACCTGCATCAGGTAAACCATATATCCGAATTTTATGTTTGATTCTTGATTTAAGTTAGCGTTTGAGTTAGTATTGGGTTATAATCCCCATTTCTCATGAAATTAGGGGGTTTGGTGTGTGATTTGAGTATGTAAACCCTAATATTGTGGGTTTAGGGTTTGATGACAAATTTGGTTATAATTATCATGGATTTGGGTGCTAATTACTAGATTGGACGTGTGTTAGTGATTTTGATGTTCTTAAGAACATGTTTGTTGGTCAAAATGGATGTTAACCTTGATTTGTTCTCAAACTAACAATTGAGTCAAGTTTTGGTGAATCAAGTATGTAAGTACCTGGTTTATGCGTTGATTGGTGTTTTAGAGACATAACAAATAGCCATTAGTGATTATGGGTGAGTTTGGCATAAGTCAAATGTGGTCAAGTGCAATATGGGTCAATATTGCGTATGTTGTAAGAATTGGTGTAAGTGACGTTTTAGTATGATCACTAACTAGCTAGTTGATGTGCGAGCGAAGGGGTACGAAATATACTTATTTTTTAATATGAAATACGGCGAAATATGATACAAGTTTTATTTATTTATATAGATGGATATACCTAAACCTTGCTACAACACTTATAGGCAGTGAACCTAATCGTAGAGTAGTGTAGTTTTTAGTAAGTCCGGTTCGTTCCACAGGGAGCTAGTGAATACGTACTATATTTTTAACAAATATATTTATATAAAATGTATATAATTATATATAGTAATAATAATATATAAAAGGGGGTTTACCGTTTAATGACCGGTTTGTCGATTTTATATTTTAAGCGTAAAGATAAATGACAATAATTAAAGTGTGTAAAATAAATAACAATATTAAAATGACAATAAATAAAATGACTAGTAAATAAAAATACGATGAGATATAAAATAGAACAATTATGCTTATTTAAACTTCCGTAACCATGATGTTTGAAGTTTTGATTTTAATTTATTACTCTAGGTTAATTGTCCTTTTGTCCTGGATTATTTGAAACCTATCTGGTTTTTGTTTTTGTCCATAATAGTCCATCGGTCATAAATATAAAGTGCGAGTGTCCTCATCAAATTACCCTTATACCCGAAGTCAAAAATTTCAACTAATTAAAGATTTAAACTGTGACGCAGTTATCACTTCTGTCAACAATTACACCAGTTATCACTGTATGTAATCCACCCCTTTTGATTAGATATGAATATTAATTTACCCACTTGATCAGTTTGAATAATCAATTACCCAACCCGAATAATTAATTAAATGATTATAATAGATTCCGTATGAATGTCACTAAATAGGAAATCCATAATCATTATTAATTATTAAGTTAATTAATTTGAAGATAGGTTCGACAGACTCCAATGAGTTGTCACTCAATTAGACAATACCTCCCATCTATTAATAGTCCATAGTCAAATGCCCACAAGTGTCGGTCTTTTGTTCAAACATTAATTATGGTACAAAATCCAATAACCCCATCTTTAATATTTAGTCTAACATCACGATTACTTCGGCTCAAATAAGCATAATAATAACTTAGTTACGATATATTAATTTAAAAAGGAAGAACATAGCTTACAGTGATTATTTATCGCGTAGCGTTACACGGACAGAATTCCGACTTTAAAACCCATAAAACATTTCTTACAATAACCCAAATTATTATTATTATTATTAAATTAAACTTTAATATTATAAATATAAATATATATATCGTATATAGATAGAGAGATTGAGTGAAAAAGGGATGCAGAATTCGAGCAGAATGCGTGAACTTTTATAGGCCCACTTTGAACTGTACAGCTCCGCGAGTGCGGTACTTTTGTGCCTTACAGCTCCATGAGTGCGGAGCTTCGGATTCCAGCTCACCAAATTGAGTTAAACGTGGGCTGCTGAATATTATAATATATAATATAATGATATATAATTTCATATAATTGTATATATATTATATTATATTCTTGTGCATTGTTGACTTGTAATTTTAGCTCCGTTGAGTTGTACGTTAATTCTCGGTTTATTTCTCAGTTTCAAATTTTCGAACGCCTTTTTGTACGCTTAGATATCTTGTACTTTGCGTTTCGCGGCTTGTACTCTTGTCATTTTTAGGCGTTTCTCATCAATAAATTGAACCACTTGGATTGTACTTTGTACTTTTTAGCTTTTTGGTCATTTGCGTCTTCAAATCGTCGATTCTGTCTTTTGTCTTCGCACTTATTTATTTAAACAAATATTACTTAAAAATAGAACAATTGCAACTGAAAACTTTACATATTGGAAGGATATTGTGCCTAAATATATGTTCATTTGGAGCACTATCAAATATCCCCACACTTGAACGTTGCTTGTCCTCAAGCAATACAGAACTTGAAATAAAATCACACTTCACTCGAATCACTTTTTTATTCTCACACTTTATACATCAGTGATTTTGATACAGCGGTATAAATAATGATAGTAACGATGTGGTTTACAGTTCCACATGGATATGAAAATTGAGATCCTTTAAGGAAATTGGATCTTTATGAAAACATTTGATCTTTTGAAAATTCATTCTAGCTTTTACCCTAGACAAGTTTTCTGGAATAACCCTTCACCGGTGTTTGCAAAATGTTTTTGTGGGTTGTGTGGGTTTCAAATTTTAAAATTTTAGCTCAAAACTTATGGTTTTGTGTCACCCACTTGCTAACCTTGTATTAGGAAAGCAACACGTCCAATATACTTGCTCCGTATATTACCTTTCGGTAAACTACCATCCGGTTATAAAGGAAAGCGATGAACAAGCAACTGTTAAGGCAATGTCTAACGACATGCAGATGTTCATGGTCCATAATGTGTCGGATGCAATTACTATCCTTTGTAGGAGCAATAGTAAAGATCACCCTATAATTTTTCGGTCTGGCACAAGGTCCTGTCTCCGACCATGCTATGCAACCACCGTTCTTACGGTTGACACCCGATATGGTTCAGGTGACCTAATAAATTCCAGGTGAATTCTCAGGATTTTACGTTCAATGGTAATGAACCCATTGAAAATAGGTTTTCAGAAAACAAATCGGTTTTAATTTGATCAAAATATTTTCTCGTTCAAGCTCGAGTTTAGATATCATTGAATTCCATGAGTTTGTAATTCTCAATCTTTAAAGTCAATCTCAAGGATTGAGTAATATCAGGCTTAAATGCTGATTTTTAATCTTTAAGGAGATTTTCCTTTCTGGGGGTCTGATTCATTAGTCTTATCAAGCTAATTTGCACGGTGCCCTCCCCATTTTACGAGACAGATCCTCTCATGGTTAGGATAAGTCTGACCACTTAGCGACCCTGTTTGATGTTGAAGTTGGTGGATTTCCTGCTGATTTTAGAGATGACTTTTCTAGATTTTTCGTCAACCTACAGCTGGTCTGGACGACAACTTCCTGACCTAAATCAAGAAGCGCGTGTCTTTTTTGGAAGACTTTGCTTCCTTTTAATGATGGAATTGATTCATCGTGTAGATCCATCTTTCTTTCAAATATATTACTGTAAATCGGGTAAAACTGATGTGACGACCCGACTTTTTCGACTTGTTTTTGTGCCTTGTGATTTTTGCGAAACTGAGTATTTGTGCGTACTGTGCTACTTTATACTCTGGAATCTTTATACACGTGGCCTACTTTCATTTATGTGTTAAAAAGTGCCTTTAAGTACGTAGGATGCTTAACTTGATCACCGGAAGCCTTTACGACCGTTAGTGTCACTTGACGTTGCGAACAAACTGCGTACTGCGTACACGTTTAACTTTTATCGTAATCGGAAGATTATGACTACGAAATCTTAATTATTATTTCATAATAATAATTACTTGGGTTTTTGGATGCTTAATTACGCGTAGTAATTTACTTATGCTTACTAGTTAGTCTTGTTGGATTTTTTACCTTGTTGGGCCTTAGCCCACCCTACACTAGTTAGTGGACTATTTAATTAGCCCAATTATTAATAGCTAGTGATCCATTAATATGTAAGACAAATGCCCATTTATTAGAGGGAACATGCTAGCAATTTTTTCAAGTATCATCCTTAATGTTGCATGGGATCCTAACATAAGCACCAACTTTAGACAACCATTAACCAAAAAGCAAAAGTGTGTCCCCCTTGTCCCCCTCCCATTCCAATGGCCATTACCAACACCCTCACCCTCATTTACCTATAAATACAAGCCTTATTCCATCCATTTTACACTTGCTCTCATTTACATTTCACACACACTTACTCTCTTATTTCCTCTCTAGTCTTTCTCACTCTAAACCTTGTAAGTTTTTGAATTTCTTCTTCTTCTTCTCTTATCATTTTCGAATTCATCATCATCATTAAAGGGTCTAGCTTTTTAGCTTTGATCTTGATTACATCTTGTAGATTCAAACTTGGATTTGAATCCTTCAAGAATATGGAAGATTCAAGCTTTCTAGCTTTGAATCTTCACCTACTTTGTAGATCTATATCTTTTAACTTTAATCTTGTTATTTTGTTATAAAGATTCAAACTTGTGTTTGTAATCTTCATGTAACTTAAAGATCCAAGCTTTATGCTTCAAGATCTTCAAGAACAACCAAGATGCAAGCTTTCTAGCTTGAATCTTCATATCTTTTGTAGGATCTAAGTTTCCTAACTTATGATCTCATTATTTTGTTATAAAGATCAATACTTGTGTTTATGGTCTTCATATAACTTAAAGATCTAAACTTTATGCTTCAAGGTCTTCAAGAACACTAAAGGTTCAAGCTTTCTAGCTTTGTGACCTTATAACTTGGGTGAAAGGATCCAAGCTCTCTGGATTAGGGTTCCATCACTTTATTTGACTTAGATTATGTTCATACTTGCTTGATTGAAGTAAAGTTTGTAGCTTTAGTTGTAAATGTTGATGGAATTTAACAAGTTTCATAAACAATATGTTCATGTAGTTTACTCAATCATAAAACCAATTTTAAGATAGTAAAAGCAAGCGGAAGGAATATGTAAAGTCATGTTAACATGTTAAGCCATTAAGTTAAATTCCATGATAATATCAAGTCTTGGATAAATGCTTACAAATATAACAAGAAAAGAAGAGTGTTTATACCTCCTAAAAGATTGTTGAGGGCTGAATTTTGGACAGCAAAAATGAAGAAGAAGATGATGCAAAATGAGCTTCTAACTTGAACCCTCAAGTGTGCAATACCCTAATCCTTTGTTGCACCAACACCACCCTTTAAGTTAGTTAAGATTTAGACACTTAACTAGCTAATTAACCAAGCTTAAAACCCTTTTATTTGCACCCAATATTCTGATCAGCAGCAACTAGAAAGATGATGATGAATGGAGCCTCAAAACTACGAAACCTCAAGTGTTTATACCCCAAACTTATAACCAACACCTAGTACTTTGGTTAGGATTTAATTAGAACACTTAATAACTTGATTTTACAAGCAAAATGCTCTCCCTTTTTCACCAAAACAGTTCGGCCAGAATCAAGCAAAATGAGAGCTGAATTGCAGTTTTTTATATAGAGAGAAGTCTCAAAATAACTCAATATATTCACTAGTTAAGTGTGTCTCTTTTCCTTGAATACTTGTGTGAATATATTGGTCATTGAGTCAAGAATGTGCCTTGGAGTTGTATTATATCAAAAGTAACAAGCAAAGGAGCATGGGTGCTTGTCTTGGAGACTAAAATTCTGCACTCATCCTTTATAAAATATAATAATGTTATATATATATATATATATATATATATATATATATATATATATATATATATATATATATATATATATATACATAAACTTGATATATATATATATATATATATATATATATATATATATATATATATATATATATATAAACATGTATTTATTTTGTTACTTTCACATTTTATAAACCTTTTTATAAAATATAACACAACATAATCATTTAAACCTATAAACAATTATATATAAATTATCCAAATAATTTATCTCAAGTGATTACATTTTAGAAAACCGATTTTCTAAAATTCAAGTGTCGCGTATTTATTTAATGATCCAATCGTTAAGATTAAATGCTTATAAAGTGTCGGTAAGCTTGTTATTGGGTATGACCCGACTTGGATCATAACACATTAGCCACATTAATTTAATATGTCTCTCGGGCATAAGATAAACCTTCAATCTCCCACTTGCACGAGAAACATGAGAAATTAATGCAAGTGATGGATACCACATAACGACCGTCCATCACCCCCAATATGTTATGACTTTGTGCCATTCAATAACATCATCCCTTTCGAGTTCCCATCTCGAATATGAATAGGTGAATCTTTTCATTATATCCTTTCGTCCTATATGTCATGTTAAATCCAAGAGACACAGAATGATCACTCTCTTTTAGATTAAACTTTATCAGGCCTTAGACATCTGACTCTCAACGAATAAGAGGGACAAATTCCATCTTGACTACATACGTCCTAAATATACACCTTGCATTATACCTGAGCTCTTCCTTATGAACTACCATATTTCAGAATAGCGAAGGAAAGAATCAAGGCACAATACTTAGTGGATATCCGAACCCAATATGAATCTCAGGTCAGAGGGTACAATGATATTCACCTTTACTCAAGATTGCATGTGATCAAACACAAAGGCTCCATTTAGTAAATCTTGAGAGAGGGTCTTCCAATATTTGTATCCCACAAATATCTATGAACCTTGGTTGCAACCTTACCCCACATTCATCCCGTGATTGTATACCAATCCAAGTTCATAATAGTCTAAACCTCACACTTGTTCTCACAAATGTGATCGACTACGAAATTTAGAATAATTGCTTATTCATGGATAAAATATGCAAAATAGGAACATAACTCAAAATAAATTAACATCATAATTATATTAATGAGTTTGAATAACATCGTTCCATTACAATACTTAAAACAGATCATAACCAATCACTAGAATATCGAAGCCCTAATCCACAAACATGTCCTTCATGTTTTGCTCTATGTAAGAGCTTCGTGAGTGGATCCGCTATATTAAGATCTGTGTGAACTTTGTGAATACATATCTTTCCCTTTTCAACTTCATCCTTTATGTAGTTGAATCTCCGCTCAATGTGACGAGTCTTTTGGTGAGCACGAGGTTCTTTGATTTGAGCAATCGCACCCTCGTTGTCACAAAAGATCTCAAGAGGGTCCTGAATGGAAGGGACTACCCCTAAGTCGTCGATGAATTTCTTCATCCTTGCAGCTTCCTGAGCTGCCAATGAGGCGGCAATGTACTCCGACTCTGTAGTGGATAATGCAATAACATCCTGTTTTGAACTCTTCCAAGAGACCGCGCCTCCATTTAACGTGAAGACATAACCGGATTGTGATCGAGAATCATCTCGATCAGTTTGGAAACTCGCATCTACGTAACCTTTTACAGCGAGTTCCTCCTCACCAGAACCATATATCAGAAACATATCCTTAGTCTTTCTAAGGTATTTCAATATACTTTTGACAGCAATCCAATGACTGTTTCCTGGGTTATTCTGGTATCTACTTGTCAGGCTAAGAGCGCATGACACATCCGGTCTAGTGCATATCATTGCATACATGATTGACCCAATGGCAGACGCATATGGGACTTTCTTCGTTCTCTCTTGTTCATATTTCGTGGTGGGGTGCTGAGATGAACTAAGAAGTGTTCCTCTTTGAATAGGTACCAAACCTTTCTTAGAGTTCTCCATCTTGAACCTTTTCAAGACCTTTTCAATGTATGCACTTTGATTCAAACCTATCAACCTTTTGGATCTATCCCTGTAGATCCCAATCCCCAATATGTATTGTGCTTCTCCAAGATCCTTAATGGAGAAGCAGCTTTTTAGCCATGTTTTAACACCTTGCATCGTGGGAATATCATTTCCAAATAATAATATATCATCCACATAGAGCACAAGGAATATGACAGTGCTCCCACTAGCCTTCTTATATACAAAAGCTTCATCACCATTTTTAATGAAGCCAAATTTCTTAGCCTCCTCATTAAAACGATGATTCCACATTCTAGATGCTTGTTTCAATCCGTAGATTGATTTCTTTAACTTGCATACTTTGTTAGGATGTTTTGGATCAACAAAACCTTTAGGCTGAACCATATAGACATCTTCCTCAAGATATCCATTTAGGAAAGCGGTTTTGACATCCATTTGCCATATTTCATAATCATAGTGAGCAGCAATGGCAAATAATATCCTGATAGACTTTAGCATTGCCACTGGCAAAAAAGTTTCATCATAATCAACCCCTTGAGTTTGAGTGAAACCTTTTGCTACAAGTCTAGCTTTGTATGTATCCAAGTTTCCATCCATGTCGGTTTTCCTTTTGAAAAGCCATTTACAATCAACTAACCTGGAGTTAGTAGGTTGTAAAACCAATTCCCAAACTTGGTTGTCATACATGGATTGCATCTCAGCGTTCATGGCTTCTTGCCATTTATCTTTATCAATCCGTGATAAAGCATCTTGGTAGTTGGTTGGTTCATCCAAATCAACCATATAGAAACCATCTATGAGAAACCCATATCTCTCAGGAGGATTGCTAATCCTACCAGATCTGCGAACGTCTTGTATACTTTGATCATCCATTTGATCATTCTTAACATTTTCATGTTGAGTGCTAGTGTTAACCAATTGTGTATCGTCTACTTGATTTTGAACCTCTTCAAGATCTATCTTCCTTTCACTTTCGCCTTCCATTAGGAACTTAGTTTCAAGGAATTCAGCCTTCCGAGCAATAAATACATTTTGCTCGGATGGATCATAGAAATAGTATCCCATGTCATCCTTGGGATATCCTATGAAGATACACTTCGTGGATCGAGCATTCAACTTAATAGGGACGTAACGCTTAGGGTAAGCTTCACATCCCCATACCTTTAAGTATGATAGAGATGGAGGTTTTCCAAACCACATCTCATGAGGTGTTCATTCCACTTTCTTGGTTGGGGCCATATTTAGAATACGAGCCGTGGAGCATAGATAATAACCCCAAAATTATAGAGGTAACGAGCTTCTCACCATCATAGATCGAACCATATCCATTAGGGTTCGGTTCCTCCTTTCGAAAACTCCATTAAGTTGTGGCGTTCCAGGAGGAGTGAGTTGCGAGATAATCCTACAACTTTTAAGATGATCTTAGAAAGCATCGCTTAGGTATTCACCTCCTCTATCGGTACGAAGTACCTTGATTGTCTTATTGAGTTGATTTTGTACTTCGTTTTGATATTCCTTGAATGCTTCAAAAGTTTCGTCCTTATGTCTTAACAAGTAGACATATCCGAAATGACTAAAGTCATCAATGAAAGTGATGAAGTATCTTTCACCTTTCCTAGTCATGGGCTTAAAGGGTCCACATACATCCGAATGTATTAATCCCAATAAGTCTTTAGCCCTTTCATAGGTCCCTTTGAAAGGTGCTTTAGTCATTTTGCCTTGTAAACAAGATTCACATACATCAAACGAGTCTAGTTCATTTGATTTCAAAAGTCCATTCTTTTGAAATGTATGCATTCGATTCTTGTTTATGTGACCAAGGCGACAATGCCATAAGTAGGAATCACTCAAATCCCTTTTGAGTTTCTTGGTGTTTGCATGGAATATTGAGCTATTGTATGATGTGTCATTATGAACCAATTCATAAATTCCATTCGAAGGCGAAGCCTTAAAATAGAACACATTATCTAAAGAAACATGGATATCATCATTAATGAAATTAAGATTAAAACCATATTGTTTCAAACGGAATACAGAAATAATGTTTCGAGTTAAATTGGGTGCATACAAAACATTTTTCAAAATAAGCTCCAAACCACTTGGAAGCTTTAAAACAAAGTCTCCTTGAGCTTTCACTTGCACCCTTGCTCCATTTCCCATGAATAGACTTGTTGTTCCCGCATCTTGATCACTTCTTTTGAACCCCTGCAAAGAATTACAAATATGAGTTCCACATCCTGTGTCTAATACCCATGTATTAGAAGAAGTAATACTAAGCTCAATGTATACCATATATACATTACCTGAGGTTTGCCCTGCATCCCTCTTTTCTTTCAACTCCTTTAGGTAGACTGGGCAGTTGCGTTTCCAGTGACCCATTTCACCGCAACCGAAGCATGGATCTTCCTTGGGGTTAGCTTTACCGGCAACCTTTTGCTTCTTGTTGTTGTTGGTTGGGGTAACCATCTTCCCCTTTCCCTTGCCTTTGCCTTGGTAGGCGGGTCCTTTTCTCTTAGCCACCTTCGGCTTAGAAGTGTTATTGTTTTTGGACCTGCCTTCATTGATCATAAACATGGGTGAAGCCCTTTTACCCATGCTCGCTTCGGCCGTCTTAAGCATGGCGTGTAATTCGCCAATGCTCTTATCCCATCCATTCATATTGTAATTCATTACAAATGTGTCAAACCTTTTTGACAATGAGTTGAGAATAAGGTCCGTGGCTAATTCATTAGGCACGTTGCAATTTAGACGGTTCGCTCGATCAATAAGGCTCTTCATCTTAAGGACAAAAGATGAAACAGATTAGGAGTCGTCCATCCGACATGCATGAAGCGCTCGAACCGTTTCGAAGCGCTCGACACGAGCTTGTTGAAAGAACATCTCCTTCAACTGTGTGATCATTTCATATGCACTATGATGCTCAAAATCCTTTTGGAGTTCGGGTATCATAGTCCCAAGCATGAGGCAAGAAACTTGCACCGAATCGGTGCAATATTTCTCCTAATAGGCCATGCCTTCCGTATCATCCTCGTCCGGTTAATCGGGAATGGGGTCTTCCAACACATACGCCCTATCCTCTAGTTTGAGGACGATTCTTAGATTGCGAAACCAATCCATGAAGTTCGTATGGTTGAGTTTTTCTTTTTCGAGGATTGACCTCAACGATAGGTTGTTAAAGTTTATTGGTGCGTTTGGAATGTTGTTGTTATTGGCGGCCATCTACAAAATTTAACAAAGTTGTTTAAGTATCAATTTTAATTTAACAATCAATACCCTTTAAATCCAATTGATATTTATTAAATTTTAGAATCCAACGGTAAACCAAATTTCGGTTAGGTGACCTTTATCCCGTCATTTGATTTAGCTAGGTAGTCATCATATGACAATTGCAATCCTTTTGCAATTTCTAAGTTATGGGATCATGCAATCCTTTTGCATGGCATATTATCCCATCAACGCCTATTTGTTCATCATGCTTCGGTGACCCTAAGTTCATGATTTCCAAATCAAGTCGTCCTACTTGTATAGACATGTAAACTTAACATACAAGTGGTTAGGTGACCTTTATCCCATAAGTGTGCGAATTTTACCTTAATCATATTAGTTTGCTCATAACGGTTAGGTGACCTTTATCCCATTATAAGTTCCCTAATACGTCTAAGTGTCATACAATTGGATGGCGTTAAACTTGTTAACCTAGTGTGTAAAGGGTTTTAAGTTTTCTTTAATTCTATTTTGAGAAAACTTTTATACCATATACCAACATGCATTTAGTGTATGGTTCATTTGAAATCCATTTTCATGTCATGTAATAAATCCAATTTTACTACTTTGATAATAAACCATTTATTATGTTTTAATAACCAATTATTAAATCCTTTTAGCCATTTCTAATTTAACCAATTAAATTGTCGTTTTGCATGTGTGAATAATGTCAAATTTAGCCAATTAAATTGTCATTTGCGTGTTGTTAATTTGTGATATACTTGTAGCAACCAAACATACAAACACAATAAACAACCATACATGCAAAACAAATATGTTCACAATCAAGCCAATTTGGTAGACATTTGTTTAGTCGAAAATAAATGCCACTGGTTAAGGGTTATAATACAAAGTAGGAGATTTTAAATCTCCCACTTAATCTTGCATCCAATTGCTCCTTCTTGTGTTCTTCAAGTCATCATCTTGCATCATGTTACAAAATATATCCTAATACATTTTGTCTAGAAAATGAAATACAATCTAATCTATTTTACATACCAAATATAAAATAAATTACATAACCAAATGAATAAATATTACAAACCAAATGAATGAATATTACAACCAATTGAATGATCAACAAAACAACCAAACAAACATGCATTCAAACATAAGGTCAAGGCTTGATTGTGAACAACAACATACAACAAATTTGACCAATTTGCAAGTTCCAAACCCATTTGAAACTCTTCCTAAAATCGGCCAACTATACCAACCCTCCCAAACCCGAAAATTTTTACATTCCATATTCATGCATGTACTTGGAATGCAAATATAGTGGATTTAAAGACAATATAAGAAGCATAATCCATAGACTTCGGCTCTAGATACCATTGATGGAATTTAACAAGTTTCGTAAATAACATGTTCATGTAGTTTACTCAATCATAAAACCAATTTTAAGATAATAAAAGCAAGCGGAAGCAATATGTAACGTCATGTTAACATGTTAAGCCATTAAGTTAAATTCCATGATAATATCAAGTCTTGGATAAATGCTTACAAATATAACAAGAAAATAAGAGTGTTTATACCTCCTCAAAGATTGTTGAGGGCTGAATTTTGGACAGCAGAAATGAAGAAGAAGATGATGCAAAATGAGCTTCTAAATTGAACCCTCAAGTGTGCAATACCCTAATCCTTTGTTGCACCAACACCACCCTTTAAGTTAGTTAAGATTTAGACACTTAAATAGCTAATTAACCAAGCTTAAAACCCTTTTATTTGCACCCAATATTCTGAACAGCAGCAACTAGAAAGATGATGATGAATGGAGCCTCAAAACTATGAAACCTCAAGTGTTTATACCCCAAACTTATAACCAACACCTAGTACTTTGGTTAGGATTTAATTAGAACAATTAATCACTTGATTTTACAAGCAAAATGCTCTCCCTTTTTCACCAAAACAGTTCGGCCAGAATCAAGCAAAAGGAGAGCTGAATTGCAGTTTTTTATATGGAGAGAAGTCTCAAAATAACTCAATATATTCACTACTTAAGTGTGTCTCTTTTCCTTGAATACTTGTGTGAATATATTGGTCATTGAGTCAAGCATGTGCCTTGGAGTTGTATTGTATCAAAAGTAACAAGCAGAGGAGCATGGGTGCTTATCTTGGAGACTAAAATTCTGCACTCATCCTTTATAATATATATATATATATATATATATATATATATATATATATATATATATATATATATATATATATATATATATATATATATATATATATATATATATATATATATAAACATGTATTTATTTTGTTACTTTCATATTTTATAAACCTTTTTATAAAATATAACACAACATAATCATTTAAACCTATAAACAATTATATATAAATTATCCAAATAATTTATCTCAAGTGATTACATTTTAGAAAACCGATTTTCAAAAATCCAAGTGTCGCGTATTTATTTAATGATCCAATCGTTAAGATTAAATACTTATAAAGTGTCGGTAAGCTTATTATTGGGTATGACCCGACTTGGATCATAACACATTAGCCAGATTAATTTAATATGTCTCTCGGGCATAAGATAAACCTTCAAATGTAACTTGTAATTGTGTTAAGACTAAGGATATGATGTAACCTTGGTTCATCATCCATCTAAGACTCTTAAATGAGTTGTGTTCTTACTTGGTCTTAACATATTGTGTGTTGATGGTAGAATCTTAGTCAAGGTGATGATAACCCATCAACGAGTTGTACACTTGAAGCTACAAGCATCAAGGATGAGAACCGTGATGAGCCTCAAGCACTAAGAACCCCACCGGAGCACCTTGCTTACTATTTTTCGGAATCTTATCAGGCTCCTGGGCTACAGGAAAAGTTGATTTTCAGATACCCTGGTTTGAGAAGATGACTTTCCATTTAAGATTCGTCTCAATCCGAGTTATAGTTTGGGATTTATGGCCTTTTCAAAATCACTACACCCTTGTAACGTTGTGCTGAAAATTCGGTCCTACTCGCACTTAAACCGTTGCCATGGTCAAACGAGGATGATTTTGAGTCTAGAAATTGGTCAGCAACTAAAGGACTCCCATACGGAGCCATAGCCACTGATTACGCGTCTTTTCCATTTACGTAGCGGCCGTGGCAGCTGATCAAAGTCAGCCTATTGTTTCAACCTCTATACTTGTTAACCTTACTTAACTTTTACAATGATGAATGATGATGATGATGACACTTAAATTTATTTTATGCACTATTAGAACTTTTGAGGATAACATACTGACCTAGTAACCTTTGACTTAGGTTGACGACCTTTCGGACCGACTTACTACTTGCATACTTTCATTATCGACTTTACCGCTCTTATCACTGTGGGTTATAGCATCCCTTTTTTACTTTAATTATTTCAGGACTGAGAATACATGCGCTTTTTACTTTTTACATACTAGGCACGAGTACTTTAACTTTATATATGTGTGGGTTATACAACGGCATAAACTTTCCCCTTAGCTCGGTAACGTTTAGTCATTGGTTTTGAACCGGTGAACGCGAATCTTAGATATGGATCCATAGGGTTTGACATCCCCACTCGGGCTAGTCGCGCTAGCATTTAACGGGTGTTTAATACTTCGTAAACATACGCACTCGCCAAGTGTACTTTTAGGGGGTTATAAACGTTAAGTTAGTTACCAAGTGCCCACGGTTAAACATATACTTTTCATACTGTTTTGAAACACTGAAATCTTGTGGCCTACCTTACATTACTATTACAACTTAAACTATAGCTCACCAACATTATTGTTGACGTTTTTAAGCATGTTTTCTCAGGTGTTTAGAGGTTTGTTGCTTCCACTGTTTAGGCTTGCTGTCTTGGTGTTTAAACTTGCTGTTAAGGACCTGATGTGCTAGAATTCCGCTGCATTACTTAGAGATGTCTCAATCATGGAACTTTTCCTTTGCATTCATAATTTATGTTATTTTCAAATAATGACTTTGTAACGACCTTTGTGTCACATTATCTTTTGTAAACGCTATCTTTTTATGAATGTAAAACTGGTTTTCAAACAGCATATAGTGTTTGAACTTGTAATGATCCAATTGTTGATGATCCGTACACGATGGTTTTGTACGGGGCGTCACATTTGGTATCAGAGCATTGGTTGTAGGGAATTAGGTTGCATTAGTGAGTCTAGACCGGACCGAGTAGGATTCACTAATAGGACTAATCTACAACTTGCTAGTTTACTTGTTTCCGCGAAACTTACTGCATGCTGCTGCTTACTTTTACTCCTATATGACGTTTACTGCTACTCGATTTTCATTACTGCATTCTACTATCTACTTTTGATTGCATGATACTTCTGTACGATTTGCTATTATTGCTATGCTATTTACTGCTATATATGATCTAGACTATCGTAGTTATTTTGCCTAATACGTGCTTGCCTTATGACTTACTGACATGGAAAAAGTAATTTTTCCCTGTTCAGATGTCGGATGTCCTGCTTGTTATCATTTTGGAGAGCGACTCAGACTCATCCACCACCTCGCCTGCCATTGTTGCCGATTCACAGATCCTGTCATCGACACCCTCCAGTGACTCTGGTGCTTCGTTCCCTGGAGCCAGTGGCCATGCACCAGACCCAGTGATCACCTCAGACGGACACGAAGATCCACCGGAGATTCCAGCTCCACTCATCCCAGTACCCTCGGAGCCACAGCACCATTCCGATGGTGTTGTGATTCCTGGGGAATACGGGGACGTTTTGTTCCGTAATGAGCATAACCATTGGGCTAGACACCTTCCTGATGGGCGTGCCTTGCCAATCCCACCTTTCAGATATCGGATTATGACTACTGGCCGAGCGCATCCACCTTCAGATGATTCCGACGACTCACCACCCGACGACTCATCATCCTCTGATGACTTCAGTGATGAGGATTCCGACGAGGACCTTGAGGAGGCGCTCGTGCAGCCACCCTCTACCCTACAGAAGAAGCGGTATCGTTTCGATGGTACCGTTATTCCAGGGGTTAACGGAGGGAGGTCATTCGTTAACGCACATGGACTGAGGACTAGGGTCACCGCCCGCAAGCGGGTTGTGCCGTATCCTGCCGATCCATTCGTCCGTAAGGCTTACCGTTACGCACCATCTACTTCTGGCGCTGGACTGTCTGCACCACCTGTACCGACTGCACCGCCTGCCCCACCATCTCCCTCCATAGAAGAACTAACGAGGGAAGTGGAGATCCTCCATGCTCGGGTGACTGAGCTCGAGGACCAGATGTCCCACGTAATGGACATCCTTTACCCACCGTCACCATAGGGCATTGTAGTAGATTTCATTATGTAATCTCATTTGTAGTTTCATGTTTTACTCATGTATTGTACGAACCTATGCGGATGTATGTAACTTATTATTAATGAATAAAACTTAGTGTTGTTTACTTTTTGTACGGTGTTCTAAGTACATTACTGTATAATGATTCTGTGGTATCTGTATCTAGTTGCATTACTTAGTTAACGTGTGTTGCGTTGATTCCATGTTGGTTGGCATATACTATATTATTATTTATTAAATACTGTATTTTGAATTAAGTCAAAATTTTTGTTTAGTAGAGCAATGGCAAACAGAAAAGCAGCGCCCACAGCAGCACAAATTGAGGAAATGATTGTTGTAAGAGTAGCCACAGTTATTGCGGAAATCAACCCATAAGCTTCACCAGTTAACCAGCCCATTCGTAACGAGTGTACATATAAGGAGTTTCAAAGCTTCAAGCCCCACAACTTTAGTGGTACTGAGGGGCCAGTTGGATTGACTAGGTAGTTTGAGAAACTAGAAGCTGTGTTCTGTGTAAGCAACTGCTCAGAGACGAACAAAACCAATTCGCCTCCTGTACGTTGTCAGACGGCGCCCTAACCTGGTGGAACACACTTGCTCAGGCCAAAGGTATTGACGAGGCTTATGCTACTCCTTGGGAAGAATTTAAGGGAGCCATGATCGAAGAGTACTGCCCCAAAACAGAGATACAGAAAATGGAGGATGAGTTTTGGGAGCTGAAGGTTGTGGAAAACGATGTGCTCGTTATGGAATTAGCGCTGATGTGTCCCACGATGGTTACCCCGGAGTTTAAGAGAATGGAACGATACTTGTGGGGAATTCCTAAGTCCATTCAGGGAAATGTAACCTCCTCTAAGCCACCCAACGTCCCGGAAGCTATGCGCATGGTGCATACCCTTATGAACCAAATTACCAGTAAAGAACCAGAAAAGGCTAAATCCGAATCTGGAGCCAGTGGTGAGAAGCGTAAGTGGGACAACAACAAGAGTAGAGCCTATGATCAAACCCCCGCTAAGAGGCATAACGACGGAAGGAACCCCAACCCGAACACTAGCTCGAACCCCAACTACAAGGGTAGTCTACCGCAGAGCAAGAGGTGCTACAAGCACCATACCGGGTACTGTAATGTGGTATGTGAAAAGTGTAAAAGGACCAGACATATTGGTAAGGACTGCAAGATTCCCACCCCAACGGTGAAGACAAACCCTACTGGACCAAGGTAGTGCTATGAGTGCGGACAACAGGGCCACTTCAGGAATGAATGTCCCAACAAGAGAAAGGACGGTGGGCCAGTACGTGGAAGAGCTTTCAATGTAAATGCAAGGGATGCCCGTGAGAACCCCGACTTGGTTACGGGTATATTCACTATCAACAATCTATTAGTTTCTGTCCTATCTACAAGGATCAAGCGTTTAATCCAAGATTGATTTACGATCAGGTTATCACCAGTTGAGGGTGAAGGAGAGCGATGTGCTGAAGACTGCGTTCCGAACTCGTTATGTTCACCATGAGTTTCTGGTGATGCCATTCGGGTTAACTAACGCACCTGCCGTGTTTATGGACCTCATGAATCGTGTATGCAAGCCATACCTGGATAAGTTCGGTATCGTTTTCATAGATGATATCCTCATCTATTCTCGAAGTGAAGAAGAACATGAACAACATCTTCGACTAGTGTTGGAACTCTTGAGACGAGAGCAACTTTATGCCAAATTCTCTAAGTGTGAATTTTGGTTGAAGGAAGTCCAATTTATGGGTCATATTGTGAGTGATCAAGGTATCAAAGTTGATCCCGCAAAGATCGAAGCTATCAGCAAGTGGGAAACCCCCACTACTCCGACTTACATCCGCTAATTTCTAGGTCTTACCGGTTACTATAGAAGATTTGTTGAAGGTTTCTCTCTGATTGCACGTCCTTTGACCGCGCTGACTCACAAAGGGAAGAAGTTCATGTGGGAAACCAAACACGAAACAGCATTTCAAAACTTGAAGCATAAATTGACCACCGCACCTATCTTATCTCTTCCTGAAGGCAGTGAAGATTTCGTCGTATATTGTGATGCCTCGAAAAATGGTTTTGGTTGCGTATTGATGCAAAGATCGAAGGTTATTGCCTATGCTTCTCGTTAACTAAAGATTCACGAGCGAAACTATACTACTCACGACCTCAAACTTGGAGCCGTTGTCTTTGTGCTCAAATTATGGAGACACTATCTTTATGGAACTAAAAGTACCATCTTCACCGACCACAAAAGCCTCCAGCACATATTCGATCAGAAAAAACTGAACATGAGGTAGCGACGATGGATAGAGACGCTGAACGACTATGATTGTGAACTTCGTTACCATCCTGGAAAGGCAAATGCTGTAGCCAATACCCTGAGCCGAAAGGAGAGGATGGTACCTCTTCGTGTCCGGGCCTTGAACATCACCATTCATTCAAATCTCATTAGCCAGATCCGAGTAGCCCAAGATGAGGCTCTCAAAGAGGAGAATATTTCTCAAGAACGCTTGAACATTCTCGTTTCATGATTCGAGGTTAAGGAGACTGGACTCTGATGCTTTGCTGGAAGGATTTGGGTACCTAGTAATGGAGATCTACGGAGCCTTATACTAGATGAAGCCCACAAGTCGAGATATTCGATTCATCCAAGAGCCGGTAAAATGTACCACGATCTCAAGGAACAGTATTGGTGGCCTAATCTTAAGAAGGATGTTGCAACTTACGTTGGTAAGTGTTTGACTTGCTCGAAAGTTAAGGCCGAACATCAAAGGCCATCTGGATTACTTCAACAACCAGAAATCCCGTAATGGAAGTGGGAAAGGATAACAATGGACTTCATCACGAAGCTACCAAAGACGGTAGGCGGATACGATACCATCTGGGTTATTATTGACCGTCTTACCAAATCTGCACACTTCTTAGCCATGAAGGAAACGGATACGATGGAGAGACTCGCTCAACTATACATCAAAGAGGTTGTATCCTGTCATGGTGTGCCCTTATCGATTATCTCAGATCGCGATACCCGTTTTGCTTCCAGATTTTGGCGTTCTTTGCAAGAAGCCTTGGGGACTTGTCTCGACATGAGCACCGCGTATCACCCACAGACCGACGGTCAGAGCGAACGAACGATTCAGACTATGGAGGACATGTTGTGTGCCTGTGCTATTGACTTCGGAAAGGCTTGGGAGAGACATTTACCGCTAGCTGAATTCTCTTACAACAACAGTTATCATTCGAGTATTAATGTCGCACCTTTTGAAGCGTTGTATGATCGCAAATGCCGTTCTCCTATTTGTTGGGCCGAAGTAGGTGAAAAGCAAATCACCGGACCCGAGGTAGTCCATGAAACAACCGAGAAGATTTTCCAAATTCAAGCGAGACTTAAGGCGGCCCGTGATCGCCAAAAGAGTTATGCCGACCTTAAACGTAAAGACTTCGTATTCAACGTGGGTGACCGTGTAATGTTGAAGGTCGCACCTTGGAAAGGTGTGATCCGTTTTGGAGAGCGCGGAAAGTTAAACCCGCGATATATTGGTCCTTTTGAAATCTTGGAGCGTATTGGACCCGTTGCTTACCATTTGGATCTTCCGACTCAGTTGAGCGCAGTTTACCCTACTTTTCACGTGTCGAATCTGAAGAAATGTCTTGCTGAACCAGAACTTTTCATCCCTCTCGATGAGCTTATGATTGATGACAAACTCCACTTTGTGGAAGAACGTGTCGAAATCATGGACCGTGAGGTTAAGACTTTGAAGCACAATAAGATTCCAATTGTTCGAGTCCGATGGAATGCCAAATGTGGACCTGAGTTTACTTGGGAACGAGAGGATCAAATGATGCAGAAGTATCCTCACCTTTTCCCGACTCTAACACCTACCTCAGCTTAAAATTTCGGGACGAAATTTCCATTAACAGGTGGGTAATGTAACGACCCGAATTTTTCGACTTGTTTTTGTGCCTTGTGATTTTTACGAAACTGCGTATTTGTGCGTACTGTGCTACTTTATACTCTGGAATCTTTATACACATGGCCTACTTTCATTTATGTGTTAAAACGTGCCTTTAAGTACGTAGGATGCTTAACTTGATCACCGAAAGCCTTTATGACCGTTAGTGTATCTTGACATTACGAACAAACTGCGTACTGCGTACTCGTTTAACTTTTGTCGTAATCGGAATATTATAACTACGAAATCTTAATTATTATTTTATAATAATAATTACTTGGGTTTTTGGATGCTTAATTACGCGTAGTAATTTACTTATGCTTACTAGTTAGTCTTGTTGGACTTTCTTTCTTGTTGGGCCTTAGCCCACCCTACACTAGTTAGTGGACTATTTAATTAGTCCAATTATTAATAGCTAGTGACCCATTAATATGTAAGACAAATGCCCATTTATTAGAGGGAACATGCTAGCATTTTTGTCAAAGTATTATCCTTAATGTTGCATGGGATCCTAACATAAGCACCAACTTTAGACAACCATTAACCAAAAAGCAAAAGTGTGTCCCCCTTGTCTCCCCTCCCATTCCAACGGCCATCACCACCACCCTCACCCTCATTCACCTATAAATACAAGCCTTATTCCATCCATTTTACACTTGCTCTCATTTACATTTCACACACTTACTCTCTTATTTCCTCTCTAGTCTTTCTCACTCTAAAAGTTGTGTGTTTTTGAATTTCTTCTTCTTTTTCTTTTATCATTTTCGAATTCATCATCATCATTAAAGGGTCTAGCTTTTTAGCTTTGATCTTGATTACATCTTGTAGATTCAAACTTGGATTTGAATCCTTCAAGAACATGGAAGATTCAAGCTTTCTAGCTTTGAATCTTCACCTACTTTGTAGATCTATATCTTTTAAATTTAATCTGGTTATTTTGTTATAAAGATTCAAACTTGTGTTTGTAATCTTCATGTAACTTAAAGATCCAAGCTTTATGCTTCAAGATCTTCAAGAACAACCAAGATGCAAGCTTTCTAGCTTGAATCTTCATATCTTTTGTTGAATATAATTTTCCTAACTTATGATCTCATTATTTTGTTGTAAAGATCAAAACTTATGTTTATGGTCTTCATATAACTTAAAAATCTAAGCTTTATGCTTCAAGGTCTTCAAGAACACTAAAGGTTCAAGCTTTCTAGCTTTGTGACCTTATAACTTGGGTGAAAAGGATCCAAGCTCTCTAGCTTAGGGTTCCATCACTTTATTTGACTTTGATTATGTTCATACTTGCTTGATTGAAGTAAAGTTTGTAGCTTTAGTTGTAAATGTAACTTGTAATTGTGTTAAGACTAAGGATATGATGTAACCTTGATTCATCATCCATCTAAGACTCTTAAATGAGTTGTGTTTTTACTTGGTCTTAACATATTGTGTGTTGATGGTAGAATATTGGTCAAGGTGATGCTAACCCATCAACGAGTTGTACACTTGAAGCTACAAGCATCAAGGATGAGAACCGTGATGAGCCTCATGCACTAAGAACCCCACCGGAGCACCTTGCTTACTGTTTTTAGGGATCTGATGAGGCTCCTGGGCTACTGGAAAAGTTGATTTTCAGATATCCTAGTTCTAGTAGATGATTTTCGTTTAAGACTCGTCTCAATCCGAGTTACGATTTGGGATTTATGGCTTTTTCAAAATCACTACACCCTTGTAACGTTGTGCTGAAAATTCGGACCTACTCGCACTTAAACCATCGCCACAGTCAAACGAAGATAAGTTTGAGTCTAGAAATTGGTCAGAAACTAGAGGACTCCCATACGGAGCCATAGCCACTGATTACGCATCTTTTCGATTTACGTAGAGGCCGTAGCAGCTGATCAAATTCAGCCTATTGTTTCGACCTCTATACTTGTTAACCTTACTTAACTTTTACAATGATGAATGATGATGATGATGACACTTAAACTTATTTTATGCACTATTAGAACTTATGAGGATAACATACTCACCTAGTAACCTTTGACTTAGGTTGACTGAAATGTCCCGTTCTTATTGATTAAAAACGTTCCATATTAATTGATTTCGTTGCGAGGTTTTGACCTCTATATGAGACGTTTTTCAAAGACTGCATTCATTTTTAAAACAAACCATAACCTTTATTTCATAGATAAAGGTTTTAAAAAGCTTTACGTAGATTATCAAATAATGATAATCTAAAATATCCTGTTTACACACGACCATTACATAATGGTTTACAATACAAATATGTTACAACAAAATAAGTTTCTTGAATGCAGTTTTTACACAATATCAAACAAGCATGGACTCCAAATCTCGTCCTTATTTAAGTATGCGACAGCGGAAGCTCTTAATAATCACCTGAGAATAAACATGCTTAAAACGTCAACAAAAATGTTGGTGAGTTATAGGTTTAACCTATATATATCAAATCATAATAATAGACCACAAGATTTCATATTTCAATACACATCCCATACATAGAGATAAAAATCATTCATATGGTGAACACCTGGTAACCGACATTAACAAGATGCATATATAAGAATATCCCCATCATTCCGGGACACCCTTCGGATATGATATAAATTTCGAAGTACTAAAGCATCCGGTTCTTTGGATGGGGTTTGTTAGGCCCAATAGATCTATCTTTAGGATTCGCGTCAATTAGGGTGTCTGTTCCCTAATTCTTAGATTACCAGACTTAATAAAAAGGGGCATATTCGATTTCGATAATTCAACCATAGAATGTAGTTTCACATACTTGTGTCTATTTTGTAAATCATTTATAAAACCTGCATGTATTCTCATCCCAAAAATATTAGATTTTAAAAGTGGGACTATAACTCACTTTCACAGATTTTTACTTCGTTGGGAAGTAAGACTTGGCCACTGGTTGATTCACGAACCTATAACAATATATACATATATATCAAAGTATGTTCAAAATATATTTACAACACTTTTAATATATTTTGATGTTTTAAGTTTATTAAGTCAGCTGTCCTCGTTAGTAACCTACAACTAGTTGTCCACAGTTAGATGTACAGAAATAAATCGATAAATATTATCTTGAATCAATCCACGACCCAGTGTATACGTATCTCAGTATTGATCACAACTCAAACTATATATATTTTGGAATCAACCTCAACCCTGTATAGCTAACTCCAACATTCACATATAGAGTGTCTATGGTTGTTCCGAAATATATATAGATGTGTCGACATGATAGGTCGAAACATTGTATACGTGTCTATGGTATCTCAAGATTACATAATATACAATAAAAGTTGATTAAGTTATGGTTGGAATAGATTTGTTACCAATTTTCACGTAGCTAAAATGAGAAAAATTATCCAATCTTGTTTTACCCATAACTTCTTCATTTTAAATCCGTTTTGAGTGAATCAAATTGCTATGGTTTCATATTGAACTCTATTTTATGAATCTAAACAGAAAAATTATAGGTTTATAGTCGGAAAAATAAGTTACAAGTCGTGTTTGTAAAGGTTGTCATTTTAGTCGAAAGAACGACGGCTAGATGACCATTTTAGAAAACATACTTTCACTTTGAGTTTAATCATAATTTTTGGATATAGTTTCATGTTCATAATAAAAATCATTTTCTCAGAATAACAACTTTTAAATCAAAGTTTATCATAGTTTTTAATTAACTAACCCAAAACAGCCCGCGGTGTTACTACGACGGCGTAAATCCGGTTTTACGGTGTTTTTCGTGTTTCCAGGTTTTAAATCATTAAGTTAGCATATCATATAGATATAGAACATGTGTTTAGTTGATTTTAAAAGTCAAGTTAGAAGGATTAACTTTTGTTTGCGAACAAGTTTAGAATTAACTAAACTATGTTCTAGTGATTACAAGTTTAAACCTTCGAATAAGATAGCTTTATTTGTATGAATCGAATGATGTTATGAACATCATTACTACCTTAAGTTCCTTGGATAAACCTACTGGAAAAGAGAAAAATGGATCTAGCTTCAATGGATCCTTGGATGGCTCGAAGTTCTTGAAGCAGAATCATGACACGAAAACAAGTTCAAGTACGATCATCACTTGAAATAAGATTGTTATAGTTATAGAAATTGAACCAAAGTTTGAATATGATTATTACCTTGTATTAGAATGATAACCTACTGTAAGAAACAAAGATTTCTTGAGGTTGGATGATCACCTTACAAGATTGGAAGTGAGCTAGCAAACTTGAAAGTATTCTTGATTTTATGAAACTAGAACTTTTGAAATTTATGAAGAACACTTAGAACTTGAAGATAGAACTTGAGAGAGATCAATTAGATGAAGAAAATTGAAGAATGAAAGTGTTTGTAGGTGTTTTTGGTCGTTGGTGTATGGATTAGATATAAAGGATATGTAATTTTGTTTTCATGTAAATAAGTCATGAATGATTACTCATATTTTTGTAATTTTATGAGATATTTCATGCTAGTTGCGAAATGATGGTTCCCACATGTGTTAGGTGACTCACATGGGCTGCTAAGAGCTGATCATTGGAGTGTATTTACCAATAGTACATACATCTAAAAGCTGTGTATTGTACGAGTACGAATACGGGTGCATACGAGTAGAATTGTTGATGAAACTGAACGAGGATGTAATTGTAAGCATTTTTGTTAAGTAGAAGTATTTTGATAAGTGTATTGAAGTCTTTCAAAAGTGTATAAATACATATTAAAACACTACATGTATATACATTTTAACTGAGTCGTTAAGTCATCGTTAGTCGTTACATGTAAGTGTTGTTTTGAAACCTTTAGGTTAACGATCTTGTTAAATGTTGTTAACCCAATGTTTATAATATCAAATGAGATTTTAAATTATTATATTATCATGATATTAATATCTCTTAATATGATATATATACATTAAATGTCTTTACAACGATAATCGTTACATATATGTCTCGTTTAAAAATCATTAAGTTAGTAGTCTTGTTTTTACATATGTAGTTCATCGTTAATATACTTAATGATATATTTACTTATCATAGTATCATGTTAACTATATATATATCCATATATATGTCATCATATAGTTTTTACAAGTTTTAACGTTCGTGAATCACTGGTCAACTTGGGTGGTCAATTGTCTATATGAAACATATTTCAATTAATCAAGTCTTAACAAGTTTGATTGCTTAACATGTTGGAAACATTTAATCATGTAAATATCAATCTCAATTAATATATATAAATATGGAAAAGTTCGGGTCACTACAGTACCTACCCGTTAAATAAATTTCGTCCCGAAATTTTAAGCTGTTGAAGGTGTTGACGAATCTTCTGGAAATAGATGCGGGTATTTCTTCTTCATCTGATCTTCACGCTCCCAGGTGAACTCGGGTCCTCTACGAGCATTCCATCGAACCTTAACAATTGGTATCTTGTTTTGCTTAAGTCTTTTAACCTCACGATCCATTATTTCGACGGGTTCTTCGATGAATTGAAGTTTTTCGTTGATTTGGATTTCATCTAACGGAATAGTGAGATCTTCTTTAGCAAAACTTTCTTTAAATTCGAGACGTGGAAAGTGTTATGTACAGCCGCGAGTTGTTGAGGTAACTCAAGTCGGTAAGCTACTGGTCCGACACGATCAATAATCTTGAATGGTCCAATATACCTTGGATTTAATTTCCCTCGTTTACCAAATCGAACAACGCCTTTCCAAGGTGCAACTTTAAGCATGACCATCTCTCCAATTTCAAATTCTATATCTTTTCTTTTAATGTCAGCGTAGCTCTTTTGTCGACTTTGGGCGGTTTTCAACCGTTGTTGAATTTGGATGATCTTCTCGGTAGTTTCTTGTATAATCTCCGGACCCGTAATCTGTCTATCCCCCACTTCACTCCAACAAATCGGAGACCTGCACTTTCTACCATAAAGTGCTTCAAACGGCGCCATCTCAATGCTTGAATGGTAGCTGTTGTTGTAGGAAAATTCTGCTAACGGTAGATGTCGATCCCAACTGTTTTCGAAATCAATAACACATGCTCGTAGCATGTCTTCAAGCGTTTGTATCATCCTTTCGCTCTGCCCATCAGTTTGTGGATGATAGGCAGTACTCATGTCTAGACGAGTTCCTAATGCTTGCTGTAATGTCTGCCAGAATCTTGAAATAAATCTGCCATCCCTATCAGAGATAATAGAGATTGGTATTCCATGTCTGGAGACGACTTCCTTCAAATACAGTCGTGCTAACTTCTCCATCTTGTCATCTTCTCTTATTGGTAGGAAGTGTGCTGATTTGGTGAGACGATCAACTATTACCTAAATAGTATCAAAACCACTTGCAGTCCTTGGCAATTTAGTGATGAAATCCATGGTAATGTTTTCCCATTTCCATTCCGGGATTTCGGGTTGTTGAAGTAGACCTGATGGTTTCTGATGCTCAGCTTTGACCTTAGAACACGTCAAACATTCTCCTACGTATTTAGCAACATCGGCTTTCATACCCGGCCACCAAAAATATTTCTTGAGATCCTTGTACATCTTCCCCGTTCCAGGATGTATTGAGTATCTGGTTTTATGAGCTTCTCTAAGTACCATTTCTCTCATATCCCCAAATTTTGGTACCCAAATCCTTTCAGCCCTATACCGGGTTCCGTCTTCCCGAATATTAAGATGCTTCTCCGATCCTTTGGGTATTTCATCCTTTAAATTTCCCTCTTTTAAAACTCCTTGTTGCGCCTCCTTTATTTGAGTAGTAAGGTTATTATGAATCATTATATTCATAGATTTTACTCGAATGGGTTCTCTGTCCTTCCTGCTCAAGGCATCGGCTACCACATTTGCCTTCCCCGGGTGGTAACGAATCTCAAAGTCGTAATCATTCAACAATTCAATCCACCTACGCTGCCTCATATTCAGTTGTTTCTGATTAAATATGTGTTGAAGACTTTTGTGGTCGGTATATATAATACTTTTGACCCCATATAAGTAGTTCCTCCAAGTCTTTAATGCAAAAACAACCGCGCCTAATTCCAAATCATGCGTCGTATAATTTTGTTCGTGAATCTTCAATTGTCTAGACGCATAAGCAATCACCTTTGTTCGTTGCATTAATACACAACCGAGACCTTGCTTTGATGCGTCACAATAAATCACAAAATCATCATTCCCTTCAGGCAATGACAATATAGGTGCCGTAGTTAGCTTTTTCTTCAATAACTGAAACGCTTTCTCTTGTTCATCATTCCATTCAAATTTCTTCCCTTTATGCGTTAATGCAGTCAAGGGTTTTGCTATTCTGGAAAAGTCTTGGATGAACCTTCTGTAGTAACCAGCTAGTCCTAAAAACTGGCGTATGTGTTTCGGAGTTTTCGGGGTTTCCCACTTTTCAACATTTTCTATCTTTGCCGGATCCACCTTAATACCTTCTTTGTTCACTATGTGACCGAGGAATTGAACTTCTTCCAACCAAAATGCACACTTTGAAAAATTAGCGTACAATTCTTCCTTCCTCAATACTTCTAACACCTTTCTCAAATGTTCACCGTGTTCTTGGTCATTCTTTGAGTAAATAAGTATGTCATCAATGAAAACAATGACAAACTTATCAAGGTATGGTCCACACACTCGGTTCATAAGCTCCATGAACACAGCTGGTGCATTAGTTAAACCAAACGGCATGACCATAAACTCGTAATGACCGTAACGTGTTCTGAAAGCAGTCTTTGGAATATCATCTTCTTTCACCCGCATTTGATGATACCCGGAACGTAAGTCAATCTTTGAATAAACAGACGAGCCTTGTAGTTGATCAAATAAGTCGTCGATTCTCGGTAGTGGGTAGCGGTTCTTGATGGTAAGTTTGTTCAACTCTCGGTAGTCGATACACAACCTGAATGTACCATCTTTCTTCTTGATAAACAAAACAGGAGCTCCCCACGGTGATGTGCTTGGTCGAATGAAACCACGCTCTAAAAGTTCTTGTAATTGGCTTTGCAGTTCTTTCATCTCGCTGGGTGCGAGTCTGTAAGGAGCACGAGCTATTGGTGTAGCTCCTGGTACAAGATCTATTTGAAATTCAACGGATCGATGTGGGGGTAATCCCGGTAATTCTTTCGGAAATACATCGGGAAATTCTTTTGCAATGGGAACATCATTGATGCTCTTTTCTTCAGTTTGTACTTTCTCGACGTGTGCTAGAACAGCATAGCAACCTTTTCTTATTAGTTTTTGTGCCTTCAAATTACTAATAAGATGTAGCTTCGTGTTGCCCTTTTCTCCGTACACCATTAAGGGTTTTCCTTTTTCTCGTATAATGCAAATTGCATTTTTGTAACAGACAATCTCTGCTTTCACTTCTTTCAACCAGTCCATACCGATTATCACATCAAAACTCCCTAACTCTACTGGTATCAAATCAATCTTAAATGTTTCGCTAACCAGTTTAATTTCTCGATTCCGACATATATTATCTGCTGAAATTAATTTACCATTTGCAAATTCGAGTAAAAATTTACTATCCAAAGGCGTCAATGGGCAACTTAATTTAGCACAAAAATCTCTACTCATATAGCTTCTATCCGCACCCGAATCAAATAAAACGTAAGCAGATTTATTGTCAATAAGAAACGTACCCGTAACAAGCTTCGGGTCTTCCTGTGCCTCTGCCGCATTAATATTGAAAACTCTTCCGCGGCCTTGTCCATTCGTGTTCTCCTGGTTCGGGCAATTTCTAATAATGTGGCCCGGTTTTCCACATTTATAACAAACTACATTGGCATAGCTTGCTCCGACACTACTTGCTCCGCCATTACTCGTTCCGACACCATTTGTTCCTTTCGTTCTATTAACCCCTGGTCCGTAGACCTCACACTTCGCCGCGCTATGACCATTTCTTTTACACTTGTTGCAAAATTTGGTGCAGAACCCCGAGTGATACTTTTCACACCTTTGGCATAGCTGCTTCTGATTGTTGTTGTTATTGTTGTTGCGGTTATTATTGTTGTTGGAATGATTGTTGTAGTTGCTGTTGTTGTTGTTGTTGTTGTTGTTGTTATTGTTGTTGGGCCGTTTGTTGTAGTTGCGATTGATGTTGCGATTGTTGGGATAATTGTTGCGATTGCTGTTGTTGTTGTATTGCTGTTGCTGTTGTAGTTGCTGTTGTTGTTGTTGTTGTATTGGTGATTCTTATCACCATTCTTATCAACAACTAAAATGGTGATAAGAATCACCAATACAACAACAACAGCAATCGCAACAATTATCCCAACAATCGCAACATCAATCGCAACTACAACAAACGGCCCAACAACAATAACAACAACAACAACAACAACAACAACAACAACAGCAACTACAACAATCATTCCAACAACAATAATAACCGCAACAACAATAACAACAACAATCAGAAGCAGCTATGCCAAAGGTGTGAAAAGAATCACTCGGGGTTCTGCACCAAATTTTGCAACAAGTGTAAAAGAAATGGTCATAGCGCGGCGAAGTGTGAGGTCTACGGACCAGGAGTTAATAGAACGAAAGGAACAAATAGTGTCGGAACGAGTAATGGCGGAGCAAGTAGTGTCGGAGCAAGTTATGCCAATGTAGTTTGTTATAAATGTGGAAAACCAGGCCACATTATTAGAAATTTCCCGAACCAGGAGAACACGAATGGACAAGCCCGTGGAAGAATTTTCAATATTAATGCGGTAGAGGCACAGGAAGACCCAGAGCTTGTTACGGGTACGTTTCTTATTGACAATAAATCTGCTTACGTTTTATTTGATTCGGGTGCGGATAGAAGCTATATGAGTAGAGATTTTTGTGCTAAATTAAGTTGTCCATTGACGCCTTTGGATAGTAAATTTTTACTCGAATTAGCAAATGGTAAATTAGTTTCAGCAGATAATATATGTCGGAATCGAGAAATTAAACTGGTTAGCGAAACATTTAAGATTGATTTGATACCAGTAGAGTTAGGGAGTTTTGATGTGATAATCGGTATGGACTGGTTGAAAGAAGTGAAAGCGGAGATCGTTTGTTACAAAAATGCAATTCGCATTATACGAGAAAAAGGAAAACCCTTAATGGTGTACGGAGAAAAGGGCAACACGAAGCTACATCTTATTAGTAATTTGAAGGCACAAAAACTAATAAGAAAAGGTTGCTATGCTGTTCTAGCACACGTCGAGAAAGTACAAACTGAAGAAAAGAGCATCAATGATGTTCCCATTGCAAAAGAATTTCCCGATGTATTTCCGAAAGAATTACCGGGATTACCCCCACATCGATCCGTTGAATTTTAAATAGATCTTGTACCAGGAGCTGCACCAATAGCTCATTCTCCTTACAGACTCGCACCCAGCGAGATGAAAGAACTGCAAAGCCAATTACAAGAACTTTTAGAGCGTGGTTTCATTCGACCAAGCACATCACCGTGGGGAGCTCCTGTTTTGTTTGTCAAGAAGAAAGATGGTACATTCAGGTTGTGTATCGACTACCGAGAGTTGAACAAACTTACCATCAAGAACCGCTACCCACTACCGAGAATCGACGACTTATTTGATCAACTACAAGGCTCGTCTGTTTATTCAAAGATTGACTTACGTTCCGGGTATCATCAAATGCGGGTGAAAGAAGATGATATTCCAAAGACTGCTTTCAGAACACGTTACGGTCATTACGAGTTTATGGTCATGCCGTTTGGTTTAACTAATGCACCAGCTGTGTTCATGGACCTTATGAACCGAGTGTGTGGACCATATCTTGACAAGTTTGTCATTGTTTTCATTGATGACATACTTATTTACTCAAAGAATGACCAAGAACACGGTGAACATTTAAGAAAGGTGTTAGAAGTATTGAGGAAGGAAGAATTGTACGCTAAGTTTTCAAAGTGTGCATTTTGGTTGGAAGAAGTTCAATTCCTCGGTCACATAGTGAACAAAGAAGGTATTAAGGTGGATCCGGCAAAGATAGAAACTGTTGAAAAGTGGGAAACCCCGAAAACTCCGAAACACATACGCCAGTTTTTAGGACTAGCTGGTTACTACAGAAGGTTCATCCAAGACTTTTCCAGAATAGCAAAACCCTTGACTGCATTAACGCATAAAGGGAAGAAATTTGAATGGAATGATGAACAAGAGAAAGCGTTTCAGTTATTGAAGAAAAAGCTAACTACGGCACCTATATTGTCATTGCCTGAAGGGAATGATGATTTTGTGATTTATTGTGATGCATCAAAGCAAGGTCTCGGTTGTGTATTAATGCAACGAACGAAGGTGATTGCTTATGCGTCTAGACAATTGAAGATTCACGAACAAAATTATACGACGCATGATTTGGAATTAGGCGCGGTTGTTTTTGCATTAAAGACTTGGAGGCACTACTTATATGGGGTCAAAAGTATTATATATACCGACCACAAAAGTCTTCAACACATATTTAATCAGAAACAACTGAATATGAGGCAGCGTAGGTGGATTGAATTATTGAATGATTACGACTTTGAGATTCGTTACCACCCGGGGAAGGCAAATGTGGTAGCCGATGCCTTGAGCAGGAAGGACAGAGAACCCATTCGAGTAAAATCTATGAATATAATGATTCATAATAACATTACTACTCAAATAAAGGAGGCGCAACAAGGAGTTTTAAAAGAGGGAAATTTAAAGGATGAAATACCCAAAGGATCGGAGAAGCATCTTAATATTCGGGAAGACGGAACCCGGTATAGGGCTGAAAGGATTTGGGTACCAAAATTTGGGGATATGAGAGAAATGGTACTTAGAGAAGCTCATAAAACCAGATACTCAATACATCCTGGAACGGGGAAGATGTACAAGGATCTCAAGAAACATTTTTGGTGGCCGGGTATGAAAGCCGATGTTGCTAAATACGTAGGAGAATGTTTGACGTGTTCTAAGGTCAAAGCTGAGCATCAGAAACCATCAGGTCTACTTCAACAACCCGAAATCCCGGAATGGAAATGGGAAAACATTACCATGGATTTCATCACTAAATTGTCAAGGACTGCAAGTGGTTTTGATACTATTTGGGTAATAGTTGATCGTCTCACCAAATCAGCACACTTCCTACCAATAAGAGAAGATGACAAGATGGAGAAGTTAGCACGACTGTATTTGAAGGAAGTCGTCTCCAGACATGGAATACCAATCTCTATTATCTCTGATAGGGATGGCAGATTTATTTCAAGATTCTGGCAGACATTACAGCAAGCATTAGGAACTCGTCTAGACATGAGTACTGCCTATCATCCACAAACTGATGGGCAGAGCGAAAGGACGATACAAACGCTTGAAGACATGCTACGAGCATGTGTTATTGATTTCGGAAACAGTTGGGATCGACACTACCGTTAGCAGAATTTTCCTACAACAATAGCTACCATTCAAGCATTGAGATGGCGCCGTTTGAAGCACTTTATGGTAGAAAGTGCAGGTCTCCGATTTGTTGGAGTGAAGTGGGGGATAGACAGATTACGGGTCCGGAGATTCTACAAGAAACTACCGAGAAGATCATCCAAATTCAACAACGGTTGAAAACCGCCCAAAGTCGACAAAAGAGCTACGCTGACATTAAAAGAAAAGATATAGAATTTGAAATTGGAGAGATGGTCATGCTTAAAGTTGCACCTTGGAAAGGCGTTGTTCGATTTGGTAAACGAGGGAAATTAAATCCAAGGTATATTGGACCATTCAAGATTATTGATCGTGTCGGACCAGTAGCTTACCGACTAGAGTTACCTCAACAACTCGCGGCTGTACATAACACTTTCCACGTCTCGAATTTAAAGAAAGTTTTGCTAAAGAAGATCTCACTATTCCGTTAGATGAAATCCAAATCAACGAAAAACTTCAATTCATCGAAGAACCCGTCGAAATAATGGATCGTGAGGTTAAAAGACTTAAGCAAAACAAGATACCAATTGTTAAGGTTCGATGGAATGCTCGTAGAGGACCCGAGTTCACCTGGGAGCGTGAAGATCAGATGAAGAAGAAATACCCGCATCTATTTCCAGAAGATTCGTCAACACCTTCAACAGCTTAAAATTTCGGGACGAAATTTATTTAACGGGTAGGTACTGTAGTGACCCGAACTTTTCCATGTTTATATATATTAATTGAGATTGATATTTACATGATTAAATGTTTCCAACATGTTAAGTAATCAAACTTTTTTTTAGACTTGATTAATTGAAATATGTTTCATATAGACAATTGACCACCCAAGTTTATCGGTGATTCACGAACGTTAAAACTTGTAAAAACTATATGATGACATATATATGGATATATATATATATATAGTTAACATGATACTATGATAAGAAAACATATCATAAAGTATATTAACAATGAACTACATATGTAAAAACAAGACTACTAACTTAATGATTTTTAAACGAGACATATATGTAACGATTATCGTTGTAAAGACATTTAATGTATATATATCATATTAAGAGATATTCATACATGATAATATCATGATAATATAATAATTTAAAATCTCATTTGATATTATAAACATTGGGTTAACAACATTTAACAAGATCGTTAACCTAAAGGTTTCAAAACAACACTTACATGTAACGACTAACGATGACTTAACGACTCAGTTAAAATGTATATACATGTAGTGTTTTAATATGTATTTATACACTTTTGAAAGACTTCAATACACTTATCAAAATACTTCTACTTAACAAAAATGCTTACAATTACATCCTCGTTCAGTTTCATCAACAATTCTACTCGTATGCACCCGTATTCGTACTCGTACAATACACAGCTTTTAGATGTATGTACTATTGGTATATACACTCCAATGATCAGCTCTTAGCAGCCCATGTGAGTCACCTAACACATGTGGGAACCATCATTTGGCAACTAGCATGAAATATCTCATAAAATTACAAAAATATGAGTAATCATTCATGACTTATTTACATGAAAACAAAATTACATATCCTTTATATCTAATCCATACACCAACGACCAAAAACACCTACAAACACTTTCATTCTTCAATTTTCTTCATCTAATTGATCTCTCTCAAGTTCTATCTTCAAGTTCTAAGTGTTCTTCATAAATTCCAAAAGTTCTAGTTTCATAAAATCAAGAATACTTTCAAGTTTGCTAGCTCACTTCCAATCTTGTAAGGTGATCATCCAACCTCAAGAAATCTTTGTTTCTTACAGTAGGTTATCATTCTAATACAAGGTAATAATCATATTCAAACTTTGGTTCAATTTCTATAACTATAACAATCTTATTTCAAGTGATGATCTTACTTGAACTTGTTTTCGTGTCATGATTCTGCTTCAAGAACTTCGAGCCATCCAAGGATCCATTGAAGCTAGATCCATTTTTCTCTTTTCCAGTAGGTTTATCCAAGGAAATTAAGGTAGTAATGATGTTCATAACATCATTCGATTCATACATATAAAGCTATCTTATTCGAAGGTTTAAACTTGTAATCACTAGAACATAGTTTAGTTAATTCTAAACTTGTTCGCAAACAAAAGTTAATCCTTCTAACTTGACTTTTAAAATCAACTAAACACATGTTATATATCTATAAGATATGCTAACTTAATGATTTAAAACCTGGAAACACGAAAAACACCGTAAAACCGGATTTACGCCGTCGTAGTAACACCGCGGGCTGTTTTGGGTTAGTTAATTAAAAACTATGATAAACTTTGATTTAAAAGTTGTTATTCTGAGAAAATGATGTTTATTATGAACATGAAACTATATCCAAAAATTATGGTTAAACTCAAAGTGGAAGTATGTTTTCTAAAATGGTCATCTAGACGTCGTTCTTTCGACTGAAATGACTACCTTTACAAAAACGACTTGTAACTTATTTTTCCGACTATAAACCTATACTTTTTCTGTTTAGATTCATAAAATAGAGTTCAATATGAAACCATATCAATTTGATTCACTCAAAACGGATTTAAAATGAAGAAGTTATGGGTAAAACAAGATTGGATAATTTTTCTCATTTTAGCTACGTGAAAATTGGTAACAAATCTATTCCAACCATAACTTAATCAACTTGTATTGTATATTATGTAATCTTGAGATACCATAGACACGTATACAATGTTTCGACCTATCATGTCGACACATCTATATATATTTCGGAACAACCATAGACACTCTATATGTGAATGTTGGAGTTAGCTATACAGGGTTGAGGTTGATTCCAAAATATATATAGTTTGAGTTGTGATCAATACTGAGATACGTATACACTGGGTCGTGGATTGATTCAAGATAATATTTATCGATTTATTTCTGTACATCTAACTGTGGACAACTAGTTATAGGTTACTAACGAGGACAGCTGACTTAATAAACTTAAAACATCAAAATATATTAAAAGTGTTGTAAATATATTTTGAACATACTTTAATATATATGTATATATTGTTATAGGTTCGTGAATCAACAGTGGCCAAGTCTTACTTCCCGACGAAGTAAAAATCTGTGAAAGTGAGTTATAGTCCCACTTTTAAAATCTAATATTTTTGGGATGAGAATACATGCAGGTTTTATAAATGATTTACAAAATAGACACAAGTACGTGAAACTACATTCTATGGTTGAATTATCGAAATCGAATATGCCCCTTTTTATTAAGTCTGGTAATCTAAGAATTAGGGAACAGACACCCTAATTGACGCGAATCCTAAAGATAGATCTATTGGGCCTAACAAACCCCATCCAAAGTACCGGATGCTTTAGTACTTCGAAATTTATATCATATCCGAAGGGTGTCCCGGAATGATGGGGATATTCTTATATATGCATCTTGTTATTGTCGGTTACCAGGTGTTCACCATATGAATGATTTTTATCTCTATGTATGGGATGTGTATTGAAATATGAAATCTTGTGGTCTATTGTTACGATTTGATATATATAGGTTAAACCTATAACTCACCAACATTTTTTTTGACGTTTAAAGCATGTTTATTCTCAGGTGAATATTAAGAGCTTCCGCTGTTGCATACTAAAATAAGGACAAGATTTGGAGTCCATGTTTGTATGATATTGTGTAAAAACTGCATTCAAGAAACTGATTTCGATGTAACATATTTGTATTGTAAACCATTATGTAATGGTCGTGTGTAAACAGGATATTTTAGATTATCATTATTTGATAATCTACGTAAAGCTTTTTAAACCTTTATTTATGAAATAAAGGTTATGGTTTGTTTTAAAAATGAATGCAGTCTTTGAAAAACGTCTCATATAGAGGTCAAAACCTCGCAACGAAATCAATTAATATGGAACGTTTTTAATCAATAAGAACGGGACATTTCACTATGGTTTCATATTGAACTCTATTTTATGAATCTAAACAGAAAAATTATAGGTTTATAGTCGGAAAAATAAGTTACAAGTCGTGTTTGTAAAGGTAGTCATTTCAGTCGAAAGAACGACGTCTAGATGACCATTTTAGAAAACATACTTCCACTTTGAGTTTAATCATAATTTTTGGATATAGTTTCATGTTCATAATAAAAATCATTTTCTCAGAATAACAACTTTTAAATCAAAGTTTATCATAGTTTTTAATTAACTAACCCAAAACAGCCCGCGGTGTTACTACGACGGCGTAAATCCGGTTTTACGGTGTTTTTCGTGTTTCCAGGTTTTAAATCATTAAGTTAGCATATCATATAGATATAGAACATGTGTTTAGTTGATTTTAAAAGTCAAGTTAGAAAGATTAACTTTTGTTTGCGAACAAGTTTAGAATTAACTAAACTATGTTCTAGTGATTACAAGTTTAAACCTTCGAATAAGATAGCTTTATATGTATGAATCGAATGATGTTATGAACATCATTACTACCTTAAGTTCCTTGGATAAACCTACTGGAAAAGAGAAAAATGGATCTAGCTTCAATGGATCCTTGGATGGCTCGAAGTTCTTGAAGCAGAATCATGACACGAAAACAAGTTCAAGTACGATCATCACTTGAAATAAGATTGTTATAGTTATAGAAATGGAACCAAAGTTTGAATATGATTATTACCTTGTATTAGAATGATAACCTACTGTAAGAAACAAAGATTTCTTGAGGTTGGATGATCACCTTACAAGATTGGAAGTGAGCTAGCAAACTTGAAAGTATTCTTGATTTTATGAAACTAGAACTTTTGAAATTTATGAAGAACACTTAGAACTTGAAGATAGAACTTGAGAGAGATCAATTAGATGAAGAAAATTGAAGAATGAAAGTGTTTGTAGGTGTTTTTGGTCGTTGGTGTATGGATTAGATATAAAGGATATGTAATTTTGTTTTCATGTAAATAAGTCATGAATGATTACTCATATTTTTGTAATTTTATGAGATATTTCATGCTAGTTTCCAAATGATGGTTCCCACATGTGTTAGGTGACTCACATGGGCTGCTAAGAGCTGATCATTGGAGTGTATATACCAATAGTACATACATCTAAAAGCTGTGTATTGTACGAGTACGAATACGGGTGCATACGAGTAGAATTGTTGATGAAACTGAACGAGGATGTAATTGTAAGCATTTTTGTTAAGTAGAAGTATTTTGATAAGTGTATTGAAGTCTTTCAAAAGTGTATAAATACATATTAAAACACTACATGTATATACATTTTAACTGAGTCGTTAAGTCATCGTTAGTCGTTACATGTAAGTGTTGTTTTGAAACCTTTAGGTTAACGATCTTGTTAAATGTTGTTAACCCAATGTTTATAATATCAAATGAGATTTTAAATTATTATATTATCATGATATTAATATCTCTTAATATGATATATATACATTAAATGTCTTTACAACGATAATCGTTACATATATGTCTCGTTTAAAAATCATTAAGTTAGTAGTCTTGTTTTTACATATGTAGTTCATCGTTAATATACTTAATGATATATTTACTTATCATAGTATCATTTTAACTATATATATATCCATATATATGTCATCATATAGTTTTTACAAGTTTTAACGTTCGTGAATCACCGGTCAACTTGGGTGGTCAATTGTCTATATGAAACATATTTCAATTAATCAAGTCTTAACAAGTTTGATTGCTTAACATGTTGGAAACATTTAATCATGTAAATATCAATCTCAATTAATCACCGGTCAACTTGGGTGGTCAATTGACGACCTTTCGGACCGACTTACTACTTGGATACTTTCATTATCGACTTTACCGCTCTTATCACTGTGAGTTATAGCATCCCTTTTTACTTTAATTATTTTGGGACTGAGAATACATGCGATTTTTACGTTTTACATACTAGACACGAGTACTTAAACTTTATATATGTGTGGGTTATACAACGGCATAAACTTTCCCCTTAGCTCGGTAACGTTTAGTCATTGGTTTTTGAACCGGTGAACTCGAATCTTAGATATGGATCCATAGGGTTTGACATCCCCACTCAGGCTAGTCGCGCTAGCATTTAATGGGAGTTTAATACTTCGTAAACATACGCACTCGCCAAGTGTACTTTTAGGTGGTTATAAACGTTAAGTTAGTTACCAAGTGCCCACGGTTAAACATATACTTTTCATACTGTTTTGAAACACTGAAATCTCATGGCCTACCTTACATTACTGTTACAACTTAAACTATAGGTCACCAACATTACTGTTGACGTTTTTAAGCATGTTTTCTTAGGTGTTTAGAGGTTTGTTGCTTCCGCTGTTTAGACTTGCTGTCTTGGTGTTTAAACTTGCTGTTAAGGACCTGCTGTGCTAGAATTTCGCTGCATTACTTAGAGATGTCTCAATCATGGAACTTTTCTTTTGCATTCATAATTTATGTTATTTTCAAATAATGACTTTGTAACGACCTTTGTGTCACGTTATCTTTTGTAAACGCTATCTTTTTATGAATGCAAAACTGGTTTTCAAATAGCATATAGTGTTTGACCTTGTAATGATCCTGTTGTTGATGATCCGTACACAATGGTTTTGTACGGGGCGTCAGAATTGATTAGTTTAGTCCAAAGCAAAAGTACCTGCAATAATCTTATACAAAATATGTGATATATGTTTTAAAGAACTTGGTAAATTCTTCCCACATTTAGCTTTTATTTATTCTTTTTTTTGCCTTTTTATTCTCCTTTATTCCATTTTAAATGAATTCAAGCGTTTTTGGTTGTTTCTCAATTTATGTCCTTTCCAAGGCAACAATAATTTCGGTATTATCACCTAGTTTTATCGTTCATAAATATATATAAACATGATTTTCAATTCATTTAGTTGAAAATTTTTCAAATTTTCACAAAATTTGGCAATTAAACCAAGTGTAAACCTGAGAGAATTTATAACCCTTCCCCACACTTGAGATCTTGCAATGCCCTCATTTGCAAGAAATCAGTAAAAATTTAAATTCATGAGGGTGATTAGTGTAGAAAAATGGTTAAAAATACCGAGTTTGCAAACATATTGTTTTATATCACATTTGATATTTTACGTCTTGTCGTTAAAATTAGTAGCGTTTGCTGAACTTAATGCCAGTATTTGAAAGTGCGCTGTTTTACCCTGTTTTGTATATAACATAAAATACAAACATATATATACATATTTTTGAAGTTTGGTATATTATCCCACATTCATATAATATTTTTGGTATACTTTAAATCAATAGTATTAAAATAATGATAACAAAATTTTTCGCCCCGTCTTTGGGTAAAGCAATTTCGGTTCTATGACCTAGTGTTTAACTCACGACGAATTTTAGAAATCATTTTTTAAACTTAATGAAATAAAGTAAATTTTGTTTTTAAATTCACTCAAAACTTAATTTTAAAAAGCATATTAATTTCATATAAAACCTACAAAACAAAAAAAATTCAGAATGGGGGGAGAAAACTAGTTCTTTAGTGTCTGCTACTGGAAAAGACCAATCAGATTCCATTCTCGGAACTACACGAGAACAGAACAACTAACTCTAGACAGTATTTTCTATTTTAGAACATTTAAATCTCCCCACACTTAGGTAGCTGTGGTGTCAAAATTGTGATTAACTTCATCGTCAATTTCTTTTGGACCATAATCAACTTGCATATTTATGAATTTTGCTTTAAGCCATTGGTCTGATTTCTATGTAATATCCAAAAATTCTACTAGTTTCACCTTTTCTTTAGGCGATATATTGGATACTAACCGGTTACTCAACTTAAAATTCCCCTTGGTTCTAGCATCGCGAATCCGTTTAATAAGTTTATTCATTGAACTGTTAATAACGGGGTCATTTAATTTTGTATTAACAACGGGGTTCTTTCTTATTAGGTCATCATTAGGTGTTACTTCATCTTCCCCACACTTAGGCGTTTTATTATTGTTAAGCACTACCGTTTGAGTTGGTAAAACAATATGGTTTTTACCAATCATTTTTGGTTCAACGGTTTTGGTTGGTGGAGATTTAGACTTTCGAATCACAAAGGTGACCGATTTGTCACCATCACTAAGTGTCATTCTACCCTTTCTTACATCAAATAACGCCCCGGTGGACACTAAGAATGGTCGACCTAAAATTAGAGGAATGTTTGAGTCCTCTTTTATGTCAATGACAATAAATTCGACTAGAAAGGTTAAATTACCTACTTGAACGAGTAGGTTGTCAGTAATTCCAATTGGGTGCCTAATGGTTTGATCAAATAGTCGAACACTTATCTCCGTTGGACTTAACTCACCTACTCCTAATCTCTTATATAATGAAAGAGGCATAACACTCACACTCGCACCTAAATCTGCTAGTGCATCATACATGACACAATCACTAAGTAGACAAGGAACAATAAATTCACCCGGATCACCCATCCTGGGTGGAAGTTTTGGTGGAACGGTCTTCACCGGGTTTACTTCTATGGTTTTTGTTTCTTGCACTTTCTTATTCTTCTTCTTCTTTCCAAAGGTATCACAAACTTTATTACCTATTACTTGCTCATACTCAACTCCTTTTCTTGGAAACGGGATGGGTGGTCTGTATGGTGCCACCAATGGCTTTACATACTCGGGTGATGGTGGTGTTGTAACTTCTTCATTGTTACTCACATCTAAAACCTTCCCATCTTCTGGTGCTGGTTTTTCAGAATTTGTTGACACCATATTAACATTCTCATTCCGTGAATTTACTTCAGTATCACTTGGTAGCTTTCCTTGTTCCCTCTCACTCATCATGCTAGCAAGAATACCTCCGTATTTTTCCAGATTCAAAATGGAAGATTGTTGAGTTCTTAATGACTGATCAAACCTCTCATTTGTTTGGGTTTAAGATGTAATAAATTGTGTTTGAGATTCCATTAGCTTTGCCATCATTTCTTCCAGATTTAGCTTTTTCTCTTCGGTTTGTTGTGGTGGTTTATACAAGCTAGGTCTTTGTTGATTGAAAGTGTTGTTTTGAGTTGGTCGATTATTTGGACCTTGTTGGTTATACGAGTTATTGTTGGGTCCATTTGGATTGTAAAGAATGTTTTGATTTCGATTGAAGTTTGGCCTTGGCGGTTGATAATTATTTTGATAATTGTCTCCCGGCTTTTGGTTCATGTAGGAAACATTCTTACGTTGTTCCATCGTTTGTTCAATGTGACAATCTTTCGTTAAGTGTGGTCCACCGCATTGCTCACAACTGATTCGTATTGCGTGAATATCGTTATTCATCTTTTCCATTCGTCTCTCGAAAGCATCTATTTTTGCGGAAACGGAATCAAAGTCATGGCTAGAATCAGCTCTAGCCGCTTTAGATGAATGAAAAATATCTTTCTCCTGGTGCCACTCATGTGAGTGGGAGGCTGTGTTATCAATAATTTTGTGAGCTTCAGTTGCGGTTTTCTTCATAATGGAACCAGCAGCTGCTGTGTCGATGTCTTTTCATGTAGCGACGTCGACCCCTTGGTAGAATATTTGTACTATTTGATAAGTGTCTAAACCATGTTGAGGACATCCTCTCAACAAATTTCCGAATCTTGTCCACGCCTCATATAATGTTTCATTTGGCTTTTGCGCGAACGTAACAATTTCTCCTTGAAGTCTCACGGCTTTAGATGCCGGAAAGAATCTTTTAAGAAATTTCTCAACTAAAACATCCCATGTGTCAATCACTCCTTCGGGTAACGATTCTAACCAATCTTTGGCTTCTCCCTTTAAAGTCCAGGGAAACAACATGAGATAGATTTGTTCATCCTCAACTTTTCTGATTTTGAATAGAGTACAAATCCTATTAAAGGTTCGAAGATGTTCGTTTGGATCTTCTTTTGGCGTACCACTATATTGGCACTGTTTAGTTACCATGTGTAAGATTTTTCCTTTGATTTCATAATCTGGCGCATTAATGTCTGGTCGAATAATGGCGTGACCTTGGCCAGTGCGTGTGGCTCTCATTCGGTCTTCCATACTTGGAGGTTCCGTTACTTCCATATTTGAATTTGTTGAATTCGAATCACTAGAAGATTCTGATTTAACAGTTTGTGGTTCAGGAGGAATAATTAGTGGTTCACGATCTTGGAATTGTCCTTGAATATCCTCTGGGTTCTCAGTTGTGAAGTCGGGTTCAAAAAATGGATTATCGGAAATTTGAATTGGAGTACTTGTTCGACTAGATGATGATTCTAAAGAAAAATCAACGACGATAATATTGGCTAGATGTCTTGATCGGGTTACAGGTGGTGAACGTATGAAAGGTGGTGAACGTTTTGCTCGGTGCATTCACTGACTATCCTATTAGAAATTATATAAGTTATCAAATTATTAGACTTTTCTGCTTTTGCCCACGTTTCGAATAGCCAAAAGATGCAGCAGGGAGCCAGGATCCTTTAAGTCGAAAAATCCACAACTCAGCCACTAACAAATCCAGCTATTACTACGAAGCAGAAAATTTTGGATGTCTATCAATTTAATCGCTTAAAATAAATTTTCGTCGATATTTTAATGAAATTCTAGGAAATTCTATGTCCTAAAAACTAGAGTGTAGAAATGAGAAAGAAAAAGCGCGCGTCGAAAAACGTCGAAAAATAAAAAGTCAAAAAATAATAATTAGAAAGTAAAGCGTCGAAACTTAAAAGTCTAAAAATTATAATCTAAAAAGTTGCGCCTAAAGGTATTAAAACTTAAAAGGAATTCTATATCCAAAACGGAAATAACTTAATTAGGCACTAAAATCTAAAAACTGCGTTGTAAAATTCTAAAGCGCCTAAATCTTAATCTAAAGAAAAAGCACTTAAGGGATTTACGGCAAAACCTAAAAACTAGAAATATGAAATAACTATGACAAAAACTAAGTTTAAAACTAATTACGAACGATAAATATACAAATTACGAATAATTGATAAAAAAATACAAAAAGAAATTAAAGTGATAAAAATACAATTTTTATAAAAAAATATTATTTTTATATTTTTATTTATAAATGTATTAATATAAATAATAATAACTAAAACTTAAAATAAAAATTAGTTAAAAACTAAAACTAAATATTAAATATAAACCCAAATTAGGTTTTAAATAATAATAATTAAAAATTAAACCCTAATTATATAATTAATGATCCTAGGTATCAGCTTTCAGAGCAGCTCCGCGATTGCTGCGTTTTATACCTTTGAAGCTCTGCGATTGCGGATTTAAATAGTGATGGATCCGGTTTGGGCTTAAAACAGGTTTGGCCTGGTACTATTCCTGTGTGGGCTTCAGTTTTGGGCTTCGGTCAGATTTGGGCCTAGTTGCTGTTTTTAATTTTTACAAGATTTTAATTTTACAAAATAATTTATATAAAATAAAATAAACTTATATTTTAAAAACTACAAATAAAAATAAAAATACTTTATTATTTTATATATTTTGAACAAACTCTTAAAAATATATTTTTTTAATTTTTAATTTTTTTAATTTTTTTATATTTTTATATTTTTTTCAAACTTATATATTATTATATTTTTACAAATATTGATTAAAAATATAGCGTTTCGCCGAGTCCTCGGCAGCGGCGCCAAAAACTTGATGTGCGAGCGAAGGGGTACGAAATATACTTATTTTTAATATGAAATACGGCGAAATATGATACAAGTTTTATTTATTTATATAGATGGATATACCTAAACCTTGCTACAACACTTATAGGTAGTGTACCTAATCGTAGAGTAGTGTAGTTTTTAGTAAGTCCGGTTCGTTCCACAGGGAGCTAGTGAATACGTATTATATTTTTAATAACTATATTTATATAAAATGTATATAATTATATATAGTAATAATAATATATAAAAGGAGGGGTTTACCGTTTAATGACCGGTTTGTCGATTTTATATTTTAAGCGTAAAGATAAATGACAATAATTAAACTGTGTAAAATAAATAACAATATTAAAATGACAATAAATAAAATGACAATAAATAAAAATACGATGAGATTTAAAGTAGAACAATTATGCTTATTTAAACTTCCGTAACCATGATGTTTGACGTTTTGATTTTAATTTATTACTCTGGATTAATTGTCCTTTTGTCCTGGATTATTTGAAACCTATCTGGTTTTTGTCCATAATAGTCCATCGGTCATAAATATAAAGTGTGAGTGTCCTCGTCAAATTACCCTTATACCCGAAGTCAAATATTCCAACTAATTAAAGATTTAAACTGTGACGCAGTTATCACTTCTGTCAACAATTACACCAGTTATCACTGTATGTAATCCACCCCTGTTTTGATTAGATATGAATATTAATTTACCCACTTGATTAGTTTGAATAATCAATTACCCAACCCGAATAATTAATTAAATGATTATAATAGATTTCATATGAATGTCACTAAATAGGACAACCATAATCATTATTAATTATTAAGTTAATTAATTTGAAAATAGGATCGACAGACTCCAATGAGTTGTCACTCAATTAGACAATACCTCCCATCTATTAATAGTCCATAGTCAAATGCCCACAAGTGTCGGTCTTTTGTTCAAACATTAATTATGGTACATAATCCAATAACCCCGTCTTTAATATTTAGTCTAACATCACGATTACTTCGGTTCAAATAAGCATAATAATAACTTAGTTACGATACATTAATTTTAAAAGGAAGAACATAGCTTACAGTGATTATTTATCGCGTAGTGTTACACGGACAGAGTTCTGAATTTAAAACCGGTAAAACATTTCTTACAATAACCTAAATATTATTAATATTAAATTAAACTTTAATATTATAAATATAAATATATATATCGTATATAGATAGAGAGATTGAGTGAAAAAGGGATGCAGAATTCGAGCAGAATGCGTGAGATTTTATAGGCGCACTTTGAACTATACAGCTCCGCGAGTGCGGTACTTTTGTGCCTTACAGCTCCGTGAGTGCGGAGCTTCGGATTTCAGCTCACCAAATTGAGTTAAACGTGGGCTGCTGAATATTATAATATATAATATAATGATATATAATTTCATATAATTGTATATATATTATATTATATTCTTGTGCATTGTTGACTTGTAATTTTAGCTCCGTTGAGTTGTACGTTAATTCTCGGTTTATTTCTCAGTTTCGAACGCCTTTTTGTACGCTTAGATATCTTGTACTTTGCGTTTTGCGGCTTGTACTCTTGTCATTTTTAGTCGTTTCTCATCAATAAATTGAACCACTTGGATTGTACTTTGTACTTTTTAGCTTTTTGGTCATTTGCGTCTTCAAATCGTCGATTCTGTCTTTTGTCTTTGCACTTATTTATTTAAACGAATATTACTTGAAAATAGAACAATTGCAACTGAAAACTTTACATATTGGAAGGATATTGTGCCTAAATATATGTTCGTTTGGAGCACTATCACTAGTGAGATAGTGTCGGGACCTAGGTTGATCTATTTGGGGACAAGTACAATTTGGGTTAAATTATGCCTATTGGTGTGGGTTTTAATTACCACCCAGAGTGGTAATGGGAATGTGCTCATTAGGTGTTAACGAGCAAGGTGTGGTTTGACGAGCAAGGTGTGATCCTTCGGCTAAGGGATGTGTGTGTCGGATTCTCTTTTAGAGAATTAATATTTATATGTATATTGTGCCTATGTGTGATATAGGTAGCTAATTGCTCGGATATGAGGACGATAATCATATTACATATCACTTGTGTGCGCTTCGAGTTGTGTGGAATGATTATACGTGTATGTATATAGATTATTTATTTGTGTGGGATAATGATGCGCATAGCTGCACATCTATATGCGCTATATCAGATCAGTGCACGTCACCCCACATAAATCGCGCGAGCTCATATCTTACGCTGACTAGCTCGCAATCTCGTCACACTATAACAAAGAACTCACTAACACTGATTGCTCAATTCGAACATGGCGCCATATTAAGAAACGGATAAGGCTAGAAAGGTACTAGGGCGACACTAAAGAAGAAAGGACACCTGTGGCAACACGATACAATCCTGACACTGCAGGGCAGACAGAAAAGGACAGCAAGGTATAAAGGAGACAACACTAAGATAATGGCAGCACTTATACAGCTTTTTGGAATAAAACGACGGAGACAATACAACGTGGCAACAACATTTCCTGTTTTGTCCTCCATACGTGGCAGTAAGAGACAAAAGCCCACAAGTATAAATAGAAGTAACATGAACGAGAAGAGGCATCATATCTGGAATTTCATTCCACTCCACCCACAAGAATACTCTCAAGTATATTCCATCTCAGCTAACCCGCGTAACCGACATAGCACCCTCAAACACCTTGCAATTTCAGGTAGCGCGCACCACGTAAATCCTAACATCTCCCTTGGGCCATCACCTCCGGTTAACCCGAATGATGGTGGTTTAGGTTTAACCACCCTTTCTGAGATCATCATCTCGTATGAGGGTTATTCACGGTACTCCGGACCGGAGAGTTAAACTCAAAAAACCCTTAAACCCTTCATTATTGTTGATCTCGCATTAACCGAACCCCTTGCACCATTTTATGCTTGATCAAATAGCGCCATCCGTGGGACTCTAAGTTAAAAGGTTTTGTTAAAATCTTTTTTCCTTAAAGTTCTTTACATTCAAACGTTTCTTTTTTGTTTGTGTATTTCAGTTCCAGGTAACTTTAAGAGCGTCATGAAGAAATGGCAAGTCAACCGGAGGCTTCAAAGGCGGTACCAGCACGTCTGCAAGCACCGCGCATATCTGAACCTGCGGGTACACCGGTGAGCAGTGGCATGAGTGCGCTGAAATGCCCCGTTCATATCGATTATAAACGTTTCATATTAATTGGTTTCATTGCGAGGTTTTGACCTCTATATGAGACGTTTTTAAAAGACTGCATTCATTTTTAAAACACACCATAACCTTTATTTTATCGACAAAGGTTTAGAAAAACATAACCTAGATTATCAAGAAATGATAATCAAAAATATATCGTTTACACACGACCATTACATAATGGTTTACAATAATAATATGTTAAATTAAAACAAGTTCTCGAATGCAGTTTATAAACAATATTATACAAGCATGCTGACTCCAAATCTTTTCTTTATTTAGCATGCAACAGCGGAAGCTCTTAATAATCACCTGAGAATAAATATGCTTTAAACGTCAACAAAAATGTTGGTGAGTTATAGGTTTAACCTATATCATAAATCGTAATAATAATAGGCCACAAGATTTCAATTATTTTACCGCACACGTATCTCGTGTACAAAATATGATACACATAACCTGTGTATAAAAATCATTCATATGGTGAACACCTGGTAACCGACATTAACAAAATGCATCTAGAATATCTCCATCATTCCGGTACTCTCATCAGACATGATAAAATCGAAGTACTAAAGCATCCGTAACCTGAATAGGGTTTGTTAGGCCTAATAGATCTATCTTTAGGATTCACGTCAATTAGGGTTTCTGTTCCCTAATTCTTAAATTACCAGACTAAAAAGGGTGATATCCGGTATATTAATCTAACCATAGAATGTAGTTTCAAGTACTTGTGCCTATTTTGTAAAACATTTATAAAACTGCATGTATTCTCATCCCAAAAATATTCGATAGTAAAAATGGGACTATAACTCACTTTCACAGATTTTCAATTCGTCGAGAATAAGACTTGGCCACGGGTCGATTCACGAACCTATAAAAAATATATACATATATATCAAGGTATGATAGAAATATATTCACATCATATTTTTATTTACATTTTGACGATTTAAATTGTCAAGTTAGCAGTCCAATGTTAGTAGTCCACAATTAGTAGTACATATATAATTCAAAATATCACCCTGTAATAATCAAAACATAGTATACACGTATTGTATAAGACTCAATCATGACCCATGATACCGCTATTGTAGTTACACGTATTGTGTATGTGGGTCTTTCGATTTATCCGACGTATTGTGTAACTAATGTCTTAACTAATCAAGATTACATGATATTGTCTCGGACTCATCCGAGACTAGTATATTACATGGAAATACTCATAACATGTTAGAATACATGTATAATACAAGAAAGGTTAGCTAGAATGTGGTTAGTATAGATTTTTGTAAAATCATCACGTAGTCATTTTAGCCATTTTTAACCAATATTGTTTTGCTCATAACTTCTTCATTATAAATCCGATTTGGGTGAATCAAATTGCTATGTGTGACGACCCGGAAATTTCCGACCAAATTTAAACTTAACCTTTATATGTTTCCGACACGATAAGCAGAATTTGTAATGTTGAATCTTAAAAAGTTTGGAACTACATTCATGTAATCAATTACCATTTGACCGTGTTCGACGATTCACGAACAATTATGTGTATATAGATATGTATATATAATATATAATATTAACTGAAAACATTAACAAAGTATTAGATATATGATACTTTACATGAACATATTTGTTTCGATATATTTATCGACAGAATTAAGAGATAATATCAAATGATTGAATTATCAGATACATTATGATATGATTACGGGTCTATGTTATGAGGTCCACTGTGATTTAAGAAATCTATTCTTTTTGACAACTCATTACTTAACCAGTATGATAAAGATAAAGATATTTATATTTTATTTTATTAAATATATATAACGATTTAAATTAATATTATATATTTTTATACACGTATTATACGTACATAGTTTTATACTTTTACTATACTTTAACTTTACCTTTACTTTACTTTTACTTTACTTTAACTTTAATAATTCATACTTTAATAATTCACTTTAATAATTCATACTTTAATAATTCACTTTAATAATTCACTTTAATAATTCATACTTTAATAATTCACTTTAATAATTCATACTTTAATAATTCACTTTAATAATTCAAAAATCTATTATAAATAGAATTCAATAGGTTTCATTATTTTATAGAAACTTGAAAATATATTTCTCTAAACTCTCTCAATCGAATTACATATATATATATATTTACTTAGTACTATTTCAAGATATTATTAGTATACATAAAATACTACGACGGAGTTATATTCAGACGATTTCAAAATAAGTTTTCAAATTGGATATAGCTAAGGAAATTATGGGTTATAGCTATGAAGGTTATGGGTATTAATCGAGGGTATTGCTCGTGAGGTCAACCTAACATTTATCATTTTCGTTGCGTCTACGTACTTTCCTGCAATATTGAATCACAATATTGATACGTGAGCATTCATATCTTATCTTTTATATATTAATAGTGTATCCCTGACTAGTGCTCGAGTATATATGATTATGCATGTTTGTATGCTTAGTTTCGTCGTTAAATAGTTTATGATAAATCACGAATTTGATACATATGCTACTGAGATAAGTTATATGATATGCATGTCGTTGAAAAGCTGAAGAAAAAAATTAATAACTTTTCATTTAGAAATCGTGTGGTTTCGATGAACGGATTAAAAGATATGGTCAACTGAATTATCATTAATTTTAATATTATTATTAAAACGATTATTATAACTGTTATCAGTTGATGTTATTACTAAAATTATCTTTATTACTAAAAATTAATATTTCTATTGAAACTATCATTTTATTATTTTTATCATTATTATTATTATCAATATTATTTTATCAAATAAATATGCGTACAAAGATATTTTTACCACACGTAATGTAATTACATTAATAATACATACCACTATATTTTTATGGTATTAAGTGAATTTTATAAATTTTATTACTTGAGATATATAAAAGTATATTTTTATCATATATGAATTTTAATATAAATTTTTATTTATTAATAAATGACTTGTATTATTTAGTATAATAAGATCTGATAAATATATTTAAATATATAAAACTACTATATATAAGTTATATAATAAACATGTATAGATTTTGAAAGTCATTTTGGGTCAAGTTGACTTTTGTTGACTTTTGTATGTCGGTCTCGAGCATTAGGATTGTGATACACTACGACTTGACCTAAATTGTTAGACAGATATTGACCAACATTTAAATATATATACTTAATATAGGTTCGTGAATCCGAGACAAACCCTGCACTTGTTCAGTGCCGTCATATACATAATTGCTACGAAATACAGTATTGTGAGTTTCATTTGCTCCCTTTTATATATATTTTTGGGACTGAGAATACATACGCTGTTTTTATAAATGTTTTACGAAATAGGCACAAGTACTAAAACTAATTCTACGTGGGTTTAAACCAGAAATATACCCTTAGCTTGGTAACATTAAACTACTTGTCTATGTACGGTAGGCGCGAATCCTAAAGATAGATCTGTTGGGCCTGACAAACCCCATCCTGACTATGGGATGCTTTAGTACTTCGAGGTTATTTTAAACACACCTGATCTGGTGTACTTCAGAGGGTAAAACATGAACGTTAAGGCTTGTTACCGGGTGCCTACAACTTATAGAATACTTTTATACACTTGCGAGTGTACGGATATTTATAGAAACTGAAATCTTGTGGTCTATTACTATTACGAAAATGATGGATTATGATAAACTAATGAACTCACCAACCTTTTGGTTGACACTTTAAAGCATGTTTATTCTCAGGTATTAAAGAAATCTTCCGCTGTGCATTAGCTCATTTTAAGGATATTACTTGGAGTCATTCAAGACATACTTTGAAAGACGTTGCATTCGAGTCGTTGAGTTCATCAAGATTAATATTAAGTCAATTATAGTTGGATGTAATATGAAATGGTATGCATGTCGTCAATTTTTGATGTAAAGAAAGTTTGTCTTTTAAAAACGAATGCAATGTTTGTAAAACGTATCATATAGAGGTCAAATACCTCGCGATGTAATCAACTATTGTGAATCGTTTATAATGTATATGAACGGGTCCTTTCAGTTGGTATCAGAGCTGGTTTAAGCTGTGTCGTCGGCTTAATCATAGAGGGGGTTCTCACAGTGTTACCTGTGACGAAGCATTGGCTTTTACTCCTCATGGTCCGAATATGGTAGGCTTTGCCGAGAGGCATGGCCGTAAAATCAGTGTCTGAGGTACGCTCAGTGGTCACCAAGCGGTTAGCTGGGAAGGCACTGAGTGGGATGCTTCCCTAACTTTCAGTTGGTATCAGAGCGGTGGTCTTAGCGAACCAGGTCTTGCATTAGTGTGTCTAACTGATAGTTGTTAAGATGCATTAGTGAGTCTGGACTTCGACCGTGTCTGCATGTCAAAATTTTTACTTATCATTTTTAGTCGGAAATCATCTACTTACCATCCTTAGGAAATTACCTGCTTATCATTCTTAAGTCTAGACGCGTTTTCCTACATTTATTGCATAATAGTGTATAGACGAATTCTTATCTTAGCATATCTGTTACTGTGAACTTTGACTGACATCTTTCAAAGATTCCTCCGTAATTTATGGGATTTTGGTATTATATATACATATGTAAATTATGTATTGAAGAATACCAAATCTAAATTCTACAATCTATTTCATACCAAAAAATTCTTTCCCTGATCATACAAGATGGATCCCTCAACCAGTTCGAGTTCCTCGGATTCCGACAGCTATGCCGATATGGATTTCCACATGAGTTCCGAAAGCAGCGTGACCGGAATGAATCAACCAATTAGCCATCATCTATTCTAGATCAATTGGGGATAGGTTCGTAATCTACTTAACCATTGGAGACAAGAAGAAGGCGATCCCTTTCATCCACCACATTGCCCTCTTGGCAATGAACCTGAAGCACTTACCGGCGAACCTGTCTGAAACACCATTTTCTCTCTCATTTCTAGAGTATCTCGTCATGATTGTATACTACACTAAATTCTAGATCTTATTTATCTGCTCGTCCGAACCGACAATTACCCCGGTGTAATAGAAGAAGTCAACGAGCTTCGCGCTCGGGTAGTGGCTTTGGAGAATATGGTGCAAAGTTTACAAACACCAGCAGCAGCACCAACAGCATAACCAGTACCACCATCAACAACATCAACAGTACCATTACCACCACCAACAACAACCGCATTGCAAACCTCAACTTCACAATCTGTCCCACGAGCATCGACGTCATACGCCATGTAGATACCAAGGAATACCACAACGATGAAGTATTGATTCATAACTTCATTGGGGAAACATTCTACGGCGATTATGTAATTTCTAAAGTTTAGAAATTATCTATCCTCGCATTAACCATAAATCAAATGAGTTTAATTTAATATTAACTCATTAAATCAATATTACATCTGAAGAAATATACACATATATATTTCCATAAAGACTGTAATAAAATTCTTTTGTACAAAATATTAATTGTGAATTTTTTTTAACGGGTAGGTAATACCCGAGAGATATATAAATTCACAATTAATATGTTACATTCTTCGAATCTGATTCAGCAAATCATCCATTATACTCCCTACTTTCATAACAATATACATTCTTTTATAAAAATCAAAACAACCATACTCATTCAAAATCTAATTACATATTCTGATTTTGAAATCTCAGAATTCGATTCAAGATATAACCGAAATCGTCACTCTTAGATTCCTACATCTTTCAAAACTATACTTTGACTTCAAAACTGTCCTAGAACCTCATTTCTATTCATGGAACTCACAAAAATATTTGTATCATTCAAAATCTTAGAACATCATATGTATATTAACAATTACAATATGTGTTCAAACACTTCGAAATTCCTAAAGACATGCGAGATGATGATCCAACCACATATTACCCACTGCCATGCATCCGAAAAGCTCTCGAAACCAAAGTTATAGTTTAATACGTATCCATGTCAGATCCTTTGATATTTATTACCAAATATAATTTTTCAATCTCTTTCCAAAATAGACAGTTTTGTCACAGCTCCAGCAAATCACCTTCATTTATTTATACGAATAAACCTTATTATAACAATTACCCCTTCATCATTGTTACCGGAGAACCTTTCATATCTCGCCACATTAGCAGTAAACTTATCAACAACTTCATTAACCTTCGACTTAAGCCTCTCCGAAAAGCCACTATACTTATTCATTAAAACCCCATCATGTACTCACCTACATCCTGTAACAATAATTGTCACACCAACTACTGGGAATTAGCAATCAGTATTTTGAATTTCGCGACAATTTTACGTCAAAAGTTATACATATAATGTCTATCTCCTAGACTTACATACTTCGAATGTGAATTTTCTGAAAAACATCCCAAACCATGAACTAATTCTCCGAAATTGGAAAAATGCTGATGAAGCAGCAAAAACTGTAAACGACTTTAACAGTCAAAAGTTTGATGATAAAGAATAGTATGGTGGTAAAGCTGAGAAAAAGAGAAGGTTTGAAACTGGAAAACGGATTGAGCAGACCATGAAGGAGGCTGTGGATAAATCACAAAGACTAAACCTGCCTTCAAAGGATCCAAATGATTCAGTGTCTACTGAAATCGTTAGCAAAGAACTTACTTCTTATTCTAAACCTTCACAGACAAATCTTCTTCATCATCCATATTATCGTATCTTTTATTATAATATCTTCGATATTCCTGAAGATATTTTCACAACTATTCTTATCTGAAATCTTTTATCTCTTCGCAATATCTGCGTTACAACATAAAAAGAAACTGTGTTAGTTTCTAAATTCTAAAAAAAAATTTTGAATTTAAAATAGGAATGTTTTTGAAGTAGTGTTAGGAACTGAAGCATGAGTTAGTATAATATAATGACACTTGATCAACGTGATTATATTACAGTAAGTCATGCTGAGTTTCTAATGGAACGTGATGATTCACAGAACATACCGTCATCATGTACTGTTTACACGACTCTTACATTCTACCCAATTTCCAAACATATTAAGAACATATCATCTTGATAGCTCTATATTTTCGGATATTCTGGTAATTTGCCAAATCAAGATCGTGCCATTACGATTTTCTTCTTGGAACATTAACTATGTTCATCCAAAAATTCATATCTACGAATTCTGGACCATTATCCGCTTGACTTAAGGTCGGAAAGAGAAAACGAAAGCATGAAGCTCCGAAATATAATGGAGAATATAAAGCCCGATAACAACCCCGAAATTACAAACCGTGTATATCAATGCGTATAGCAATATAAAGACACGGGAGAATGAAAAACACAATAATCCCAAGGTAATGGTAGAAGAAAATAACTTCCTCCGGTGGTAGATGAAAAAGAAGAATGACATATATGAAAGTTAAGAGTATATCAAGAATCAATATTGGATGAAGCATATTAACGAATGCTTTAAAGTATGAATTGGGGAGAAAGACTAGAAGGTGTGAGATGTGGAGATAAAGAAACGAAGGGGGTGGAATTATAGTAAAATATCAGACAGAGAAATCGAGACAGATTATCGCATTTAATCAAAGAAGATCCTGATTTCCTTAATCGCCGAAGAACCAAATCTTATTGCAAAGATTTTCTTTAAATCCCATGAATTCCGAAAATCAATCATAACTACGTCATCGGTTAAAACGAATATACGTTTACTCATTTCACTCTCTTGCGATAGCTTCACTTATACTCTTCGCGTAATCAAATTATTTTATCTATATTACTCAATGATGATAAAACTCTATTTATCAACTCATATTCATCATGAAAACATTTTTATAGTTAGCCATGACGACCTCGATCAAATTTCGGGACGAAATTTCTTTAACGGGTAGGTACTGTGACGACCCGGAAATTTCCGACCAAATTTAAACTTAACCTTTATATGTTTCCGACACGATAAGCAAAATTTGTAATGTTGAATCTTAAAAAGTTTGGAACTACATTCATGTAATCAATTACCATTTGACCGTGTTCGACGATTCACGAACAATTATGTGTATATAGATATGTATATATAATATATAATATTAACTGAAAACATTAACAAAGTATTAGATATATGATACTTTACATGAACATATTTGTTTCGATATATTTATCGACAGAATTAAGAGATAATATCAAATGATTGAATTATCAGATACATTATGATATGATTACGGGTCTATGTTATGAGGTCCACTGTGATTTAAGAAATCTATTCTTTTTGACAACTCATTACTTAACCAGTATGATAAAGATAACGATATTTATATTTTATTTTATTAAATATATATAACGATTTAAATTAATATTATATATTTTTAAACGCGTATTATACGTACATAGTTTTATACTTTTACTATACTTTAACTTTACCTTTACTTTACTTTTACTTTACTTTAACTTTAATAATTCATACTTTAATAATTCACTTTAATAATTCATACTTTAATAATTCACTTTAATAATTCACTTTAATAATTCATACTTTAATAATTCACTTTAATAATTCATACTTTAATAATTCACTTTAATAATTCAAAAATCTATTATAAATAGAATTCAATAGGTTTCATTATTTCATAGAAACTTGAAAATATATTTCTCTAAACTCTCTCAATCGAATTACATATATATATATTTACTTAGTACTATTTCAAGATATTATTAGTATACATAAAATACTACGACGGAGTTATATTCAGACGATTTCAAAATAAGTTTTCAAATTGGATATAGCTAAGGAAATTATGGGTTATAGCTCTGAAGGTTATGGGTATTAATCGAGGGTATTGCTCGTGAGGTCAACCTAACGTTTATCATTTTCGTTGCGTCTACGTACTTTCCTGCAATATTGAATCACAATATTGATACGTGAGCATTCATATCTTATCTTTTATATATTAATAGTGTATCCCTGACTAGTGCTCGAGTATATATGATTATGCATGTTTGTATGCTTAGTTTCGTCGTTAAATAGTTTATGATAAATCACGAATTTGATACATATGCTACTGAGATAAGTTATATGATATGCATGTCGTTGAAAAGCTGAAGAAAAAAATTAATAACTTTTCATTTAGAAATCGTGTGGTTTCGATGAACGGATTAAAAGATATGGTCAACTGAATTATCATTAATTTTAATATTATTATTAAAACGATTATTATAACTGTTATCAGTTGATGTTATTACTAAAATTATCTTTATTACTAAAAATTAATATTTTTATTGAAACTATCATTTTATTATTTTTATCATTATTATTATTATCAATATTATTTTATCAAATAAATATGCGTACAAAGATATTTTTACCACACGTAATGTAATTACATTAATAATACATACCACTATATTTTTATGGTATTAAGTGAATTTTATAAATTTTATTACTTGAGATATATAAAAGTATATTTTTATCATATATGAATTTTAATATAAATTTTTATTTATTAATAAATGACTTGTATTATTTAGTATAATAAGATCTGATAAATATATTTAAATATATAAAACTACTATATATAAGTTATATAATAAACATGTATAGATTTTGAAAGTCATTTTGGGTCAAGTTGACTTTTGTTGACTTTTGTATGTCGGTCTCGAGCATTAGGATTGTGATACACTACGACTTGACCTAAATTGTTAGACAGATATTGACCAACATTTAAATATATATACTTAATATAGGTTCGTGAATCCGAGACAAACCCTGCACTTGTTCAGTGCCGTCATATACATAATTGCTACGAAATACAGTATTGTGAGTTTCATTTGCTCCCTTTTATATATATTTTTGGGACTGAGAATACATGCGCTGTTTTTATAAATGTTTTACGAAATAGGCACAAGTACTAAAACTAATTCTACGTGGGTTTAAACCAGAAATATACCCTTAGCTTGGTAACATTAAACTACTTGTCTATGTACGGTAGGCGCGAATCCTAAAGATAGATCTATTGGGCCTGACAAACCCCATCCTGACTATGGGATGCTTTAGTACTTTGAGGTTATTTTAAACATACCTGATCTGGTGTACTTCAGAAGGTAAAACATGAACGTTAAGGCTTGTTACCGGGTGCCTACAACTTATATAATACTTTTATACACTTGCGAGTGTACGCATATTTATAGAAACTGAAATCTTGTGGTCTATTACTATTACGGAAATGATGGATTATGATAAACTAATGAACTCACCAACCTTTTGGTTGACACTTTAAAGCATGTTTATTCTCAGGTATTAAAGAAATCTTCCGCTGTGCATTAGCTCATTTTAAGGATATTACTTGGAGTCATTCAAGACATACTTTGAAAGACGTTGCATTCGAGTCGTTGAGTTCATCAAGATTAATATTAAGTCAATTATAGTTGGATGTAATATGAAATGTTATGCATGTCATCAATTTTTGATGTAAAGAAAGTTTGTCTTTTAAAAACGAATGCAATGTTTGTAAAACGTATCATATAGAGGTCAAATACCTCGCGATGTAATCAACTATTGTGAATCGTTTATAATGTATATGAAAGGGTCCTTTCACTATGGTTTCGTAACGAACTGAAATTTGTAAAAATAAACTGAAAAAGTGGTGGTTTATAGTCGAAGTTACAGGTTACATGCCTATTTTTAAAGATGTAATCATTTCCGTCGAAGAATGACATCTTGATGACCATTTTGAAAAACATACTTCTACTTTGAGTTTAACCATGATTTTTGGATATAGTTTCATGTTCATATGAAATATCATTTTCCCAGAAAAACAACTTTTAAATCAAAGATTATCATAGTTTTTAATTATCCAACCCAAAACAGCCCCCGGTTTTACTACGACGGCGTATGTCCGATTTTATGGTGTTCTTCGTGTTTCCAAGTTTTAAATCATTAAGTTAGCATATCATATAGATATAAAACACGTGTTAAGTTATTTTTAAAAGTCAAGTTAGAAGGATTAACTTTGATTGCGAACAAGTTTAGAATTAACTAAACTATGTTCTAGTGATTACAAGTTATATTCTTCGAATAATATAATTATATAGGTATGAATCGAATGATGTTATGAACATAATCACTACCTTAAAAATAGTAGGTAAAACTACTAAAAATAACAAGAAATGATCTTGAGCTTCAAAGGATCTTGGATAGCTTGAAAGTTCTTGAAGTAGAATCAAGACACGCAAACAAGTTCAAGTAAGATTACTACTTGAATTAAGATAGTTATAGTTATAGAAATCGAATCAAAGTTTGAATATGAATATTACCTTGAATTAGAAAGATAACCTACTATAAATAACAAAGGTTTCTTGATCTTAGATGATTGCTTGGAATGGATTTGAAAGCTTGGAAGTAATCTAGTAAACTTGAAAGTGTTTTTGATGTGTTCTTAAGTAGTTGTTTTGTATGGTGATCAAAGGTTGGGTTTATGAGCTAGATTGATGTAGAACTTGATGAAGATGATTAAGAACACTTAGAACATAATGAGAGAACAAGAGAGAGATCAATTTGATGCATGAAAGTTGAAATGGAAATGTGTTTGTGTGTGTGCATGTGGACGTGAATGGAGGGAGTTAATATAGGCTCCATTAGTTGGTTGTTTTATTAGATATTTCATGCTAGTTGCCAAATGATGGTTCCCACATGTCTTGATGACTCATTAAGGCTGCTAAGGGATGATCATTGAAGTGTAAATACCAATAGCATGTACATCTAAAAGCTGGGTTTAATACGAGTACAAATACTGATTGAATACGAGTATAATTATTGATGAAAATGAATGGGAATGTAATTGTAACCATTTTTGTTAAGTAGAAGTATTTTGATATATGTCTTGAAGTCTTTCAAAAGTGTATTAATATATCTTAATACACTACATATATATACATTTTAATCGAGTCGTTAAATCATCGCTAGTCGTTACATGCATGCGTTGTTTTGAAACCTTTAAGTCAACGATCTCGTTTAATGCAATTAATCCATTGTTATTATAACTAATGAGGTGTTAAATTGTTATATTATCATGATAACATAGTGTTATTAATATGTCTTAATACGATATATATATATATTAAGACGTCGTTACAACGATAATCATTACATATAAATATCGTTTCGAAATCCTTAAGTTAATAGTCTTGTTTTATGTATAAAGTTTATTGTTAATATAAATAATGAGATACTTAATTATAATTTCATCATGTTAAACATATATATATATATATATATATATATATATATATATATATATATATATATATATATATATATATATATATATATATATATATATATATATATATATATATATATATATATATATATATATATTATCATGTCATATACAAGTTATAACGTTCGTGAATCATCGAACAAATTGGGTGATCAAACGTTTACATAAATCAATTTCAATTAATCAAGTCTTAATAAGTTTGATTTCTTAACATGTTGGAAATATTTAATCATGTAAATATGAATCTCATATAATATATAATCATGGAAAAGTTCGGGTCACTACATGTGCAACCGGCAAGAACTGTTTTTCCTCCATCACCAGAAACTCCTACTCAGGGCTTCAAGACCTCGGAAGTTACGCGATCAATACCATGGGCAGCAAATACCATATATGTAGGAACCATTCCCATCTACGTTGGTGAGTCTGGGTCCTCTATGCACGGCACTTGTAGCGACCCGACAAAATCATCATTGATGGCGCCGTCTACTTAGGTCCCGTCACGTGGTCATAAGTGTAGTGACCCGAACTTTTCCATGTTTATATATATTAATTGAGATTGATATTTACATGATTAAATGTTTCCAACATGTTAAGCAATCAAACTTGTTAAGACTTGATTAATTGAAATAGGTTTCATATAGACAATTGACCACCCAAGTTGACCGGTGATTCACGAACGTTAAAACTTGTAAAAACTATATGATGACATATATATGGTTATATATATAGTTAACATTATATTATGATAATTAAACATATCATTAAGTATATTAACAATGAACTACATATGTAAAAACAAGACTACTAACTTAATGATTTTGAAACGAGACATATATGTAACGATTATCGTTGTAACGACATTTAATGTATATATATCATATTAAGAGATATTCGTACATCATAATATAATGATAATATAATAATTTAAAATCTCTTTTGATATTATAAACATTGGGTTAACAACATTTAACAAGATCGTTAACCTAAAGGTTTCAAAACAACATTTACATGTAACGACTAACGATGACTTAACGACTCAGTTAAAATGTATATACATGTAGTGTTTTAATATGTATTTATACAATTTTGAAAGACTTCAATACACTTATCAAAATACTTCTACTTAACAAAAATGCTTACAATTACATCCTCGTTCAGTTTCATCAACAATTCTACTCGTATGCACCCGTATTCGTACTCGTACAATACACAGCTTTTAGATGTATGTACTATTGGTATATACACTCCAATGATCAGCTCTTAGCAGCCCATGTGAGTCACCTAACACATATGGGAACCATCATTTGGCAACTAGCATGAAATATCTCATAAAATTACAAAAATATGAGTAATCATTCATGACTTATTTACATGAAAACAAAATTACATATCCTTTATATCTAATCCATACACCAACGACCAAAAACACCTACAAACACTTTCATTCTTCAATTTTCTTCATCTAATTGATCTCTCTCAAGTTCTATCTTCAAGTTCTAAGTGTTCTTCATAAATTCCAAAAGTTCTAGTTTCATAAAATCAAGAATACTTTCAAGTTTGCTAGCTCACTTCCAATCTTGTAAGGTGATCATCCAACCTCAAGAAATCTTTGTTTCTTACAGTAGGTTATCATTCTAATACAAGGTAATAATCATATTCAAACTTTGGTTCAATTTCTATAACTATAACAATCTTATTTCAAGTGATGATCTTACTTGAACTTGTTTTCGTGTCATGATTCTGCTTCAAGAACTTCAAGCCATCCAAGGATCCATTGAAGCTAGATCCATTTTTCTCTTTTCCAATAGGTTTATCCAAGGAAATTAAGGTAGTAATGATGTTCATAACATCATTCGATTCATACATATAAAGCTATCTTATTCGAAGGTTTAAACTTGTAATCACTAGAACATAGTTTAGTTAATTCTAAACTTGTTCGCAAACAAAAGTTAATCCTTCTAACTTGACTTTTAAAATCAACTAAACACATGTTCTATATTTATATGATATGCTAACTTAATGATTTAAAACCTGGAAACACGAAAAACACCGAAAAACCGGATTTACGCCGTCGTAGTAACACCGCGGGCTGTTTTGGGTTAGTTAATTAAAAACTATGATAAACTTTGAATTAAAAGTTGTTATTCTGAGAAAATGATTTTTATTATGAATATGAAACTATATCCAAAAATTATGGTTAAACTCAAAGTGGAAGTATGTTTTCTAAAATGGTCATCTAGACGTCGTTCTTTCGACTGAAATGACTACCTTTACAAAAACGACTTGTAACTTATTTTTCCCACTATAAACCTATACTTTTTCTGTTTAGATTCATAAAATAGAGTTCAATATGAAACCATAGCAATTTGATTCACTCAAAACGGATTTAAAATGAAGAAGTTATGGGTAAAACAAGATTGGATAATTTTTCTCATTTTAGCTACGTGAAAATTGGTAACAAATCTATTCCAACCATAACTTAATCAACTTGTATTGTATATTATGTAATCTTGAGATACCATAGACACGTATACAATGTTTTGACCTATCATGTCGACACATCTATATATATTTCGGAACAACCATAGACACTCTATATGTGAATGTTGGAGTTAGCTATACAGGGTTGAGGTTGATTCCAAAATATATATAGTTTGAGTTGTGATCAATACTGAGATACGTATACACAGGGTCGTGGATTGATTCAAGATAATATTTATCGATTTATTTATGTACATCTAACTGTGGACAACTAGTTGTAGGTTACTAACGAGGACAGCTGACTTAATAAACTTAAAACATCAAAATATATTAAAAGTGTTGTAAATATATTTTGAACATACTTTGATATATATGTATATATTGTTATAGGTTCGTGAATCAGCCAGTGGCCAAGTCTTACTTCCCGACGAAGTAAAAATCTGTGAAAGTGAGTTATAGTCCCACTTTTAAAATCTAATATTTTTGGGATGAGAATACATGCAGGTTTTATAAATGATTTAAAAAATAGACACAAGTACGTGAAACTACATTCTATGGTTGAATTATCGAAATCGAATATGCCCCTTTTTATTAAGTCTGGTAATCTAAGAAATAGGGAACATACACCCTAATTGACGCGAATCCTAAAGATAGATCTATTGGGCCTAACAAACCCCATGCAAAGTACCAGATGCTTTAGTACTTCGAAATTTATATCATATCCGAAGGGTGTCCCGGAATGATGGGGATATTCTTATATATGCATCTTGTTATTGTCGGTTACCAGGTGTTCACCATATGAATGATTTTTATCTCTATGTATGGGATGTATATTGAAATATGAAATCTTGTAGTCTATTGTTACGATTTGATATATATAGGTTAAACCTATAACTCACCAACATTTTTGTTGACGTTTAAAGCATGTTTATTCTCAGGTGAATATTAAGAGCTTCCGCTGTCGCATACTTAAATAAGGACGAGATTTGGAGTCCATGCTTGTATGATATTGTGTAAAAACTGCATTCAAGAAACTTATTTTGTTGTAACATATTTGTATTGTAAACCATTATGTAATGGTCGTGTGTAAACAGGATATTTTAGATTATCATTATTTGATAATCTACGTAAAGCTTTTTAAAACCTTTATCTATGAAATAAAGGTTATGGTTTGTTTTAAAAATGAATGCAGTCTTTGTAAAACGTCTCATATAGAGGTCAAAACCTCGCAACGAAATCAATTAATATGGAACGTTTTTAATCAATAAGAACGGGACATTTCAGTTGGTATCCGAGCGTTGGTCTTAGAGAACCAGAATTTTGCATTAGTGTGTCTTATCGAGTTTGTTAGGATGCATTAGTGAGTCTGGACTTCGACCGTGTTTACTTGAAAAATGATTGCTTAACAAATTTTGTTAGAAACTATATATTTTTAACATGTGAATATTATGTGATATATTAATCTCTTAAAGCGTTTGATATTATGTGATAGATGTCTACCTCTAGAACAAGTCCCATTGACTCACCTAATAATAATGAAGAGTCAAATGTAAATTGGAATGATTCGTGGACTGATTCACAAGTTCCCGAAGAGGAACCGGAAGAAGAGTCGGAACCAGAAGAAGAATCGGAACCGGAAGAAGAATCGGAACCGGATGAAGAAATAGAACCGGTGGGGGAAATAATAAAACGGTTAAGTAAAAGAAAATCCTCAACCAACCGACCAAGGTTAATTATGGTCAATGGTGTTTCCGCCAAGGAAGCAAAATATTGGGAGGATTACCAATTCTCCGATGAATCGGATTCCGACGAGAATTCCGATGATGTTATAGAAATTACCCCAACTGAATTTAAAAAGGCAAAAGAAAATAATAAGGGAAAGGGCATAAAAATAGAGAAATCTAATTCCAACCCCGATGAACTTTATATGTATCGTCAACCCCCGAAGTCCTTAAGTTGTAACAATGACCCGGGAACCTCTAAACCACCAGGTTTTTCTAAACCAATGTGGAAAATGACGGCTCGTATTAGGGGAACATCATATATCCCTAGAAACTTGGCAAAACGAACCAAAACTGAAGAAGAAGAAACAAGCGAGTCGGAATAAGATAGTTGTATTCGTGTGGTGTAATATAGTGTGCTTATTCTTTATGATATATGTAAAAATTGCTTGTATTAATAAGTATTTTTTTTATGAATCTAACTCTTGTCTATTTTACAGTATAAAAACACAAAATGGATAGACAACCCAATATTTTAAGAGACCTACCCGGAGACATGATTGATGAAATCTTGTCTAGAGTCGGTCAGAATTCCTCGGCACAACTATTTAAGGCGAGATCAGTTTGTAAGACATTCGAAGAACGTTCCAAGAATGTCTTGGTTTATAAGAGACTTTCGTTTGAAAGATGGGGGATATCACATTGGGAAACCCATAAGTTACGATGTGTTTACTTTGACGCATATATTGCGGGGAACCCAAATGCTATTTTACGCAACGGGTTAAAAAAAAATTATTTTGACTCAAAATATTCGAATATTGGACTTCGTGATTTAGAAAAAGCGGCTAACATGCAACATAAAGAAGCATGTTATGCTTACGGATTAGTAATGTTCGCTTCTCACCAAAGTGAGAACAAGAACATCGGGCTACAACTATTAAAAAAAACGTTTCCACAAGTGACGGAGTCGGTAATTGGGGTAAGAAATGAGATTTTTAGATTGTTACGGGACTGTTGGACATTACGTAACCCTCGTCCCTTTGACGACGTTACAACACGCTGTCTTATCAACGGCCATAACGGTTATGTTCCACAAGACCAAGGATGGGAAGTAATCCTAGTAAAACCAGAATGCATGACTTGTTTCTGGATGTATGAATTACGTGTCTTTATTGCCTTTGCTGAACGACTTGTGTACTAGCTAGAATTATCTTCACAACTATCTTGTATCAAAGTTATTGTGTGCTATATTTCATGCTTTATGTAAAATAAGCGGTATTGTAAGTTTGTAAAATATTGTATAAAAGTTTGAACGCGAAATATTATTATAATCAGTTTTTCATATAGAATTGTAGTAGTTGAATTGTATATTAGCTACTAAGTATGAACTTAACGGGTAGGTACTACCCGAATTTAAACTTATAAAACGCTAATATGAAGAAAAAGCTTTTATAAATGAGTTCATATTATGCTACGAAATACTATTAACTACTCTTAATATTCTGTATGATTAACTTGTTCCATTTGATTATTTTGAAGGAAATGGCACCGACTACTCGACACACCGTGAATATGAATGAAGAGGAATTTCGTACTTTTCTAGCTTCAAACATAGCCGCAGTACAGGCTGCGCTACATACCAACAATAACCTTGGATCTAGCAGTACAGGAAATCGTGTAGGATGCACCTACAAAGAATTCACTGCCTGCAAACCTTTGGAATTTGATGGAACCGAAGGACCGATCGGATTGAAACGGTGGACCGAGAAGGTCGAATCGGTGTTTGCCATAAGTAAGTTTACTGAAGAGGACAAAGTGAAGTACGCTACGCATACCTTCACAGGTTCTGCGTTAACATGGTGGAATACCTATCTAGAGCAAGTGGGACAAGACGATGCGTACGCACTACCGTGGTCAGCATTCAAGCACTTGATGAACGAGAAGTACCGTCCCAGAACCGAGGTCAATAAGCTCAAGACAGAACTTAGAGGGTTACGAACCCAAGGATTTGATATTACCACGTACGAAAGACGATTCACAGAATTGTGCCTATTGTGTCCGGGAGCATTCGAAGATGAGGAAGAGAAGATCGACGCGTTTGTGAAAGGATTACCGGAAAGAATTCAAGAAGATATAAGTTCACACGAGCCTGCCTCCATACAACAGGTATGTAGAATGGCTCACAAACTAGTGAACCAGATTGAAGAAAGAATTAAAGAACAGACTGCTGAAGAGGCCAATGTGAAGCAAGTCAAAAGAAAGTGGGAGGAAAACGGTGATAAGAATCACCAATACAACAACAACAGCAATTACAACAATAATCGCAACAATTATCCCAACAATCGCAACATCAATCGCAACTACAACAAACGGCCCAACAACAACAACAACAACAACAACAACAACAGCAACTACAACAATCATCCCAACAATAATAATAACCGCAACAACAACAACAATCAGAAGCAGCTATGCCAAAGGTGTGAAAAGAATCACTCGGGGTTCTGCACCAAATTTTGCAACAAGTGTAAAAGAAATGGTCATAGCGCGGCGAAGTGTGAGGTCTACGGACCAGGGGTTAATAGAACGAAAGGAACAAATGGTGTCGGAACGAGTAATGGCGGAGCAAGTAGTGTCGGAGCAAGTTATGCCAATGTAGTTTGTTATAAATGTGGAAAACCGGGCCACATTATTAGAAATTGCCCGAACCAGGAGAACACGAATGGACAAGGCCGCGGAAGAGTTTTCAATATTAATGCGGCAGAGGCATAGGAAGACCCGGAGCTTGTTACGGGTACGTTTCTTATTGACAATAAATCTGCTTACATTTTATTTGATTCGGGTGCGGATAGAAGCTATATGAGTAGAGATTTTTGTGCTAAATTAAGTTGTCCATTGACGCCTTTGGATAGTAAATTTTTACTCGAATTAGCAAATGGTAAATTAATTTCAGCAGATAATATATGTCGGAATCGAGAAATTAAACTGGTTAGCGAAACATTTAAGATTGATTTGATACCAGTAGAGTTAGGGAGTTTTGATGTGATAATCGGTATGGACTGGTTGAAAGAAGTGAAAGCAGAGACCGTTTGTTACAAAAATGCAATTCGCATTATACGAGAAAAAGGAAAACCCTTAATGGTGTACGGAGAAAAGGGCAACACGAAGCTACATCTTATTAGTAATTTGAAGGCACAAAAACTAATAAGAAAAGGTTGCTATGCTGTTCTAGCACACGTTGAAAAAGTACAAACTGAAGAAAAGAGCATCAATGATGTTCCCATTGCAAAAGAATTTCCCGATGTATTTCTGAAAGAATTACCGGGATTACCCCCACATCGATCCGTTGAATTTCAAATAGATCTTGTACCAGGAGCTGCACCAATAGCTCGTGCTCCTTACAGACTCGCACCCAGCGAGATGAAAGAACTGCAAAGCCAATTACAAGAACTTTTAGAGCGTGGTTTCATTCGACCAAGCACATCACCGTGGGGAGCTCCTGTTTTGTTTGTCAAGAAGAAAGATGGTACATTCAGGTTGTGTATCGACTACCGAGAGTTGAACAAACTTACCATCAAGAACCGCTACCCACTACCGAGAATCGACGACTTATTTGATCAACTACAAGGCTCGTCTGTTTATTCAAAGATTGACTTACGTTCCGGGTATCATCAAATGCGGGTGAAAGAAGATGATATTCCAAAGACTGCTTTCAGAACACGTTACGGTCATTACGAGTTTATGGTCATGCCGTTTGGTTTAACTAATGCACCAGCTGTGTTCATAGACCTTATGAACCGAGTGTGTGGACCATACCTTGACAAGTTTGTCTTTGTTTTCATTGATGACATACTTATTTACTCAAAGAATGACCAAGAACACGGTGAACATTTGAGAAAGGTGTTAGAAGTATTGAGGAAGGAAGAATTGTACGCTAAGTTTTCAAAGTGTGCATTTTGGTTGGAAGAAGTTCAATTCCTCGGTCACATAGTGAACAAAGAAGGTATTAAGGTGGATCCGGCAAAGATAGAAACTGTTGAAAAGTGGGAAACCCCGAAAACTCCGAAACACATACGCCAGTTTTTAGGACTAGCTGGTTACTACAGAAGGTTCATCCAAGACTTTTCCAGAATAGCAAAACCCTTGACTGCATTAACGCATAAAGGGAAGAATTTTGAAAGGAATGATGAACAAGAGAAAGCATTTCAGTTATTGAAGAAAAAGCTAACTACGGCACCTATATTGTCATTGCCTGAAGGGAATGATGATTTTGTGATTTATTGTGACGCATCAAAGCAAGGTCTCGGTTGTGTATTAATGCAACGAACGAAGGTGATTGCTTATGCGTCTAGACAATTGAAGATTCACGAACAAAATTATACGACGCATGATTTGGAATTAGGCGCGGTTGTTTTTGCATTAAAGACTTGGAGGCACTACTTATATGGGGTCAAAAGTATTATATATACCGACCACAAAAGTCTTCAACACATATTTAATCAGAAACAACTGAATATGAGGCAGCGTAGGTGGATTGAATTATTGAATGATTACGACTTTGAGATTCGTTACCACCCGGGGAAGGCAAATGTGGTAGCCGATGCCTTGAGCAGGAAGGACAGAGAACCCATTCGAGTAAAATCTATGAATATAATGATTCATAATAACCTTACTACTCAAATAAAGGAGGCGCAACAAGGAGTTTTAAAAGAGGGAAATTTAAAGGATGAAATACCCAAAGGATCGGAGAAACATCTTAATATTCGGGAAGACGGAACCCGGTATAGGGCTGAAAGGATTTGGGAACCAAAATTTGGAGATATGAGAGAAATGGTACTTAGAGAAGCCCATAAAACCAGATACTCAATACATCCTGGAACGGGGAAGATGTACAAGGATCTCAAAAAACATTTTTGGTGGCCGGGTATGAAAGCCGATGTTGCTAAATACGTAGGAGAATGTTTGACGTGTTCTAAGGTCAAAGTTGAGCATCAGAAACCATCAGGTCTACTTCAACAACCCGAAATCCCAGAATGGAAATGGGAAAACATTACCATGGATTTCATCACTAAATTGCCAAGGACTGCAAGTGGTTTTGATACTATTTGGGTAATAGTTGATCGTCTCACCAAATCAGCACACTTCCTGCCAATAAGAGAAGATGACAAGATGGAGAAGTTAGCACGACTGTATTTGAAGGAAGTCGTCTCCAGACATGGAATACCAATCTCTATTATCTCTGATAGGGATGGCAGATTTATTTCAAGATTCTGGCAGACATTACAGCAAGCATTAGGAACTCGTCTAGACATGAGTACTGCCTATCATCCACAAACTGATGGGCAGAGTGAAAGGACGATACAAACGCTTGAAGACATGCTACGAGCATGTGTTATTGATTTCGGAAACAGTTGGGATCGACATCTACCGTTAGCAGAATTTTCCTACAACAACAGCTACCATTCAAGCATTGAGATGGCGCCGTTTGAAGCACTTTATGGTAGAAAGTGCAGGTCTCCGATGAAATGTCCCGTTCTTATTGATTAAAAACGTTCCATATTAATTGATTTCGTTGCGAGGTTTTGACCTCTATATGAGACGTTTTTCAAAGACTGCATTCATTTTTAAAACAAACCATAACCTTTATTTCATAAATAAAGGTTTAAAAAGCTTTACGTAGATTATCAAATAATGATAATCTAAAATATCCTGTTTACACACGACCATTACATAATGGTTTAAAATACAAATATGTTACATCGAAATCAGTTTCTTGAATGCAGTTTTTACACAATATCATACAAACATGGACTCCAAATCTTGTCCTTATTTTAGTATGCAACAGCGGAAGCTCTTAATATTCACCTGAGAATAAACATGCTTTAAACGTCAACAAAAATGTTGGTGAGTTATAGGTTTAACCTATATATATCAAATCGTAACAATAGACCACAAGATTTCATATTTCAATACACATCCCATACATAGAGATAAAAATCATTCATATGGTGAACACCTGGTAACCGACAATAACAAGATGCATATATAAGAATATCCCCATCATTCCGGGACACCCTTCGGATATGATATAAATTTCGAAGTACTAAAGCATCCGGTACTTTGGATGGGGTTTGTTAGGCCCAATAGATCTATCTTTAGGATTCGCGTCAATTAGGGTGTCTGTTCCCTAATTCTTAGATTACCAGACTTAATAAAAAGGGGCATATTCGATTTCGATAATTCAACCATAGAATGTAGTTTCACGTACTTGTGTCTATTTTGTAAATCATTTATAAAACCTGCATGTATTCTCATCCCAAAAATATTAGATTTTAAAAGTGGGACTATAACTCACTTTCACAGATTTTTACTTCGTCGGGAAGTAAGACTTGGCCACTGTTGATTCACGAACCTATAACAATATATACATATATATTAAAGTATGTTCAAAATATATTTACAACACTTTTAATATATTTTGATGTTTTAAGTTTATTAAGTCAGCTGTCCTCGTTAGTAACCTATAACTAGTTGTCCACAGTTAGATGTACAGAAATAAATCGATAAATATTATCTTGAATCAATCCACGACCCAGTGTATACGTATCTCAGTATTGATCACAACTCAAACTATATATATTTTGGAATCAACCTCAACCCTGTATAGCTAACTCCAACATTCACATATAGAGTGTCTATGGTTGTTCCGAAATATATATAGATGTGTCGACATGATAGGTCGAAACATTGTATACGTGTCTATGGTATCTCAAGATTACATAATATACAATACAAGTTGATTAAGTTATGGTTGGAATAGATTTGTTACCAATTTTCACGTAGCTAAAATGAGAAAAATTATCCAATCTTGTTTTACCCATAACTTCTTCATTTTAAATCCGTTTTGAGTGAATCAAATTGCTATGGTTTCATATTGAACTATATTTTATGAATCTAAACAGAAAAAGTATAGGTTTATAGTCGGAAAAATAAGTTACAAGTCGTTTTTGTAAAGGTAGTCATTTCAGTCGAAAGAACGACGTCTAGATGACCATTTTAGAAAACATACTTCCACTTTGAGTTTAACCATAATTTTTGGATATAGTTTCATGTTCATAATAAAAATCATTTTCTCAGAATAACAACTTTTAAATCAAAGTTTATCATAGTTTTTAATTAACTAACCCAAAACAGCCCGCGGTGTTACTACGACGGCGTAAATCCGGTTTTACGGTGTTTTTCGTGTTTCCAGGTTTTAAATCATTAAGTTAGCATATCATATAGATATAGAACATGTGTTTAGTTGATTTTAAAAGTCAAGTTAGAAGGATTAACTTTTGTTTGCGAACAAGTTTAGAATTAACTAAACTATGTTCTAGTGATTACAAGTTTAAACCTTCGAATAAGATAGCTTTATATGTATGAATCGAATGATGTTATGAACATCATTACTACCTTAATTTCCTTGGATAAACCTACTGGAAAAGAGAAAAATGGATCTAGCTTCAATGGATCCTTGGATGGCTCGAAGTTCTTGAAGCAGAATCATGACACGAAAACAAGTTCAAGTAAGATCATCACTTGAAATAAGATTGTTATAGTTATAGAAATTGAACCAAAGTTTGAATATGATTATTACCTTGTATTAGAATGATAACCTACTGTAAGAAACAAAGATTTCTTGAGGTTGGATGATCACCTTACAAGATTGGAAGTGAGCTAGCAAACTTGAAAGTATTCTTGATTTTATGAAACTAGAACTTTTGGAATTTATGAAGAACACTTAGAACTTGAAGATAGAACTTGAGAGAGATCAATTAGATGAAGAAAATTGAAGAATGAAAGTGTTTGTAGGTGTTTTTGGTCTTTGGTGTATGGATTAGATATAAAGGATATGTAATTTTGTTTTCATGTAAATAAGTCATGAATGATTACTCATATTTTTGTAATTTTATGAGATATTTCATGCTAGTTGCCAAATGATGGTTCCCACATGTGTTAGGTGACTCACATGGGCTGCTAAGAGCTGATCATTGGAGTGTATATACCAATAGTACATACATCTAAAAGCTGTGTATTGTACGAGTACGAATACGGGTGCATACGAGTAGAATTGTTGATGAAACTGAACGAGGATGTAATTGTAAGCATTTTTGTTAAGTAGAAGTATTTTGATAAGTGTATTGAAGTCTTTCAAAAGTGTATAAATACATATTAAAACACTACATGTATATACATTTTAACTGAGTCGTTAAGTCATCGTTAGTCGTTACATGTAAGTGTTGTTTTGAAACCTTTAGGTTAACGATCTTGTTAAATGTTGTTAACCCAATGTTTATAATATCAAATGAGATTTTAAATTATTATATTATCATGATATTATCATGTATGAATATCTCTTAATATGATATATATACATTAAATGTCTTTACAACGATAATCGTTACATATATGTCTCGTTTAAAAATCATTAAGTTAGTAGTCTTGTTTTTACATATGTAGTTCATTGTTAATATACTTTATGATATGTTTTCTTATCATAGTATCATGTTAACTATATATATATATCCATATATATGTCATCATATAGTTTTTACAAGTTTTAACGTTCGTGAATCACCGATCAACTTGGGTGGTCAATTATCTATATGAAACATATTTCAATTAATCAAGTCTTAACAAGTTTGATTGCTTAACATGTTGGAAACATTTAATCATGTAAATATCAATCTCAATTAATATATATAAACATGGAAAAGTTCGGGTCACTACAGTACCTACCCGTTAAATAAATTTCGTCCCGAAATTTTAAGCTGTTGAAGGTGTTGACGAATCTTCTGGAAATAGATGCGGGTATTTCTTCTTCATCTGATCTTCACGCTCCCAGGTGAACTCGGGTCCTCTACGAGCATTCCATCGAACCTTAACAATTGGTATCTTGTTTTGCTTAAGTCTTTTAACCTCACGATCCATTATTTCGACGGGTTCTTCGATGAATTGGAGTTTTTCGTTGATTTGGATTTCATCTAACGGAATAGTGAGATCTTCTTTAGCAAAACATTTCTTCAAATTCGAGACATGGAAAGTGTTATGTACAGCCGCGAGTTGTTGAGGTAACTCAAGTCGGTAAGCTACTGGTCCGACACGATCAATAATCTTGAATGGTCCAATATACCTTGGATTTAATTTCCCTCGTTTACCAAATCGAACAACGCCTTTCCAAGGTGCAACTTTAAGCATGACCATCTCTCCAATTTCAAATTCTATATCTTTTCTTTTAATGTCAGCATAGCTCTTTTGTCGACTTTGGGCGGTTTTCAACCGTTGTTGAATTTGGATGATCTTCTCGGTAGTTTCTTGTATAATCTCCGGCCCCGTAATCTGTCTATCCCCCACTTCACTCCAACAAATCGGAGACCTGCACTTTCTACCATAAAGTGCTTCAAACGGCGCCATCTCAATGCTTGAATGGTAGCTGTTGTTGTAGGAAAATTCTGCTAACGGTAGATGTCGATCCCAACTGTTTCCGAAATCAATAACACATGCTCGTAGCATGTCTTCAAGCGTTTGTATCGTCCTTTCGCTCTGCCCATCAGTTTGTGGATGATAGGCAGTACTCATGTCTAGACGAGTTCCTAATGCTTGCTGTAATGTCTGCCAGAATCTTGAAATAAATCTGCCATCCCTATCAGAGATAATAGAGATTGGTATTCCATGTCTGGAGACGACTTCCTTCAAATACAGTCGTGCTAACTTCTCCATCTTGTCATCTTCTCTTATTGGTAGGAAGTGTGCTGATTTGGTGAGACGATCAACTATTACCCAAATAGTATCAAAACCACTTGCAGTCCTTGGCAATTTAGTGATGAAATCCATGGTAATGTTTTCCCATTTCCATTCCGGGATTTCGGGTTGTTGAAGTAGACCTGATGGTTTCTGATGCTCAGCTTTGACCTTAGAACACGTCAAACATTCTCCTACGTATTTAGCAACATCGGCTTTCATACCCGGCCACCAAAAATATTTCTTGAGATCCTTGTACATCTTCCCCGTTCCAGGATGTATTGAGTATCTGGTTTTATGAGCTTCTCTAAGTACCATTTCTCTCATATCTCCAAATTTTGGTACCCAAATCCTTTCAGCCCTATACCGGGTTCCGTCTTCCCGAATATTAAGATGCTTCTCCGATCCTTTGGGTATTTCATCCTTTAAATTTCCCTCTTTTAAAACTCCTTGTTACGCCTCCTTTATTTGAGTAGTAAGGTTATTATGAATCATTATATTCATAGATTTTACTCGAATGGGTTCTCTGTCCTTCCTGCTCAAGGCATCGGCTACCACATTTGCCTTCCCCGGATGGTAACGAATCTCAAAGTCGTAATCATTCAATAATTCAATCCACCTACGCTGCCTCATATTCAGTTGTTTCTGATTAAATATGTGTTGAAGACTTTTGTGGTCGGTATATATAATACTTTTGACCCCATATAAGTAGTGCCTCCAAGTCTTTAATGCAAAAACAACCGCGCCTAATTCCAAATCATGCGTCGTATAATTTTGTTCGTGAATCTTCAATTGTCTAGACGCATAAGCAATCACCTTCGTTCGTTGCATTAATACACAACCGAGACCTTGCTTTGATGCATCACAATAAATCACAAAATCATCATTCCCTTCAGGCAATGACAATATAGGTGCCGTAGTTAGCTTTTTCTTCAATAACTGAAACGCTTTCTCTTGTTCATCATTCCATTCAAATTTCTTCCCTTTATGCGTTAATGCAGTCAAGGGTTTTGCTATTCTGGAAAAGTCTTGGATGAACCTTCTGTAGTAACCAGCTAGTCCTAAAAACTGGCGTATGTGTTTCGGAGTTTTCGGGGTTTCCCACTTTTCAACAGTTTCTATCTTTGTCGGATCCACCTTAATACCTTCTTTGTTCACTATGTGACCGAGGAATTGAACTTCTTCCAACCAAAATGCACACTTTGAAAACTTAGCGTACAATTCTTCCTTCCTCAATACTTCTAACATCTTTCTCAAATGTTCACCGTGTTCTTGGTCATTCTTTGAGTAAATAAGTATGTCATCAATGAAAACAATGACAAACTTGTCAAGGTATGGTCCACACACTCGGTTCATAAGGTCCATGAACACAGCTGGTGCATTAGTTAAACCAAACGGCATGACCATAAACTCGTAATGACCGTAACGTGTTCTGAAAGCAGTCTTTGGAATATCATCTTCTTTCACCCGCATTTGATGATACCCGGAACGTAAGTCAATCTTTGAATAAACAGACGAGCCTTGTAGTTGATCAAATAAGTCGTCGATTCTCGGTAGTGGGTAGCGGTTCTTGATGGTAAGTTTGTTCAACTCTCGGTAGTCGATACACAACCTGAATGTACCATCTTTCTTCTTGACAAACAAAACAGGAGCTCCCCACGGTGATGTGCTTGGTCGAATGAAACCACGCTCTAAAAGTTCTTGTAATTGGGTTTGCAGTTCTTTCATCTCGCTGGGTGCGAGTCTGTAAGGAGCACGAGCTATTGGTGCAGCTCCTGGTACAAGATCTATTTGAAATTCAACGGATCGATGTGGGGGTAATCCCGGTAATTCTTTTGGAAATACATCGGGAAATTCTTTTGCAATGGGAACATCATTGATGCTCTTTTCTTCAGTTTGTACTTTCTCGACGTGTGCTAGAACAGCATAGCAACCTTTTCTTATTAGTTTTTGTGCCTTCAAATTACTAATAAGATGTAGCTTCGTGTTGCCCTTTTCTCCGTACACCATTAAGGGTTTTCCTTTTTCTCGTATAATGCGAATTGCATTTTTGTAACAAACGATCTCCGCTTTCACTTCTTTCAACCAGTCCATACCGATTATCACATCAAAACTCCCTAACTCTACTGGTATCAAATCAATCTTAAATGTTTCGCTAACCAGTTTAATTTCTCGATTCCGACATATATTATCTGCTGAAATTAATTTACCATTTGCTAATTCGAGTAAAAATTTACTATCCAAAGGCGTCAATGGACAACTTAATTTAGCACAAAAATCTCTACTCATATAGCTTCTATCCGCACCCGAATCAAATAAAACGTAAGCAGATTTATTGTCAATAAGAAACGTACCCGTAACAAGCTCCGGGTCTTCCTGTGCCTCTACCGCATTAATATTGAAAACTCTTCCACGGCCTTGTCCATTCGTGTTCTCCTGGTTCGGGCAATTTCTAATAATGTGGCCTGGTTTTCCACATTTATAACAAACTACATTGGCATAACTTGCTCCGACACTACTTGCTCCGCCATTACTCGTTCTGACACCATTTGTTCCTTTCGTTCTATTAACCCCTGGTCCGTAGACCTCACACTTCGCCGCGCTATGACCATTTCTTTTACACTTGTTGCAAAATTTGGTGCAGAACCCCGAGTGATTCTTTTCACACCTTTGGCATAGCTGCTTCTGATTGTTGTTGTTGTTGCGGTTATTATTGTTGTTGGGATGATTGTTGTAGTTGCTGTTGTTGTTGTTGTTGTTGTTGTTGTTGGGCCGTTTGTTGTAGTTGCGATTGATGTTGCGATTGTTGGGATAATTGTTGCGATTATTGTTGTAATTGCTGTTGTTGTTGTATTGGTGATTCTTATCACCGTTTTCCTCCCACTTTCTTTTGACTTGCTTCACATTGGCCTCTTCAGCAGTCTGTTCTTTAATTCTTTCTTCAATCTGGTTCACTAGTTTGTGAGCCATTCTACATGCCTGTTGTATGGAGGCGGGCTCGTGTGAACTTATATCTTCTTGGATTCTTTCCGGTAATCCTTTCACAAACGCGTCGATCTTCTCTTCCTCATCTTCGAATGCTCCCGGACACAATAGGCACAATTCTGTGAATCGTCTTTCGTACGTGGTAATATCAAATCCTTGGGTTCGTAACCCTCTAAGTTCTGTCTTGAGCTTATTGACCTCGGTTCTGGGACGGTACTTCTCGTTCATCAAGTGCTTGAATGCTGACCACGGTAGTGCGTACGCATCATCTTGTCCCACTTGCTCTAGATAGGTATTCCACCATGTTAACGCAGAACCTGTGAAGGTATGCGTAGCGTACTTCACTTTGTCCTCTTCAGTACACTTACTTATGGCAAACACCGATTCAACCTTCTCGGTCCACCGTTTCAATCCGATCGGTCCTTCGGTTCCATCAAATTCCAAAGGTTTGCAGGCAGTGAATTCTTTGTAGGTGCATCCTACACGATTTCCTGTACTGCTAGATCCAAGGTTATTGTTGGTATGTAGCGCAGCCTGTACTGCGGCTATGTTTGAAGCTAGAAAAGTACGGAATTCCTCTTCATTCATATTCACGGTGTGTCGAGTAGTCGGTGCCATTTCCTTCAAAATAGTTAAATGGAACAAGTTAATCATACAGAATATTAAGAGTAGTTAATAGTATTTCGTAGCATAATATGAACTCATTTATAAAAGCTTTTTCTTCATATTAGCGTTTTATAAGTTTAAATTCGGGTAGTACCTACCCGTTAAGTTCATACTTAGTAGCTAATATACAATTCAACTACTACAATTCTATATGAAAAACTGATTATAATAATATTTCGCGTTCAAACTTTTATACAATATTTTACAAACTTACAATACCGCTTATTTTACATAAAGCATGAAATATAGCACACAATAACTTTGATACAAGATAGTTGTGAAGACAATTCTAGCTAGTACACAAGTCGTTCAGCAAAGGCAATAAAGACACGTAATTCATACGTCCAGAAACAAGTCATGCATTCTGGTTTTACTAGGACTACTTCCCATCCTTGGTCTTGTGCAACATAACCGTTATGGCCGTTGATAAGACAGCGTGTTGTAACGTCATCAAAGGGACGAGGGTTACGTAATGTCCAACAGTCCCGTAATAATCTAAAAACCTCATTTCTTACCCCAATTACCGACTCCGTCACTTGTGGAAACGTTTTGTTTAATAGTTGTAGCCCGATGTTCTTGTTCTCACTTTGGTGATAAGCGAACATTACTAATCCGTAAGCATAACATGCTTCTTTATGTTGCATGTTAGCCGCTTTTTCTAAATCACGAAGTCCAATATTCGGATATATTGAGTCAAAATAATTTCTTAACCCGTTGCGTAAAATAGCATTTGGGTTCCCCGCAATATATGCGTCAAAGTAAACACATCGTAACTTATGGGTTTCCCAATGTGATATCCCCCATCTTTCAAACGAAAGTCTCTTATAAACCAAGACATTCTTGGAACGTTCTTCGAATGTCTTACAAACTGATCTCGCCTTAAATAGTTGTGCTGAAGAATTCTGGCCGACTCTAGACAAGATTTCATCAATCATGTCTCCAGGTAGGTCTCTTAAAATATTGGGTTGTCTATCCATTTTGTGTTTTTAAACTGTAAAATAGACAAGAGTTAGATTCATAAAAAAATACTTATTAATACAAGCAATTTTTACATATATCATAAAGCATAAGAACACTATATTACATATATTACACCACACGAATACAACTATCTTATTCCGACTCGCTCGTTTCTTCTTCTTCGGTTTTGGTTCGTTTTGCCAAGTTTCTAGGGATATATGATGTTCCCCTAATACGAGCCGTCGTTGTCCACATTGGTTTAGAAAAACCTGGTGGTTTAGAGGTTCCCGGGTCATTGTTACAACTTAAGGACTTCGGGGGTTGACGATACATATAAAGTTCATCGGGGTTGGAATTAGATTTCTCTATTTTTATGCCCTTTCCCTTATTATTTTCTTTTGCCTTTTTAAATTCAGTTGGGGTAATTTCTATAACATCATCGGAATTCTCGTCGGAATCCGATTCATCGGAGAATTGGTAATCCTCCCAATATTTTGCTTCCTTGGTGGAAACACCATTGACCATAATTAACTTTGGTCGGTTGGTTGAGGATTTTCTTTTACTTAACCGTTTTATTATTTCCCCCAACGGTTCTATTTCTTTATCCGGTTCCGATTCTTCTTCCGGTTCCGATTCTTCTTCCGGTTCCGACTCTTCTTCCGGTTCCTCTTCGGGAACTTGTGAATCAGTCCACAAATCATTCCAATTTACATTTGACTCTTCATTATTATTAGGTGAGTCAATGGGACTTGTTCTAGAGGTAGACATCTATCACATAATATCAAACACGTTAAGAGATTAATGTATCACATAATATTCATATGTTAAAAATATATAGTTTCCAACAAAAATGTTAAGCAATCATTTTTAAAGAAAACACGGTCGAAGTCCAGACTCACTAATGCATCCTAACAAACTCGATAAGACACACTAATGCAAATTTTCTGGTTCTCTAAGACCAACGCTCGGATACCAACTGAAATGTCCCGTTCTTATTGATTAAAAACGTTCCATATTAATTGATTTCGTTGCGAGGTTTTGACCTCTATATGAGACGTTTTTCAAAGACTGCATTCATTTTTAAAACAAACCATAACCTTTATTTCATAAATAAAGGTTTAAAAAGCTTTACGTAGATTATCAAATAATGATAATCTAAAATATCCTGTTTACACACGACCATTACATAATGGTTTACAATACAAATATGTTACATCGAAATCAGTTTCTTGAATGCAGTTTTTACACAATATCATACAAACATGGACTCCAAATCTTGTCCTTATTTTAGTATGCAACAGCGGAAGCTCTTAATATTCACCTGAGAATAAACATGCTTTAAACGTCAACAAAAATGTTGGTGAGTTATAGGTTTAACCTATATATATCAAATCGTAACAATAGACCACAAGATTTCATATTTCAATACACATCCCATACATAGAGATAAAAATCATTCATATGGTGAACACCTGGTAACCGACAATAACAAGATGCATATATAAGAATATCCCCATCATTCCGGGACACCCTTCGGATATGATATAAATTTCGAAGTACTAAAGCATCCGGTACTTTGGATGGGGTTTGTTAGGCCCAATAGATCTATCTTTAGGATTCGCGTCAATTAGGGTGTCTGTTCCCTAATTCTTAGATTACCAGACTTAATAAAAAGGGGCATATTCGATTTCGATAATTCAACCATAGAATGTAGTTTCACGTACTTGTGTCTATTTTGTAAATCATTTATAAAACCTGCATGTATTCTCATCCCAAAAATATTAGATTTTAAAAGTGGGACTATAACTCACTTTCACAGATTTTTACTTCGTCGGGAAGTAAGACTTGGCCACTGTTGATTCACGAACCTATAACAATATATACATATATATTAAAGTATGTTCAAAATATATTTACAACACTTTTAATATATTTTGATGTTTTAAGTTTATTAAGTCAGCTGTCCTAGTTAGTAACCTATAACTAGTTGTCCACAGTTAGATGTACAGAAATAAATCGATAAATATTATCTTGAATCAATCCACGACCCAGTGTATACGTATCTCAGTATTGATCACAACTCAAACTATATATATTTTGGAATCAACCTCAACCCTGTATAGCTAACTCCAACATTCACATATAGAGTGTCTATGGTTGTTCCGAAATATATATAGATGTGTCGACATGATAGGTCGAAACATTGTATACGTGTCTATGGTATCTCAAGATTACATAATATACAATACAAGTTGATTAAGTTATGGTTGGAATAGATTTGTTACCAATTTTCACGTAGCTAAAATGAGAAAAATTATCCAATCTTGTTTTACCCATAACTTCTTCATTTTAAATCCGTTTTGAGTGAATCAAATTGCTATGGTTTCATATTGAACTATATTTTATGAATCTAAACAGAAAAAGTATAGGTTTATAGTCGGAAAAATAAGTTACAAGTCGTTTTTGTAAAGGTAGTCATTTCAGTCGAAAGAACGACGTCTAGATGACCATTTTAGAAAACATACTTCCACTTTGAGTTTAACCATAATTTTTGGATATAGTTTCATGTTCATAATAAAAATCATTTTCTCAGAATAACAACTTTTAAATCAAAGTTTATCATAGTTTTTAATTAACTAACCCAAAACAGCCCGCGGTGTTACTACGACGGCGTAAATCCGGTTTTACGGTGTTTTTCGTGTTTCCAGGTTTTAAATCATTAAGTTAGCATATCATATAGATATAGAACATGTGTTTAGTTGATTTTAAAAGTCAAGTTAGAAGGATTAACTTTTGTTTGCGAACAAGTTTAGAATTAACTAAACTATGTTCTAGTGATTACAAGTTTAAACCTTCGAATAAGATAGCTTTATATGTATGAATCGAATGATGTTATGAACATCATTACTACCTTAATTTCCTTGGATAAACCTACTGGAAAAGAGAAAAATGGATCTAGCTTCAATGGATCCTTGGATGGCTCGAAGTTCTTGAAGCAGAATCATGACACGAAAACAAGTTCAAGTAAGATCATCACTTGAAATAAGATTGTTATAGTTATAGAAATTGAACCAAAGTTTGAATATGATTATTACCTTGTATTAGAATGATAACCTACTATAAGAAACAAAGATTTCTTGAGGTTGGATGATCACCTTACAAGATTGGAAGTGAGCTAGCAAACTTGAAAGTATTCTTGATTTTATGAAACTAGAACTTTTGGAATTTATGAAGAACACTTAGAACTTGAAGATAGAACTTGAGAGAGATCAATTAGATGAAGAAAATTGAAGAATGAAAGTGTTTGTAGGTGTTTTTGGTCGTTGGTGTATGGATTAGATATAAAGGATATGTAATTTTGTTTTCATGTAAATAAGTCATGAATGATTACTCATATTTTTGTAATTTTATGAGATATTTCATGCTAGTTGCCAAATGATGGTTCCCACATGTGTTAGGTGACTCACATGGGCTGCTAAGAGCTGATCATTGGAGTGTATATACCAATAGTACATACATCTAAAAGCTGTGTATTGTACGAGTACGAATACGGGTGCATACGAGTAGAATTGTTGATGAAACTGAACGAGGATGTAATTGTAAGCATTTTTGTTAAGTAGAAGTATTTTGATAAGTGTATTGAAGTCTTTCAAAAGTGTATAAATACATATTAAAACACTACATGTATATACATTTTAACTGAGTCGTTAAGTCATCGTTAGTCGTTACATGTAAGTGTTGTTTTGAAACCTTTAGGTTAACGATCTTGTTAAATGTTGTTAACCCAATGTTTATAATATCAAATGAGATTTTAAATTATTATATTATCATGATATTATCATGTATGAATATCTCTTAATATGATATATATACATTAAATGTCTTTACAACGATAATCGTTACATATATGTCTCGTTTAAAAATCATTAAGTTAGTAGTCTTGTTTTTACATATGTAGTTCATTGTTAATATACTTTATGATATGTTTTCTTATCATAGTATCATGTTAACTATATATATATATCCATATATATGTCATCATATAGTTTTTACAAGTTTTAACGTTCGTGAATCACCGATCAACTTGGGTGGTCAATTATCTATATGAAACATATTTCAATTAATCAAGTCTTAACAAGTTTGATTGCTTAACATGTTGGAAACATTTAATCATGTAAATATCAATCTCAATTAATATATATAAACATGGAAAAGTTCGGGTCACTACATCCGATTTGTTGGAGTGAAGTGGGGGATAGACAGATTACGGGTCCGGAGATTATACAAGAAACTACCGAGAAGATCATCCAAATTCAACAACGGTTGAAAACCGCTCAAAGTCGACAAAAGAGCTATGCTGACATTAAAAGAAAAGATATAGAATTTGAAATTGGAGAAATGGTCATGCTTAAAGTTGCACCTTGGAAAGGCGTTGTTCGATTTGGTAAACGAGGGAAATTAAATCCAAGGTATATTGGACCATTCAAGATTATTGATCGTGTCGGACCAGTAGCTTACCGACTTGAGTTACCTCAACAGCTCGCGGCTGTACATAACACTTTCCACGTCTCGAATTTGAAGAAATGTTTTGCTAAAGAATATCTCACTATTCCGTTAGATGAAATCCAAATCAACGAAAAACTTCAATTCATCGAAGAACCCGTCGAAATAATGGATCGTGAGGTTAAAAGACTTAAGCAAAACAAGATACCAATTGTTAAGGTTTGATGGAATGCTCGTAGAGGACCCGAGTTCACCTGGGAGCGTGAAGATCTGATGAAGAACAAATACCCGCATCTATTTCCAGAAGATTCGTCAACACCTTCAACAGCTTAAAATTTCGGGACGAAATTTATTTAACGGGTAGGTACTGTAGTGACCCGAACTTTTCCATGTTTATATATATTAATTGAGATTGATATTTACATGATTAAATGTTTCCAACATGTTAAGCAATCAAACTTGTTAAGACTTGATTAATTGAAATAGGTTTCATATAGACAATTGACCACCCAAGTTGACCGGTGATTCACGAACGTTAAAACTTGTAAAAACTATATGATGACATATATATGGTTATATATATAGTTAACATTATATTATGATAATTAAACATATCATTAAGTATATTAACAATGAACTACATATGTAAAAACAAGACTACTAACTTAATGATTTTGAAACGAGACATATATGTAACGATTATCGTTGTAACGACATTTAATGTATATATATCATATTAAGAGATATTCGTACATCATAATATCATGATAATATAATAATTTAAAATCTCTTTTGATATTATAAACATTGGGTTAACAACATTTAACAAGATCGTTAACCTAAAGGTTTCAAAACAACATTTACATGTAACGACTAACGATGACTTAACGACTCAGTTAAAATGTATATACATGTAGTGTTTTAATATGTATTTATACAATTTTGAAAGACTTCAATACACTTATCAAAATACTTCTACTTAACAAAAATGCTTACAATTACATCCTCGTTCAGTTTCATCAACAATTCTACTCGTATGCACCCGTATTCGTACTCGTACAATACACAGCTTTTAGATGTATGTACTATTGGTATATACACTCCAATGATCAGCTCTTAGCAGCCCATGTGAGTCACCTAACACATGTGGGAACCATCATTTGGCAACTAGCATGAAATATCTCATAAAATTACAAAAATATGAGTAATCATTCATGACTTATTTACATGAAAACAAAATTACATATCCTTTATATCTAATCCATACACCAACGACCAAAAACACCTACAAACACTTTCATTCTTCAATTTTCTTCATCTAATTGATCTCTCTCAAGTTCTATCTTCAAGTTCTAAGTGTTCTTCATAAATTCCAAAAGTTCTAGTTTCATAAAATCAAGAATACTTTCAAGTTTGCTAGCTCAGTTCCAATCTTGTAAGGTGATCATCCAACCTCAAGAAATCTTTGTTTCTTACAGTAGGTTATCATTCTAATACAAGGTAATAATCATATTCAAACTTTGGTTCAATTTCTATAACTATAACAATCTTATTTCAAGTGATGATCTTACTTGAACTTGTTTTCGTGTCATGATTCTGCTTCAAGAACTTCAAGCCATCCAAGGATCCATTGAAGCTAGATCCATTTTTCTCTTTTCCAATAGGTTTATCCAAGGAAATTAAGGTAGTAATGATGTTCATAACATCATTCGATTCATACATATAAAGCTATCTTATTCGAAGGTTTAAACTTGTAATCACTAGAACATAGTTTAGTTAATTCTAAACTTGTTCGCAAACAAAAGTTAATCCTTCTAACTTGACTTTTAAAATAAACTAAACACATGTTCTATATTTATATGATATGCTAACTTAATGATTTAAAACCTGGAAACACGAAAAACACCGAAAAACCGGATTTACGCCGTCGTAGTAACACCGCGGGCTGTTTTGGGTTAGTTAATTAAAAACTATGATAAACTTTGAATTAAAAGTTGTTATTCTGAGAAAATGATTTTTATTATGAATATGAAACTATATCCAAAAATTATGGTTAAACTCAAAGTGGAAGTATGTTTTCTAAAATGGTCATCTAGACGTCGTTCTTTCGACTGAAATGACTACTTTTACAAAAATGACTTGTAACTTATTTTTCCGACTATAAACCTATTCTTTTTCTGTTTAGATTCATAAAATAGAGTTCAATATGAAACCATAGCAATTTGATTCACTCAAAACGGATTTAAAATGAAGAAGTTATGGGTAAAACAAGATTGGATAATTTTTCTCATTTTAGCTACGTGAAAATTGGTAACAAATCTATTCCAACCATAACTTAATCAACTTGTATTGTATATTATGTAATCTTGAGATACCATAGACACGTATACAATGTTTTGACCTATCATGTCGACACATCTATATATATTTCGGAACAACCATAGACACTCTATATGTGAATGTTGGAGTTAGCTATACAGGGTTGAGGTTGATTCCAAAATATATATAGTTTGAGTTGTGATCAATACTGAGATACGTATACACTGGGTCGTGGATTGATTCAAGATAATATTTATCGATTTATTTATGTACATCTAACTGTGGACAACTAGTTGTAGGTTACTAACGAGGACAGCTGACTTAATAAACTTAAAACATCAAAATATATTAAAAGTGTTGTAAATATATTTTGAACATACTTTGATATATATGTATATATTGTTATAGGTTCGTGAATCAGCCAGTGGCCAAGTCATACTTCCCGACGAAGTAAAAATCTGTGAAAGTGAGTTATAGTCCCACTTTTAAAATCTAATATTTTTGGGATGAGAATACATGCAGGTTTTATAAATGATTTACAAAATAGACACAAGTACGTGAAACTACATTCTATGGTTGAATTATTGAAATCGAATATGCCCCTTTTTATTAAGTCTGGTAATCTAAGAATTAGGGAACAGACACCCTAATTGACGCGAATCCTAAAGATAGATCTATTGGGCCTAACAAACCCCATCCAAAGTACCGGATGCTTTAGTACTTCGAAATTTATATCATATCCGAAGGGTGTCCCGGAATGATGGGGATATTCTTATATATGCATCTTGTTATTGTCGGTTACCAGGTGTTCACCATATGAATGATTTTTATCTCTATGTATGGGATGTGTATTGAAATATGAAATCTTGTGGTCTATTATTATGATTTGATATATATATAGGTTAAACCTATAACTCACCAACATTTTTGTTGACGTTTTAAGCATGTTTATTCTCAGGTGATTATTAAGAGCTTCCGCTGTCGCATACTTAAATAAGGACGAGATTTGGAGTCCATGCTTGTATGATATTGTGTAAAAACTGCATTCAAGAAACTTATTTTGTTGTAACATATTTGTATTGTAAACCATTATGTAATGGTCGTGTGTAAACAGGATATTTTAGATTATCATTATTTGATAATCTACGTAAAGCTTTTTAAAACCTTTATCTATGAAATAAAGGTTATGGTTTGTTTTAAAAATGAATGCAGTCTTTGAAAAACGTCTCATATAGAGGTCAAAACCTCGCAACGAAATCAATTAATATGGAACGTTTTTAATCAATAAGAACGGGACATTTCAATAAGTCTTTAAAACAACGTTTGACCAAAATATGTCGCATTCATTTCAATTATAAAGATGTTTTAAGGTTTACAAAGTAGGTTCGACGACCAAACATGTTACAATGTTATAAGTACAATTGAAACCTATGCGACACAAATTAAGTTAAGTCAAAAGACGCTCCACGTATACATGTATACTCGACATCCAAGCAAGTATCAAAAGTAATGAGTGGAAGCATGTATCACAAAACGTTCAAGGACCTGAGAAAAACATAGAAATCTGTCAACGAAAACGTTGGTGAAATCATAGGTTTAAGTAAGTAAGTGCAAATGAACCACAAGATTTATATCATTGAAATAATAGTAAACCAGTCTAAAATTGTTATCACGAGCACCCAATTATCAAGGCTTAACTTTCCATCCATAGAACCCCATCACAAAAGTGTTAGAACATACACTGTTTTTCAAAAATATATTTCATCCGAATAACGGTAGCAAACCGTCCGAATGAGGGTTTGTCAAACCCATATGGCCATATAACATAAGTTCTCGCTTACACCCGGCAAGTGTAACTAATGATAATCGAATTGAGGATTGTTGTTAGAATGTTTGTTTTCCTGTACTTGTGTTCACTTAGTAAAAAGAAACGTTTATGTTTTCTCATCCCAAATGTAAGTTCAAAAGTGTAAAATTGGGACTATGATCTTACCTTGAGTGCAAGCGTAAATAAGTACTTCACAAGTAAACGTGTGCAAGGACAATTGCTAGTTTTGACCTAAACAAGTAGGTTGTATCAATATCGATAAACACGATTGGTCAAAGTTGTTCAATTAGTCCTATGGCTCGTTACGACCCGATTATATATAGCATGTGAGCCAAATTGTCAAGTTTCATGCAAGAATCAAGTATATAAGAAGATTAGAACGGTTTAAACAAGTATTGGTTAAGTTTGGACAAAAGTCAACTTTGGTCAAGTCAAAGTCAACAAAAAGTCTACACGTTCGGGTCGGATGCCGAACGATTTTTCTGAGGTTTTTAATCATATATAAGCATGTTGGAACAAGTTACATGTGAATTGGAGGTCCACAACATAGCAAACATTTTTCGTAAAAGTGCCAAGTTGGACAGCCTATTTTGGAGCACCGCTCAAGGTTATGGAGCGCCGCTCCATGTACCTATTCAGCAAATCTGGCAGTTTTTAACACTTAAGGCACGAACCTAACTTCAAACCACCATAACTTATGAACCGTAAACATTCAAAACACGTATCTTACATCGTTAGAAAGATAATTTAACAAGGAACACAACTAAACACATTTCATCAATCAAAAACATCATTTACAATAACCGATTTCTAGCCAAGTGGTCATTAAAAGTCCATTTTCAAAGTTTCAAGTTCATAAATGCATATTTATGATTCGGGAACTTACTACCTACATACAATACGCCGCTTCGTAGGTAATCAAGCATACAATCCAACTAACCACTTACCAACAGCAATTCATGGCATTCAATACATCAAATGTTCACACTTAGGTCTATCAAACCCTAACCAACATCACCCAAAATCAATAATCAAGTTTATGAAGTTTTCTAAAGTAAACTACACATCAAATTGAAGCTAGTGATACTAGCAACACAATTAAAACATGCACTTATAATATTTAACAACATTCAAGCAACCAAATCACCAAATTAAACACACCAAAATTCAAGTTCATGCTAGTTCCTTAAAATAACGAGATCGAACATATAAATCACATATTCATGTTAGACTTGAGCCATAGACACTAATTAACACTTTTATAAGTAAAAATCATCAAGAACACAAAATCTAGTGATTTTAGAAAGTTACCCAAATGAGAAGTAATCGGTATGGATTCGAAGAGGAAGATGCAAGGATTCCAAATATGTAATTTGTTTTGATGTTTGATTGCTAGATTGGAAATGGATTATGAATCTTTGAATTGGAGTTTGAGAGAAAATGTTGAAAGTATTAAATAAAATGGAAAAGAAAATGGATAATGAAAGGAGGTGGGTGTTGACTAGTCCATCTAGTCACATCTTTAATCAATTAGCAAAACTAGTCCCTCAAGTTCAGTTGCGAGTACGTGAATTACTTAAACAAGATAATTTAGAAACGCGTATTAACGGAAGATGTTATAAATATTTAACGTACTATAAAATAGTTAAACGGAAAGTAAACGGAAAAAGGCGGGATGTTACATTACCTACTCCTTAAAAGAAAATTTCGTCCTGAAATTTAAGTAGGCGTAGTAGTCGTTGTTTCTTCCTCGAGATCTTGCGTTTTCGAATCCGCGAATAAATGAGGGTATTCCTTTTGCATTTGATCTTGTCTTTCCTAAGTAAACTCGGGTCCCCTTTTGGCATTCCAATGGACCTTAACAATTGGAATTCGGATTTTTTTTAGCGTCTTGACGAAAGTATCCACAATTTCAACCGGTTCTTCCACAAAATGAAGTTTGTCATCAATAGTAAGCTCTTCGAGAGGGATGACGATATCGGGTTCGGCAAGGCACTTTTTCAAGTTGGAAACATGAAAAGTAGGATGAACGGAGCTCAGTTAAGGCGGAATATCTAAACGATAAGCAAGGGTTCCAACACGCTCCACGATTTTGAAAGGACCAATATACCGCGGATTTAGCTTCCCGCGTTTCCCGAAACGGATTACACCTTTCCAAGGTGATACTTTTAACATTACGCGATCACCGACTTGAAATTCAAGGTCGTTGCGTCATTTTTCGGTATAGCTCTTTTAACGACTTCGGGCCATCCTAAGTCTATCTCAGATTTGAACGATCTTCTCGGTTGTTTCATGAATGAGTTCGGGTCCGGTGATTTGTGTGTCGCCTACTTCGCCCAACAAAGAGGTGAACGACATTTTCGGCCATATAATGCTTCGAATGGTGCGGCGTTAATACTCGCGTGATAACTATTGTTGTAGGAGAATTCGGAGAGAGGTAAGTGCTTGTCCCAAGCTTTTTTGAAATCGATAACGCAAGCTCGTAGCATGTCTTCCAAGGTTTGAATTGTGCGTTCGCTTTGTCCGTCGGTTTGTGGATGATATGCGGTGCTCATGTCTAAACGCATTCCCTGTCCCGTTCTTATTGATTAAAAACGTTCCATATTAATTGATTTTGTTGCGAGGTTTTGACCTCTATATGAGAAGTTTTTCAAAGACTGCATTCATTTTAAAACAAACCATAACCTTTATTTCATCAATAAAGGTTTAAAAAGCTTTACGTAGATTATCAAATAACGATAATCTAAAATATACTGTTTACACGCGACCGTTACATAATGGTTTACAATACAAATATGTTACAACGAAATAAGTTTCTTGAATGCAGTTTTTACACAATATCATACAAGCATGGACTCCAAATCTCGTCCTTATTTAAGTATGCGACAGCGGAAGCTCTTAATATTCACCTGAGAATAAACATGCTTTAAACGTCAACAAAAATGTTGGTGAGTTATAGGTTTAACCTATATATATCAAATCGTAACAATAGACTACAAGATTTCATATTTCAATATACATCCCATACATAGAGATAAAAATCATTCATATGGTGAACACCTGGTAACCGACATTAACAAGATGCATATATAAGAATATCCCCATCATTCCGGGACACCCTTCGGATATGATATATATTTTGAAGTACTAAAGCATCCGGTACTTTGGATGGGGTTTGTTAGGCCCAATAGATCTATCTTTAGGATTCGCGTCAATTAGGGTGTCTGTTCCCTAATTCTTAGATTACCAGACTTAATAAAAAGGGGCATATTCGATTTCGATAATTCAACCATAGAATGTAGTTTCACGTACTTGTGTCTATTTTGTAAATCATTTATAAAACCTGCATGTATTCTCATCCCAAAAATATTAGATTTTAAAAGTGGGACTATAACTCACTTTCACAGATTTTTACTTCCTCGGGAAGTAAGACTTGGCCACTGGTATATGTGTCTATGGTATCTCAAGATTACATAATATACAATACAAGTTGATTAAGTTATGGTTGGAATAGATTTGTTACCAATTTTCACGTAGCTAAAATGAGAAAAATTATCCAATCTTGTTTTACCCATAACTTCTTCATTTTAAATCCATTTTGAGTGAATCAAATTGCTATGGTTTCATATTGAACTCTATTTTATGAATCTAAACATAAAAAGTATAGGTTTATAGTCAGAAAAATAAGTTACAAGTCGTTTTTGTAAAGGTAGTCATTTCAGTCGAAAGAACGACATCTAGATGACCATTTTAGAAAACATACTTCCACTTTGAGTTTAACCATAATTTTTGGATATAGTTTCATGTTCATAATAAAAATCATTTTCTCAGAATAACAACTTTTAAATCAAAGTTTATCATAGTTTTTAATTAACTAACCCAAAACAGCCCGCGGTGTTACTACGACGGCGTAAATCCGATTTTACGGTGTTTTTCGTGTTTCCAGGTTTTAAATCATTAAGTTAGCATATAATATAGATATAGAACATGTGTGTAGTTGATTTTAAAAGTAAAGTTAGAAGGATTAACTTTTGTTTGCGAACAAGTTTAGAATTAACTAAACTATGTTCTAGTGATTACAAGTTTAAACCTTCGAATAAGATAACTTTATATGTATGAATTGAATGATGTTATGAACATCATTACTACCTTAAGTTCCTTGGATAAACCTACTGGAAAAGAGAAAAATGGATCTAGCTTCAACAGATCCTTGGATGGCTCGAAGTTCTTAAAGCAGAATCATGACACAAAAACAAGTTCAAGTAAGATCATCACTAGAAATAAGATTGTTATAGTTATAGAAATTGAACAAAAGTTTGAATATGATTATTACCTTGTTTTAGAATGATAACCTACTGTAAGAAACAAAGATTTCTTGAGGTTGGATGATCACCTTACAAGATTGGAAGTGAGCTAGCAAACTTGAAAGTATTCTTGATTTTATGAAACTAGAACTTTTGGAATTTATGAAGAACACTTAGAACTTGAAGATAGAACTTGAGAGAGATCAATTAGATGAAGAAAATGAATAATTAAAGTGTTTGTAGGTGTTTTTGGTCGTTGGTGTATGGATTAGATATAAAGGATATGTAATTTTGTTTTCATGTAAATAAGATATGAATGATTACTCATATTTTTGTAATTTTATGAGATATTTCATGCTAGTTGCCAAATGATGGTTCCTACATGTGTTAGGTGACTCACATGGGCTGCTAAGAGCTGATCATTGGAGTGTATATACCAATAGTACATACATCTAAAAGCTGTGTATTGTACGAGTACGAATACGGGTGCATACGAGTAGAATTGTTGATGAAACTGAACGAGGATGTAATTGTAATCATTTTTGTTAAGTAGAAGTATTTTGATAAGTGTCTTGAAGTATTTCAAAAGTGTATAAATACATATTAAAACACTATATGTATATACATTTTAACTGAGTCGTTAAGTCATCGTTAGTCGCTACATGTAAATGTTGTTTTGAAACATTTAGGTTAACGATCTTGTTGAATGTTGTTAACCCATTGTTTATTATAACAAATGAGATGTTAAATTGTTATATTATCATGATATTATGATATATAATATATCTTAGTATGATATATATACAGTTAAATGTCGTTACAACGATAATCGTTACATATATGTCTCGTTTCGAAATCATTAAGTTAGTAGTCTTATTTTTACATATGTATTTCATTGTTAATACACTTAATAATATATTTACTTATCATTTAACATAATTAACCAAGTGTATCAATATCTTAATATGATTCATATGTACCTAGTAAGACGTTGTTATAACGATAATCGTTATATATATCGTTTTCGAGTTTCTTAAATTAATAGTCTCATTTTTATGTATATAACTCATTGTTAAAATACCTAATGAGATACATACTTATACTAAAATCATGTTAACTATATATATAACCATATATATGTCATCGTATAGTTTTTACAAGTTTTAACGTTCGTGAATCACCGGTCAATTGTCCATATGAAACCTATTTCAATTAATCAAGTCTTAACAAGTTTGATTGCTTAACATGTTGGAAACACTTAATCATGTAAATAACAATTTCATTTAATATATATATATATATATATATATATATATATATATATATATATATATATATATATATATATATATATATATATATATATATAACATGCAAAAGTTCGGGTCACTACAGTACCTACCCGTTAAATAAATTTCGTCCCGAAATTTTAAGCAGTTGGAGGTGTTGATGTATCTTCTGGAAATAAATGCTGGTATTTCTTCTTCATCTGATCTTCACGCTCCCAGGTGAACTCGGGTCCTCTACGAGCATTCCCTCGAACCTTAACAATCGGTATCTTATTTTGTTTAAGTCTCTTAACCTCACGATCCATTATTTCGACGGGTTCTTCAATGAATTGAAGTTTTTCATTGATTTCGATTTCGTCCAACGGAATAGTGAGATCTTCTTTAGCAAAAAATTTCTTCAAATTCGAGACGTGGAAAGTGTTATGTACAGCCGCGAGTTGTTGAGGTAGCTCCAGTTGGTAAGCTACTGGTCCGACACGATCTATAATCTTGAATGGTCCAATGTACCTTGGATTTAGTTTCCCCCGTTTACCAAATCGAACAACGCCTTTCCAAGGTGCAACTTTAAGCATGACCATTTCTCCAATTTCAAATTCTATATCTTTTCTTTTAATGTCAGCGTAGCTCTTTTGTCGACTTTGAGCGGTTTTCAACCGTTGTTGAATTTGGATGATCTTCTCGGTAGTTTCTTGTATAATCTCCGGACCCGTAATCTTGTATATTCAGTTGTTTCTGATTAAATATGTGTTGAAGACTTTTGTGGTCGGTATATATAATACTTTTGACCCCATATAAGTAGTGCCTCCAAGTCTTTAATGTAAAAACAACCGCGCCTAATTCCAAATCATGCGTCGTATAATTTTGTTCGTGAATCTTCAATTGTCTAGACGCATAAGCAATCACCTTCGTTCGTTGCATTAATACACAACCGAGACCTTGCTTTGATGCGTCACAATAAATCATAAAATCATCATTCCCTTCAGGCAATGACAATATAGGTGCCGTAGTTAGCTTTTTCTTCAATAACTGAAACGCTTTCTCTTGTTCACCATTCCATTCAAATTTCTTCCCTTTATGCGTTAATGCAGTCAAGGGTTTTGCTATTCTGGAAAAGTCTTGGATGAACCTTCTGTAGTAACCAGCTAGTCCTAAAAATTGACGTATATGCTTCGGAGTTTTTAGGGTTTCCCACTTTTCAACGGTTTTGATCTTTGCCGGGTCCACCTGGATACCTTCTTTGTTCACTATGTGACCGAGGAATTGAACTTCTTCCAACCAAAATGCACACTTTGAAAACTTAGCGTACAATTTTTCTTTCCTCAATACTTCTAGCACTTTTCTCAAATGTTCTTCATGCTCTTGATCATTCTTTGAGTAAATAAGTATGTCATCGATGAAAACAATAACAAATTTTCAAGATATGGCCCACACACTCGGTTCATAAGGTCCATGAACACAGCTGGTGCGTTAGTCAATCCGAACAGCATAACCATAAACTCGTAATGACCATAACGCGTCCTAAAAGCAGTTTTTGGAATATTATCCTCCTTTACTCGCATTTGATGATATCCAGAACGTAAATGGATCTTCGAATAAACCGACGAGCCTTGTAGTTGATCAAATAAGTCGTCAATTCTCGGCAGTGGATAACGGTTTTTGATGGTAAGTTTGTTCAACTCTCTGTAGTCAATACACAACCTAAATGTACCATCCTTCTTCTTAACAAACAAAACAGGAGCTCCCCATGGTGATGTGCTTGGTCGAATGAAACCACGTTCTAATAGTTCTTGCAGTTGGCATTGCAGTTCTTTCATCTTGCTGGGTGCGAGTCTATAAGGAGCACGAGCTATTGGTGCAGCTCCTGGTACAAGATTTATTTGAAATTCAACGGATCGATGTGGGGGTAATCCGGTAATTCTTTCGGAAATACATCGGGAAATTCTTTTGCAATGGGAACATCATTGATGCTCTTTTCTTCAGTTTGTACTTTCTCGACGTGTGCTAGAACAGCATAGCAACCTTTTCTTATTAGTTTTTATGCCTTCAAATTACTAATAAGATGTAGCTTCGTGTTGCCCTTTTCTCCGTACAACATTAAGGGTTTTTCTTTTTCTCGTATAATGCGAATTGAATTTTTGTAACAAACGATCTCTGCTTTCACTTCTTTCAACCAGTCCATACCGATTATCACATCAAAACTCCCTAACTCTACTGGTATCAAATCAATCTTAAATGTTTCGCTAACCAGTTTAATTTCTCGATTCCGACATATATTATCTACTGAAATTAATTTACCATTTGCTAATTCGAGTAAAAATTTACTATCCAAAGGCGTCAATGGACAACTTAATTTAGCACAAAAATCTCTACTCATATAGCTTCTATCCGCACCCGAATCAAATACAACGTAAGCAAATTTATTGTCAATAAGAAACGTACCCGTAACAAGCTCCTTGTCTTCCTGTGCCTCTGCCGCATTAATATTGAAAACTCTTCCGCGACCTTGTCCATTCGTGTTCTCCTGGTTCGGGCAATTTCTAATAATGTGGCCCGGTTTTCCACATTTATAACAAACTACATTGGCATAACTTGCTCCGACACTACTTGCTCCGCCATTACTCGTTCCGACACCATTTTTTCCTTTCGTTCTATTAACCCCTGGTCCGTAGACCTCACACTTCGCCACGCTATGACCATTTCTTTTACACTTGTTGCAAAATTTGGTGCAGAACCCCGAGTGATACTTTTCACACCTTTGGCATAGCTGCTTCTGATTGTTGTTGTTGTTGAGGTTGTTATTGTTGTTGGGATGATTGTTGTAGTTGCTGTTGTTGTTATTGTTGTTGTTGTTGTTGTTGTTGGGCCATTTGTTGTAGTTGCGATTGATGTTGCGATTGTTAGGATAATTGTTGCGATTATTATTGTAATTGCTGTTGTTGTTGTATTGGTGATTCTTATCACCGTTTTCCTCCCACTTTCTTTTGACTTGCTTCACATTAGCCTCTTCAGCCGTCTGTTCTTTAATTCTTTCCTCAATCTGGTTCACTAGTTTGTGAGCCATTCTACATGCCTGTTATATGGAGGCGGGCTCGTGTGAACTTATATCTTCTTGGATTCTTTCCGGTAATCCTTTCATAAATGCGTCGATCTTCTCTTCCTCATCTTCGAATGCTCCCGGACACAATAGGCACAATTCTGTGAATCGTCTTTCGTACGTGGTAATATCAAATCCTTGGGTTCGTAACCCTCTAAGTTCTGTCTTGAGCTTATTGACCTCGGTTCTGGGACGGTACTTCTCGTTCATCAAGTGCTTGAATGCTGACCACGGTAGTGCGTACGCATCGTCTTGTCCCACTTGCTCTAGATAGGTATTCCACCATGTTAACGCAGAACCTATGAAGGTTTGCGTAGCGTACTTCACTTTGTCCTCTTCAGTACACTTACTTATGGCAAACACTGATTCGACCTTCTCGGTCCACCGTTTCAATCCGATCGGTCCTTCGGTTCCATCAAATTCTAAAGGTTTGCAGGCAGTGAATTCTTTGTAGGTGCATCCTACACGATTTCCTGTACTGCTAGATCCAAGGTTATTGTTGGTATGTAGAGCAGCCTGTACTGCGGCTATGTTTGAAGCTAGAAAAGTACGGAATTCCTCTTCATTCATATTCACGGTGTGTCGAGTAGTCGGTGCCATTTCCTTCAAAATAGTCAAATGAAACGAGTTAATCATATAGAATATTAAGAGTAGTTAATAGTATTTCGTAGCATAATATGAACTCATTTATAAAAGCTTTTTCTTCATATTAGCGTTTTATAAGTTTAAATTCGGGTAGTACCTACCCGTTAAGTTCATACTTAGTAGCTAATATACAATTCAACTATTACAATTCTATATGAAAAACTGATTATAATAATATTTTGCGTTCAAACTTTTACACAATATTTTACAAACCTACAATACTGCTTATTTTACATATAGCATGAAATATAGCACACAATAACTTTGATACAAGATAGTTGTGAAGATAATTCTAGCTAGTACACAAGTCGTTCAGCAAAGGCAATAAAGACACGTAATTCATACTTCCAGAAACAAGTCATGCATTCTAGTTTTACTAGGACTACTTCCCATCCTTGGTCTTGTGGAACATAACCGTTATGGCCATTGATAAGACAGCGTGTTGTAACGTCGTCAAAGGGACGAGGGTTACGTAATGACCAACAGTCTTGTAATATCCTAAAAACCTCATTTCTTACCCCAATTACCGACTCCGTCACTTGTGGGAACGTTTTGTTTAATAGCTGTAGCCCGATGTTCTTTTTCTCACTTTGGTGAGAAGCAAACATTACTAACCCATAAGCATAGCATGCTTCTTTATGTTGCATGTTAGCCGCTTTTTCTAAATCATGAAGTCCTATATTCGGATACATTGAGTCAAAATAATTTCTTAACCCGTTGCGTAAAATAGCATTTGGGTTCCCCGCAATATATGCGTCAAAGTAAACAGATCGTAACTTATGGGTTTCCCAATGTGATATCCCCCATCTTTCAAACGAAAGTCTCTTATAAACCAAGACATTCTTGGAACGTTCTTCGAATGTCTTACAAACTGATCTCGCCTTAAATAATTGTGCCGAAGAATTCTGACCGACTCTAGACAAGATTTCATCAATCATGTCTCCGGGTAGGTCTCTTAAAATATTGGGTTGTCTATCCATTTTGTGTTTTTATACTGTAAAATAGACAAGAGTTAGATTCATAAAAAAAATACTTATTAATACAAGAAATTTTTACATATATCATAAAGCATAAGCACACTATATTACATATATTACACCACACGAATACAACTATCGTATTCCGACTCGCTTGTTTCTTCTTCTTCGGTTTTGGTTCGTTTTGCCAAGTTTCTAGGGATATATGATGTTCCCCTAATACGAGCCGTCGTTTTCCACATTGGTTTAGAAAAACCTGGTGGTTTAGAGGTTCCCGGGTCATTGTTACAACTTAAGGACTTCGGGGGTTGACGATACATATAAAGTTCATCGGGGTTGGAATTAGATTTCTCTATTTTTATGCCCTTTCCCTTATTATTTTCTTTTATCTTTTTAAATTCAGTTGGGGTAATTTCTATAACATCATCGGAATTCTCGTCGGAATCCGATTCATCGGAGAATTGGTAATCCTCCCAATATTTTGCTTCCTTGGCGGAAACACCATTGACCATAATTAACCTTGGTCGGTTGGTTGAGGATTTTCTTTTACTTAACCGCTTTATTATTTCCCCCACCGGTTCTATTTCTTCATCCGGTTCCGATTCTTCTTCCGGTTCCGATTCTTCTTCCGGTTCCGACTCTTCTTCCGGTTGCTCTTCGGGAACATGTGAATCAGTCCACGAATCATTCCAATTTACATTTGACTCTTCATTATTATTAGGTGAGTCAATGGGACTTGTTCTAGAGGTAGACATCTATCACATAATATCAAACGCGTTAAGAGAGTAATATATCACATAATATTCACATGTTAAAAATATATAGTTTCCAACAAAATTTGTTAAGCAATCATTTTTCAAGTAAACACGGTCGAAGTCCAGACTCATTAATGCATCCTAACAAACTCGATAAGACACACTAATGCAAAATTCTGGTTCTCTAAGACCAACGCTCTGATACCAACTGAAATGTCCCGTTCTTATTGATTAAAAACGTTCCATATTAATTGATTTCGTTGCGAGGTTTTGACCTCTATATGAGACGTTTTTCAAAGACTGCATTCATTTTAAAACAAACCATAACCTTTATTTCATCAATAAAGGTTTAAAAAGCTTTACATAGATTATCAAATAATGATAATCTAAAATATCCTGTTTACACGCGACCATTACATAATGGTTTACAATACAAATATGTTACAACGAAATAAGTTTCTTGAATGCAGTTTTTACGCAATATCATACAAGCATGGACTCCAAATCTCGTCCTTATTTAAGTATGCGACAGCGGAAGCTCTTAATATTCACCTGAGAATAAACATGCTTCAAACGTCAACAAAAATGTTGGTGAGTTATAGGTTTAACCTATATATATCAAATCGTAACAATAGACCACAAGATTTCATATTTCAATATACATCCCATACATAGAGATAAAAATCATTCATATGGTGAACACCTGGTAACCGATATTAACAAGATGCATATATAAGAATATCCCCATCATTCCGGGACACCCTTCGGATATGATATAAATTTCGAAGTACTAAAGCATCCGATACTTTGGATGGGGTTTGTTAGGCCCAATAGATCTATCTTTAGGATTCGCGTCAATTAGGGTGTCTGTTCCCTAATTCTTAGATTACCAGACTTAATAAAAAGAGGCATATTCGATTTCGATAATTCAACCATAGAATGTAGTTTCACGTACTTGTGTCTATTTTGTAAATCATTTATAAAACCTGCATGTATTCTCATCCCAAAAATATCAGATTTTAAAAGTGGGACTATAACTCACTTTTACAGATTTTTACTTCGTCGGGAAGTAAGACTTGGCCACTGGTTGATTCACGAACCTATAACAATATATACATATATATCAAAGTATGTTCAAAATATATTTACAATACTTTTAATATATTTTGATGTTTTAAGTTTATTAAGTCAGCTGTCCTCGTTAGTAACCTACAACTAGTTGTCCACAGTTAGATGTACAGAAATAAATCGATAAATATTATCTTGAATCAATCCACGACCCAGTGTATACGTATTTCAGTATTGATCACAACTCAAACTATATATATTTTGGAATCAACCTCAACCGTGTATAGCTAACTTCAACATTCACATATAGAGTGTCTATGGTTGTTCCGAAATATATATAGATGTGTCGACATGATAGGTCGAAACATTGTATACGTGTCTATGGTATCTCAAGATTACATAATATACAATACAAGTTGATTAAGTTATGGTTGGAATAGATTTGTTACCAATTTTCACGTAGCTAAAATGAGAAAAATTATCCAATCTTGTTTTACCCATAACTTCTTCATTTTAAATCCATTTTGAGTGAATCAAATTTATATGGTTTCATATTGAACTCTATTTTATGAATCTAAACAGAAAAAGTATAGGTTTATAGTCGGAAAAATAAGTTACAAGTCGTTTTTGTAAAGGTAGTCATTTCAGTCGAAAGAACGACGTCTAGATGACCATTTCAGAAAACATACTTCCACTTTGAGTTTAACCATAATTTTTGGATATAGTTTCATGTTCATAATAAAAATCATTTGCTCAGAATAACAACTTTTAAATCAAAGTTTATCATAGTTTTTAATTAACTAACCCAAAACAGCCCGCAGTGTTACTACGATGGTGTAAATCCGGTTTTACGGTGTTTTTCGTGTTTCCAGGTTTTAAATCATTAAGTTAGCATATCATATAGATATAGAACATATGTTTAGTTGATTTTAAAAGTCAAGTTAGAAGGATTAACTTTTGTTTGCGAACAAGTTTAGAATTAACTAAACTATGTTCTAGTGATTACAAGTTTAAACCTTCAAATAAGATAACTTTATATGTATGAATCGAATGATGTTATGAAAATCATTACTACCTAAAGTTCCCTGGATAAACCTATTGGAAAAGGGAAAAATGGATCTAGCTTCAACAGATCCTTGGATGGCTCGAAGTTCTTGAAGCAGAATCATGACACGAAAACAAGTTCAAGTAAGATCATCACTTGAAATAAGATTGTTATAGTTATAGAAATTGAACCAAAGTTTGAATATGATTATTACCTTGTATTAGAATGATAACCTACTGTAAGAAACAAATATTTATTGAGGTTGGATGATCACCTTACAAGATTGGAAGTGAGCTAGCAAACTTGAAAGTATTCTTGATTTTATAAAACTAGAACTTTTGGAATTTATGAAGAACACTTAGAACTTGAAGATAGAACTTGAGAGAGATCAATTAGATGAAGAAAATTGAAGAATTAAAGTGTTTGTAGGTGTTTTTGGTCGTTGGTGTATGGATTAGATATAAAGGATATGTAATTTTGTTTTCATGTAAATAAGTCATGAATGATTACTCATATTTTTGTAATTTTATGAGATATTTCATGCTAGTTGCCAAATGATGGTTCCCACATGTGTTAGGTGACTCACATGGGCTGCTAAGAGCTGATCATTGGAGTGTATATACTAATAGTACATACATCTAAAAGCTGTGTATTGTACGAGTACGAATACGGGTGCATACGAGTAGAATTGTTGATGAAACTGAACGAGGATGTAATTGTAAGCATTTTTGTTAAGTAGAAGTATTTTGATAAGTGTCTTGAAGTCTTTCAAAAGTGTATGAATACATATTAAAACACTACATGTATATACATTTTAACTGAGTCGTTAAGTCATCGTTAGTCGTTACATGTAAATGTTGTTTTGAAACCTTTAGGTTAACGATCTTGTTGAATGTTGTTAAACCATTGTTTATTATAACAAATGAGATGTTAAATTGTTATATTATCATGATATTATGATATATAATATATCTTAGTATGATATATATACAGTTAAATGTCGTTACAACGATAATCGTTACATATATGTCTCGTTTCGAAATCATTATGTTAGTAGTCTTATTTTTACATATGTATTTCATTATTAATACACTTAATAATATATTTACTTATCATTTAACATAATTAACCAAGTGTATCAATATCTTAATATGATTCATATGTACCTAGTAAGACGTTGTTATAACGATAATCGTTATATATATCGTTTTCGAGCTTCTTAAATTAATAGTCTAATTTTTATGTATATAACTCATTGTTAAAATACCTAATGAGATACATACTTATACTAAAATCATGTTAACTATATATGTAACCATATATATGTCATCGTATAGTTTTTACAAGTTTTAACGTTCGTGAATCACCGGTCAACTTGGGTGGTCAATTGTCTATATGAAACCTATTTCAATTAATCAAGTCTTAACAAGTTTGATTGCTTAACATGTTGGAAACACTTAATCATGTAAATAACAATTTCATTTAATATATATATAAACATGCAAAAGTTCGGGTCACTACATTCCCAACGCTTCTTGTAAAGTACGCCAAAATCTAGAAACAAAACGGCCATCTCGGTCGAAAATAATCGATAAGGGTACACCGTGACGGGTTACGATTTCTTTAATGTAAAGTTGTGCGAGTTTCTCCATGTTGTCGGTTTCCTTCATGGCCAGGAAGTGCGCGGATTTGGTGAGACGGTCAACAATAACCCAAATAGTATCATAACCACCAACCGTCTTTGGTAGTTTGGTGATAAAATCCATCGTTATCCTTTCCCACTTCCATTACGGGATTTCGGGTTGTTGAAGTAGTCCGGGCGGTCTTTGATGTTCGGCTTTGACTTTGGAACAAGTTAGGCATTTTCTGACATAAGTAGCGATGTCCCTTTTAATGTTTGGCCTCCAATATTGTTCCTTAAGGTCGTGGTACATCTTATTGGCACCGGGGTGAATCGAATATCTTGAATTATGGGCTTCGTCTAAAATAAGGCTTCATAGGTCCCCATAACTAATTACCCAAATTCTTCCGGAGAAATATCGGAGTCCGGTTTCTTTAACTTCGAATCGAGAGGTGAGGACTTTCAAGTATTTGAGAGAGATGTTTTTTATCCTTGAGAGCCTCGTCTTGGGCTACAGGAATTTGGCTATTGAGATTGGTGTGGATGGTGATGTTTAAAGCTCGGACACGAAGAGGCACCGCTCTTTCTTTTTGACTTAAGGCATCGGCTACTACATTTTCCTTCCCGGGATGGTAACGAAGCTCACAATCATAATCGTTTAAAGTTTCAATCCACAAGCGTTGTCTCATGTTTAGTTGCTTTTGGTCGAAGATGTGTTGGAGGCTTTTGTGATCGGTGAAGATAATACTCTTGGTTCCATAAAGATAGTGTCTTCACATTTTAAGTGCAAAGACAACGGCTCCGAGTTCGAGATCATGTGTCGTGTAGTTCCGTTCATGAATTTTTAGTTGTCGAGAGGCATAAGCAATGAATTTCTTTTGTTGCATCAATACACACCCAAAACCATGTTTCGAGGCATTGCAATATACAACAAAATCATCATTGCCGTCGGGAAGAGACAAGATATGAGCAGTGGTTAGCTTTGTCTTCAAGGCTTGAAACGCGGATTCTTGTTCGGTCACCCAAATGAATTTCTTTCCCTTGTGAGTTAACGCGGTTAGAGGACGTGCAACCAAAGAGAAATTTTCGATGAATCTACGATAGTACCCGGCGAGACCCAAGAATTAACGAATTTGAGTAGGAGTAGTAGGAGTTTCCCATTTTCTAATGGCTTCGATTTTTGATGGATCGACCTTAATACCTTGATCACTTACAACATGACCAAGAAATTGAACTTCCTTCAACCAAAATTCACACTTAAAGAATTTGGCATAGAGTCGTTCTTGTCTCAAGAGTTCGAGCACGAGTCGAAGGTGTTGTTCGTGTTCTTCTTCGCTTTTAAAATAGACCAAGATGTCATCGATGAACACAATAACAAATTTATCGAGATACGATTTGCACACGTGGTTTATAAGGTCCATGAACACCGCCGGTGCATTAGTGAGACCAAATGGCATTACAATAAAATCATAACTACCATAACGAGTCCGGAAAGCGGTTTTGGAGACATCTTCCCCCTTAACCCTTATATGATGATAACCCGAGCGGAGATCGATTTTTGAATATACACGAGATCCTTGTAATTGATCAAAGAGGTCATCGATGTGTGTAAGAGGATATCGGTTCTTAACCGTCAATTTTTTTAGTTTACGATAGTCAATACACATTCGTAGGGATCCATCTTTCTTCTTAACGAATAAAATCGGAGCACCCCATGGTGAATGGCTAGGTTGGATAAAACCACGGTCAAGTAGTTCTTGGATTTGACTTTGCAATTCTTGCATTTCGGATGGAGCAAGTCTATACCGTTCACGTGCTATGGGTGCGGCTCCCGGAATAAGATCGATTTGGAATTCTACCGGTCGATGAGGTGGAAGACCCGGCAATTCATCGGAAAATACATCGGAAAAGTCACTAACAATTGGCACATCATCCATATGCTTCTCATTGGACTCGACTTTTTTAACGTGGGCAAGGATAGTTTCCTGTTGGCCAATTCAATAGGTATCAAGTCCCTAGTTCCATAGGTATCAAGTCAATTTCAAATTCCTTACCCAATAAGTTTAACGTACACCCCTGATAATATTTGTCGGCACAAAATAGTTTCCTGTTGGCCAATTCAATGGTATAAGTGGTACCTAGTGGAAGTGGTGGAGTGCTAAAAGAATGGGTCAAAGTCTTGGATACAAAACTCTTATCGGCACCCGAATCGAATAAACAAGAAACATAAGAAGTGTTGAGAAGAAATGTACCCGTGACTAGTTCATTGTCTTCTCGGGCTTCCTCAGTGTTAATGTTGAAAGCTCGGCCACGCGTATTGGGGTTATCTTTCTTCTTTGGGCATGCATTTCTATAATGACCCGTTTGTCCACATTCGTAACAAGTGACCATCTTTGGTGCATTGTCTAACGACCCATCCTAATCCATCTGGATGAAATCCATATCGATTATAAACGATTCACAATAGTTGATTACATCGCGAGGTACTTGACCTCTATATGATACATTTTACAAACATTGCATTCGTTTTTAAAAGACAAACTTTCATTTCATCGACAGTTGACAGACATGCATACCATTTCATAATATATCCAAATATAATTGACTTAATAATAATCTTGATGAACCCAACGACTCGAATGCAACATCTTTTGAAATATGTCATGAATGACTCCAAGTAATATCTCTAATATGAGCAAATGCACAGCGGAAGATTTATTTCGTACCTGAGAATAAACATGCTTTAAAGTGTCAACCAAAAGGTTGGTGAGTTCATTAGTTTAACATAAATAATCATTTCCATCATTTTAATAGACCACAAGATTTCAATTTTTCCATAAATATACATCTCATATCAGGCATTTCGCAAACTGCATAGAGATAAAAATCATTCATATGAATTGAACACATGGTAACCGACGTTAACTTAATGCATATAATATCCCCAAAACAGAACCTCTCGTCTGTATAATAATCTCGAAGTACTAAAGCATTCGTACCCCGAATGG